>NC_034591.1:9651713-9672475 GCF_900095145.1 Mus pahari
CCTCCTCCCCCACCCCCACCATTGCCTCCAGCAACTTCTCCTAAGCCACCCACTTATCCTAAAAGAAAGTTGGTAGCTGCAGCTCCAGTGGCTCCAACTACTATTGTTACAACCCATGTTGACGCTATTCCTACTGTAGAGGCCACAGCTGTCCGCAGGAGCAATGGTTTACCTGCAACGAAAATATGTGCTGCTGCACCTCCTCCTGTCCCTCCTAAGCCTTCTTCCATTCCAACTGGACTTGTATTTACACATAGGCCAGAGGCAAGCAAACCTCCAATTGCCCCCAAGCCAGCCATTCCTCAGATTCCAGTGACTACACAGAAAACAACAGATCCGTGCCCCAAACCAACAGGTCTGTCTTTAACATCAAGTATGTCCTTAAATTTAGTGACCTCAGCAGATTACAAACTGCCGTCCCCTACCTCTCCACTTTCCCCACACTCTAATAAATCCTCACCGAGATATTCTAAGTCTCTCATGGAGACTTATGTGGTTATTACATTGCCCTCTGAACCTGGGACTCCAACAGATTCTTCTGCTGCTCAAGCCATTACAAGTTGGCCCTTGGGATCACCCCCAAAAGATCTTGTTTCCCTTGAAACGGTATTTTCTGTAGTTCCTCCCGTGACAGCTACAGAAATTCCAAGTGCTTCACAGCCAACCCTATATACATCTGGAGTTTTGGGGACATTTTCTGCTACCCCTGCTGTAACAGCATCTCTGTTTCAAACAGTACCAACTTCACTTACACAGTTTCTTCCAACAGAAGCTTCAAAACCCGAAGTTTCTGCAGCGAGAAGTACAGTCCCAAGTGTTGCTCCCAGAAGTGTTTCCATCCCAATTCCTCCAGAACCTCTGGCTCTAGACAGGCATCAGTATAAAGAAAATGGAAAGTTGCCACTTATTGGAGATGCCATTGATTTGCGTACAATACCAAAAACAGAGGTTAAAGTAACTGAAAAATGTATGGATCTTTCTGCTTCTGCCATGGACGTGAAAAGGCAGACCACAGCGAATGAAGTTTACAGGCGACAAATGAGTGCTGTCCAACCTTCTATCATAAACCTCAGTGCTGCTTCCTCCTTAGTAACTCCAGTCACCATGGACTCTAAGACAGTGGCTGTTGTCACGTGCATGGATACTACAATTTACACAACAGGCACAGAAAGCCAAGCGGGTATAGAACATGCAGTAACATCACCACTTCAGCTTACTATATCGAAACATACTGAGTTACAATACAAGAAACCTAGTAGCCAGACTTTTCCTACAATTCGAGATGAAGCACCCATAAACTTATCACTAGGTCCTTCCACTCAGGCAGTGACATCGGCTGTCACAAAGCCTGTCACTGTACCTCCTGTTGGTGTAACAAATGGATGGACTGACAGCACCGTATCTCAGGGGATCCCTGATGGAGAAGTGGTAGATCTCAGCACATCAAAGTCTCATAGAACTGTTGTGACAATGGATGAATCGACTTCAAATGTTGTGACTAAAATCATAGAAGATGATGAAAAACCAGTTGATTTGACTGCAGGAAGACGAGCTGTGTGCTGTGACATGGTTTACAAGTTGCCTTTTGGACGGAGCTGCACAGCACAGCAGCCTGCAACTACCCTTCCTGAAGACCGTTTTGGTTACAGGGATGACCACTATCAATATGATAGATCAGGGCCATATGGTTACAGAGGGATTGGTGGAATGAAACCTTCTATGTCAGACACTAATTTAGCCGAAGCTGGACATTTTTTCTATAAAAGTAAGAATGCTTTTGATTATTCTGGAGGAACTGATGCAGCAGTAGATCTAACTTCAGGGAGAGTGTCTACAGGTCAGTATGATGTAGCCATAGACCCTGCCTTGAAATGTCATTATGGTGTTATGCAGCTCGTTTCAGGATGAAAAGTATCCCTGCTCCAGTTTTTGTTTACATTTTTGCTTTCTTTGGATGGTTTGGCCATATATTTTAAAGTACATGTGCATTTTTGTTTCTCCGTGGTTCTTGCTGTTGTTGTTGCCTGCATGTGCCTGCATGTTCAACATTGCTTTTCTTCCGCATCTAATTAGGTTAACCTGTGGATTTGCATGCAGTCCCATTCATTTCGCTCATCAGGATAAAAGGGCTTTCACACCCAAACAGCACCATTCATTCTGAGAACTGGACTATAACTCTACCCTGTATTTCAGGTGAGGTAATGGATTATTCAAGCAAGACTACAGGTCCATACCCAGAAACACGCCAAGTCATTTCGGGAGTTGGGATTAGTACCCCACAGTATTCCACAGCAAGAATGACTCCACCTCCTGGACCACAGTATGGTGTGGGAAGTGTTTTAAGATCATCTAATGGTGTTGTCTATTCTTCAGTAGCAACTCCAATCCCCTCCACATTTGCTATCACCACTCAACCTGGCTCCATTTTCAGCACCACGGTCAGAGATTTATCTGGCATTCATACAACAGATGCAGTAACTTCATTATCAGCCCTGCATCAAAGCCAGCCAATGCCTAGATCGTATTTCATAACAACAGGTGCATCAGAAACAGACATCTCAGTAACCAGTATTGACATCAATGCCAGCCTGCAAACTATTACTATGGAAACTCTTCCTGCTGAGACAATGGACTCTGTTCCTACCTTAACCACAGCCTCTGAGGTGTTTTCTGAGGTGGTTGGAGAGGAAAGCACTCTTTTGATTGTCCCTGATGAAGACAAACAACAACAGCAACTTGACTTGGAGCGAGAGCTCCTGGAACTGGAGAAAATTAAGCAACAACGCTTTGCTGAGGAACTGGAGTGGGAACGTCAGGAGATTCAGAGGTTCCGAGAACAAGAAAAGATCATGGTTCAAAAGAAGCTGGAAGAGCTGCAGTCTATGAAGCAGCACCTTCTCTATCAACAAGAGGAAGAGCGGCAGGCCCAATTCATGATGAGACAGGAGACGCTAGCTCAGCAACAGTTACAGCTTGAGCAGATCCAGCAGCTGCAACAACAGCTCCACCAGCAGCTTGAGGAACAAAAACTTCGCCAGATCTACCAGTATAACTATGACCCCTCTGGGACCGCTTCTCCACAAACCACCACTGAGCAGGCAATTTTGGAGGGTCAGTATGCTGCTACAGAGGGCAGTCAGTTTTGGGCCACTGAAGATGCCACCACAACAGCGTCTACTGTGGTAGCCATTGAAATACCACAGAGCCAAGGATGGTACACGGTTCAGTCTGATGGTGTGACTCAGTACATCGCCCCACCTGGCATCTTAAGCACTGTTTCGGAGATACCTCTGACAGATGTTGTTGTAAAGGAGGAGAAACAACCCAAAAAGAGAAGTTCTGGAGCTAAAGTTAGGGGGCAGTATGAGGAGATGGGGGAAAGCATGGCAGATGATCCACGGAATTTAAAAAAGATAGTGGACAGTGGTGTGCAAACTGACGATGAAGAAACTGCTGATCGGACTTATGCAAGTAGGAGAAGAAGAACTAAAAAGAGCGTTGATACCAGTGTCCAAACTGATGACGAAGACCAGGATGAGTGGGATATGCCTTCTAGGTCCAGGAGAAAAGCGCGAACAGGGAAATACGGAGATAGCACGGCAGAGGGCGACAAGACCAAACCCCCTTCCAAAGTCTCCAGTGTAGCAGTTCAAACAGTCGCAGAGATATCTGTGCAAACTGAGCCAGTGGGAACCATAAGAACACCTTCCATACGAGCACGGGTGGATGCCAAGGTAGAAATAATTAAACACATTTCAGCGCCTGAAAAGACTTACAAAGGGGGCAGTTTAGGATGCCAAACAGAAACAGATTCAGACACACAGAGCCCTCCATATATGGGTGCCACATCTCCACCCAAAGACAAGAAACGCCCAACACCTTTAGAGATTGGTTACTCTTCTTCTCACCTTCGGGCAGACCCCACAGTCCAGCTGGCTCCTTCCCCACCCAAATCTCCAAAAGTCCTTTACTCACCCATCTCACCACTTTCCCCAGGCAACGCCTTAGAACCAGCCTTTGTACCTTATGAAAAACCCCTCCCTGATGACATAAGTCCACAGAAAGTACTCCATCCAGATATGGCTAAAGTTCCCCCGGCAAGTCCTAAGACAGCCAAGATGATGCAGCGTTCAATGTCTGACCCCAAGCCTCTGAGTCCAACAGCAGACGAAAGTTCCAGGGCTCCTTTTCAGTATTCCGAGGGCTTCACGGTAAGAGGGATTCTATTCAGTTAGAAGACAATGGATGAGTTGATGTTAATCATGTGTTTGCAGATTTAGAAGGTAACAATACTATCGTGTAGAAAGGGAGATGCTAAAACTGAGGGGAGACTGTGTCATTATAAATGAGTCAGGGGATGCGGGGAAGTGGTGGGAGAAAGAAAGACTACACTCACATAAAAGGTGCATGTAGGACAAACTGAGGACAAAGTTTGTTGTTTTATGAAGTCTGAGACAAAAGTTCTGCTTTAATATCAAAGTATCTGAATTATAGACTTCTTGCAGTGTATTTTACTAACACTCCTTTTACCCATGTGATGGGATAAACATTGACTATAAACAAACAAGGCTAGGGATGAAGGATGATCGTGCATTTAGATCAGGGGTACTAAATCTCATTATTAGAGTGTTGTTCAAATGCATGTGAACACTTTCTTCTAGCCAGGATAGTTACTGTAAAAGCTTAACGTAAATTCATTGACCAGGATGGGGGCAGATGGACATATAATACATTAGGCCCAGTTCACCTATGCTTATTTTATTTGTGACAATTTTCTTAAACTAACCTCAAATTAGCCTCACGGCTAGGGTTTGTAGAAGTATAAATAAATTTTGTTTTAATAGCAGAGGTTATTTTATGGAGCATACTTTTGCTTCAAGGGAAGAAATAGATATGTTAGGCATGTAAATATCCAAAAATGTGAATAAGAAATGTTGATCATAACAGCAGGTAGATTGTAATTAATAAAACCAATTATTTATGGTTTAAGTATGAGTTCAGTTTGGAAAAAAAAAATTCTTTCCAAATCAAAGGTTTCTCTAGTGCAGTAGTTTTATATCTGAAGCTTCTAAGTGCAAGCTGCTATTTCCACTGATCTCGTTTTAAACAGTGGCCATAGTCTATAATATAATATAATATAATATAATATGTTTGTAGTTATATAGCTATGATGTATGTTGTAGTATATAGCTATGATGTTTATAATCGTATTTGTTAAAATTTCACATCTAAATTTTCCAGATTTGTGGTAGATATTTATCATCTTCTATATTTCCTTCTTTCTTTTTTCTGAACTAATTGTTTATTTATTCACTTTACAGCCTGGTTGAAGGCCCCTCCCTCCTTTCCTCCCAGTCTCACCCTTACACCCACTCCCACAATTTTCCCCTCCCCTTCTTCTCAGAGAAAGGGAGGCCTACCATGGGTCCACGCCCACCTGGTGTATCAAGTCAGAGCAGGACTAAGCACATCCTCTCCCACTGAGGCCAGATGAGGCAGCATAGCGATGGGAAAGGGACCCGACGGCCCACAGCAGCGTCAGAGACAGCCCCCACTCTGCTTGTTAGAAACCCTCATGAAAACAAGCTGCACATCTGCTGCATATGTGTAAGAGGCCTAGTTCCAGCCTAGGCATACTCTTTGGTAGGTGGTTCAGCCAACATGAGCCCCCATGGGCCAAGGTTAATTACACTGTAGTTTTTCTCGTGGTATCCTCGACTACTCCAGCTCTCTCATTCCTTCTCCCCACTCTTCCACAAATCTCCCCCAGCTCCACCCCTTATTTGGCTGTGGTTTTCTGCATCTGTTTCTCTCTGGATGGACGGAGCCTCTCAGAAGATAGCTATGCTAGGCTCCTGTGTGCTGTCTGCTATTAATTCCTAGTGTCAGGGGTTGTCTCTCTCCCATGGACTGGGTCTCAAACTGGGCCAGTCATTGGTTGGCCCTCACTTTATTCTCTTTCCCAACTTTATCCTTATGCTTCTTGTAGGCATGACACATGTTGGGTCAAAGGTTTTGTGGCTGGGTTTGTGGTCTTATCCCTTCACTGGGAGTCCTACCTGGCTACAGGAAGTGGCCACTTTGGGCTTCTTAACGCACCCCCACTGCTAAGAGTCTCAGATAAACTAACCCTCATAGATGCCCTGGAGCCTCAACACACCTCTCTGTCACATCCTACAAATGTCCCCCTCCAACGATTTAGATTCAGTCACCTAGCATTCCCTCCCCAGCTCTCCCTACACCTGATGACCCCATTCCTCTCCCGATCACTTTTCCCACCCAGCTCCCTTCCTTTTTCTACCCCTGGTAACTATTTTATGTCCCCTTCTGAGTGAGATTTAAGAATCCTCCCTTGAGTACTCCTTGTTACTTAGCTTATTGAGTCAGTGGGGTGTATCATGGGTATCCTGTACTTTATGGCTAATATCCACTTACCAATGAGCACATACCATGTATGTCCTTTGGGACCGGTTTATCTCACTCAGGATGATATTCTCTAGTTCCATACATTTGCCTAAAAATCTCGTGATGTCCTTATTTTTAAATAGCTGAGTAGTAGTCCATTGTGTAAATGAATCACATTTTCATTATCCATATCTGTTGAGGGACATGCAGGTTGTTTCCAGTTTCTGGCTATTATGATTTTGGCTGCTATGGACACAATTGTAAAACTGTCCTTGTGGTATGGTGGCGCATCTTTCAGGTATATGACCAGGAGTAGTAGAGCTTGGTCCTGTGGTAGTACTATTCTTTTTTTTTTTTTTTTTTTTTTTTTTTGAGAAACCCCAAGATTGATTTCCAGAGTAGTTGTACTTGTTTGCACTCCCACCAAAGGAGGAGTGTTCCCCATATCCCACATCCTTGCCGGTAGGTGCTGCCACTTGAGGCTTTTGGTCTTAGCCATTCCAACAGGTGTAAATGGAATCTCAGAGTCATTTTGATTTGCATTTCCCTAATGACTAAGGACGTTGAACTTTAGAGACCCATCTGCTAAGAACCCTGTTTAGCTCTGTGGACCATTTTTAATTGGGTTATTTGGTTTGTTGGTGTTTAATTTCCTGAGTCCTTTGTATATTTTGTATATCAGATGTAGGGTTGGAGAAGATATTTTCTCATTCTGTAGGCTGCCATGGTGTACCATTGATGTTGTCCTTTGCTTTACAGAAGCTTTTCACTTTCATGAGGACCCATTTATTATTAATTTTTGCTCTTAATGCCTGAGCTGTTGGTGTTCTATTCAGGAAGTTGACTCCTGTACCAGTGCATTCAAGTCTATTTCCCACTTTCTTCTCAGATTTAGTGCATTAAGTTTTATCTTGTTGTCTTTGATCCATTTGGACTTGAGTTTTGTGCAGGGTGACTATTTGCAAATATGGACTATTTGCATTTTTTTACATGCAGACATCCAGTTAGACCAGCATTTGTTTAAGATGCTTTCTTTTTTCCACTGTATGGTTTTGGTTTCTATGTCAAAAATCAAGTGTCTGTAGGTGTGTTGGTCTACTATTGGGTCTTAAACTTGATTCCTTCCATTGATTAATGTTTGTTTTTACAACAACACCATAAAGTTTTTATAAATATTGCTCTGCAGTACAGCTGGAAATCAGGAATGGTGATACCTTGAGAATTTCTTTTATTATCCATCATCATTTTTATCTAAGCTTTTTTTTTTTCCATATGAAGATGAGAATTGTTCTTTCAAGGTCTATAAAGAATTGCATTCCAATATTTATGGGAATTGTACTAAATCTCTAGATTGTTTTTGATAATGAGGCCATTTTTGCTATGTTAATCCTAGTGATTCATGGACATGGAAGATCTTTCATTCCTCTGATACCTTTTTCAATTTCTTACTTTAGAGACTTGTAGTTCTTGTCATACAGGTCTTTCACTTGGTTAGAGTTACCAAAGCTATGGAAAATGGTGTTGCATCTTTGATTTTGTTCTCAGACTGTTTATTATTTGTATAAAGGAAGGTTACTAATTTCTTTGAGTTAATTTTGTATCCAACAACGTTGCTGAATGTATAAGAATTCTCTGGTAGAATTTTGGGGATCATCATATCATCTGTGAAGAGTGATACTTTGACTTTTTCTTTTCCAATATATATCCCCTTGATCTCCTTTTATTGTCTTATTGTTCTAGTTTGATCTTTGAATACTCTATTTTTTAAAAAAAAATTATCTATAATCTTTTTTACAATCCAATCGTTATCCCCCTCCTGGTCTGCCCTCTAACAGGTTCTCATCACATTCCTCAGGTTCTCATCACATTCCTCCTCCTCCCCCACCCCAACCCCTGTCTCCATGAGAATGTCCCCATCCCCTAAGCCTCTCACTCCACCCCACCCTACCACACCCCTCCCCACCCCTGACAGACCTCCTCCTCACTTCAAGTCTCCTGAGGGTTAGGCTCATCTTCTCTCACTGGGAGTAGAAAACCTTCTCTTGTCCCTGATTTTAGTGGAATTGCTTAATTTTCTCTCCATTTGATTTGATGTTGGCTATTGGCTTGCTGTATATTGCCTTTATTGTGTTTAGGTATGTGCCTTGTATTTCTGATCACTCCAAGACTTTTAACATGAACAGCTGTTGTATTTTGTGAAAGGCCTTTTCAGCATGTTATGAGATGACCATGTTCTTTTTTTTTTTTCTTTCAGTTTGTTTATATGGTGGATTACATTGATGTACTTTTGTATATTGATCCATCTCTGCACCCCTGGGATAAAGCCTGCTTGATCCTGGTATATGATGTTTTTGATGTGGTCTTGGAATCAGTTTGCTAGTATTTTTTGAATGTTTTTGCATCAACGTTCATAAAGGAAATTGGTCTGAAATTTTGTTTCTTTTTGAGTCTTTGCGTGGTTTGGTTATCAGGTGACTCTGACCTCATAGAATGAGTTTAATAATGTTCCTTCAATTTCTATTTTGTGAAATAGTTTGAGGAGGATTTATATTAGCTCTTCTTTGAAAGTCTGGTAGAATTCTCAGTGAGAAGTGGCTGGCCTTGAGCTTTTTTGGTTGGGAGACTTTTTAATGACTGCTCCTGTCTCCTCAGGAGTTATAGGACCCTTTAAGTTGTTTACTTGAACTTGATTTAACTTTGGTAAGTGATATCTATCAAGAAAACCATCTATTTCTTCAAGTTTTTCCAGTTTTGTGGAGTACAGGGTTTTGAAATAAGGCTTAATGATTCTTGAAATGTCCTTGTAGTATGTTATATCTCCTATTTCATTTTTGAGTTTGTTTATTTGGATATTGTCTCTCTGTTTTTTGGTTAGGTTGGCTAAGGGGTTGTCTAGTTAATTTTCTCAGGGAACTAGCTCTTGGTTTCCTTGATTCTTGTATTGTTTTCTTTGTTTCTAATTGATTGATTTCAGCCCTTATTTTGAATATTTCCCTTATTCTACTCCTCTTTCCTGGGTTTGCTTTGATCCTAAACTATGGTCAATATGATGCTCCATTGGAGAACACTAATTAATTGTTCCTTCGAAAACAGTTGTCAGTTGGAGATAGTTTCTTGGTTAGGGATTTCATGTTCACTTCCACTCTCAGCATTGTGAACCCACCTGATTTAGACTTCCGCAGTCCCTGTGTCTGTTGTCACAATCTCTTCGAGTTCATATGTGCATTAATCCTGTTGTGTCTGAATGTCACCATTTGCTTGGTGTCTTCCATCCCCTCTGGATCTTACAATATTTCAGCCTCTCTTCTACAGAGTTCCCAGTGTCCCGAGAAGAGACATTTGATAGAGATATTTCATTTAGGACTAAGTTTTCCGAAGTCTCTTATTTTGTATAGTTTTGTGTCTCTGTATTCATTCCTGTCTATTGTAGGAGGAAGTTTCTCTGATGTACTGAATGAGACACTGATCTATAGATTTGGGAAAATGCTATAGGAGTCACATTATTGCTATATTATTTTAGTAAAGCAGTAGTATTTGGTTTAACCCTAGGTTCATGGCCTATCTGGTCTTAGGTTCTTTGCCGTCTGAGCAATGTCAGATATAGGTTCCATCTCATGGAGTGGACCTTAAATTCAATCAGATAGTTACTACCACAATATTCGTGCATCATGCAGTGAATAATGCAGGCAGGTCATCATTGTATACCTCAGGGTTTTTAGCTGGGCTGGTGATTACCTTTCTCCTCTGAAGTATGAAAAGAACCTTCAGTAGTATGAATAATTGTCTGGCTCTAGGTGGACACCAGGTTCACTTCTCTGTGATCGATGAGATATATAAATATTGTCTTCATCAAAAGGACCTTCTCACCACTTTGTAGTGAGCACACAATAGTCTTGGCAATAGCCTAAAGAGTTTAGGGGTTTCAATTGAAGCTCCTTTTGCCAACAATCCAATTAAATGAAACCCATTTTGTATACTGGAAATTTAGGTTGGTGGCAGTGGTTGTCTAATTGCAGCCTTGTCTCTCCCCTCATTTGATTCCTCCATTTAGATTTTATGTTTATATTTTAAGAAGATTCTACTGTATGTAGGTTTCAATATGTCCCCTCAACAATGGTCCTTAGTGTTAGTTTCCCTTGTCCATATTCCCTCCCTGTCTTAGCTACTCTTCTGTTGGTATGAAGAGACACCATGGTGAAGGCCACCTTTACAAAAGGAAGTATTTAGTTAGAGGAATGCTTACAGCTTTAGAGGGTTAGTCCATGACAGTTTTAACAAGAAGCAGATATGCATGGAACTGTAGTAGTAGCAGAGAGTTTTAAATCCTGAGCCAAGTGTATCAAGCAGAGAGAAAGAGACACTGGCCCAGAAATGTCAAGTAAAATGCCAAAATTCCACAGCCCAGGGACATACTTCCTCCAACAAGGCCACTCATCCATTCCAACAAAGCCATACCTTCTAGTACTTCCCAAACAGTTCTACTAATTTGCTTATATACACTTTCTATCTTAAGTCTCACTTCCACCACTAAATTTATAAATGATATATATAAAATATTATTATCATCTAGTAAAATATACATAATAATATGAAATAATATCCTTATTATCTAGTAGACTATACATAATGCATATTAAATATCTTTAGTAGAATATAAGCTCAGATTTTATTTTATTTTTTAAACTGTACCATGAAGCTCATTTTTATTGTTACATTTCCCTTCATAACAAATTACAAATTTGCATTTAATAAAGGAAGTCTGATTATTCATAGGCTAGCATAGTCAAGATTACAAAAAACATGATGTTTATTTCTTCTGAAAGATATCTGAGGTATAGCAATATCATTTAGCATCATTTAACTTATTTAACAATATTTATCCGAGATCGTTCAACGTCTTCTATTCCTATTATTCTTAGATTTGATCTTTTCATTGTGTTTTGCATTCCCTGAATATTTTCTGTTAGGAACTTTTTATACTTTGTGTTTTCATTGATCAATATGTCAAGTTTTCTATGGTACCTTTTATGCCTGAAATTCTCTCTTCTCTCTCCTGTATCTCAGATTTTATTTGTGGGTAAGGATTTTGTTAACTGGATTCGCAACATTATATAATGCACAACAAAATAGTTGACAAAAAATGTTTACTGGATGTCTTAGTCAGGGTTTCTATTCCTGCACAAACATCATGACCAAGAAGCAAGTTGGGGAGGAAAGGGTTTATTCAGCTTACATTTCCATACTGCTGTTGATCACCAAAGGATGCAGGACTGGAACTCAAGCAGGTCAGAAAGCAGGAGCTGATGCAGAAGCCATGGAGGGATGTTCTTTACTGGCTTGCTCAGTCCACTCTCTTATAGAACCCAAGACTACCAGCCCAGAGATGGCACCACCCACAAGGGGCCCTCCCCCCTTGATCACTAATTGAGAAAATGCCTTACAGCTGGATCTCATGGAGGCATTTCCCCAACTGAAGCTCCTTTCTCTGTGATAACTACAGCTGTTTCATGTTGACACAAAGCTATCCAGTACACTGGATTTCATTGTTATCAAACTATTTCTGTTCTTCCCAGACTGGAGGGCTTCACACATTTTTAGCTAACACTAAAACAAAAAGGGAAAGTTAAGCCTGAAATAAATACTATTCACCCACTTGTGAAACTTATATAACTCAGTATTATATTATTCCATTCTGTTTTATCCTGTTTCATTTTTCTACCATCTGGATGTTTAACATTGAGGTTGTTCAGAATTTATTTTAATCTAGGGTTTTGTTTTTTTTTAATTTATTTGTGGAGTATCTATACCATCAGGTCCTGGAGGTTTTTGTAATTCAAAGGAAACAAACCCTGTTCCCTGTGTCCTTTCTCTTCTACAATGAGACTGATTTGCATCACTAGCCCAGGTTATTGCAATGTTAATTCAGCATGTCAAGAGAGCAGATGACATAAGTACTGCAAGGAAGCAATGTAAATTCTAAGAATTTCCCTCTGGCTAGAAAGATTTGAGTTCATTCAAAGATTCATATGTCTTGAACAATAGCAAATCTTTCATGATTTCTTCATTAAAAGATGATATGTTTCAGAAAAAAAAAAATCCTGGTCATTGCTCAATAATGTATAACACATTTTACTCAAAAAAAGGAATAAAAAGAAGGAAAGAAAGAAAGAAAAAGAGAAAGAAAGAAAGAAAGAACAAAGAAAGAAAGAAAGAAAGAAAGAAAAAAGTCTATTGTTGACTCTCTCTCCATGGCCATAGATCCACAAAGGGTTAAACTATTTGCTCCTAATCCCAGTCTTTACAGAAAAATCTATGTTAAAATGATTTTTTGTAGAAATTAAGCCAGGATCCTTTAGAAAAGCAGTTGTGATTCATGAGATGGATGTTACAAAAATAGATTTTTGCTTCAATGATTGCTGTTTTATATGTATTTTTAAAACTTTGTAACCCTTCAGTGTCTATTCTAAGAATAATTTCCATAGCCAAAAATTGAGAAAATTTAATATTATATTATTAATATTATTTTTTTGCATACTCCAAATAAAGATTAATAAGTAATGGCTAAATGGGACTTGAAGAAGAATTTTTAATATGAGTTACTTTCCAGTACCTTTTAAGAAAATGCAAGATAAAAATCTGTCTATTGAAATTGATTTTAATGAAATCATGCTTTACAGTGATATGTAAAAAATTTATTCACATTCTAAAGATGGGAGTGTAGGTACTATGATTATCTTTTCTAGATCTGATCTTTTCTTGTTTCTAATGTTGTTCACATATTTGCTGGGATTAAATCTTATGTTGTGAAATCTAACTGTTAAAATTAAAATAGGTAGCAATACACTAGTGCTTTTCAAAATATAGCCATAAAATAATAGCCATTAGCTATTAGCAAAGTATCAACTCTTATGAAAAAAATCAACTAAGGCAACTGAACACATCAACATAAATGTCAGTTTTATTGTTTTCTCAGGAATGACGCAATTTATTATGATGAATATCTAAGAGTTAATATAAAGTAAATCTCATAATACTGAAGGAAAGTTCATTTTTTATTCTATTCCAGAAATCCATATTTCAAAATATAAAAATTAGCATGCTTCTAAGAACAGACTATTAATTCCTATTAATCAGTGAAAGACCCATGCAAAAATTTAATAGCAGATATTTGACATGCCAGTTTAACAAACTTGAAGGACTCTTTCTCAACTGAGATCTCAACTTGATTCATGTAATTTACCAATGTACAGCATTATTTTATATTAATTAGCTTCCTCAGTATTTCATAATATGATTTTATTAACAACTCATGATATTTTCTATTTAAACAGTTATGAGGCTGTAACCATGTAATAAAGCTACATGCACACATACACATCATACACATACAAATACATATACACATTCTCCCAAATACACTTCCTCCAAAACTCACTCACATACTCAAAACATGTATATATATTTATATTTCTAAAATTATTCCTGATTATTAGGACTTAATTATATACAGCATTAGCTATTATTAAGAAAAATTAAACAGCAACTAGAATATAATACAAAGATTTGGGGGAAAATTGAGAATCTGTTTCAAGCTATAAGTTATAGTTAACCAAGAATGTTTCCCACTAATGATATTTCTTTGCCATATTCTATATCACAATGCACAGTTATGTCAGGTTGTAGCCAGTCTTAGCTACATGGTGGGTGGTATCTTTTTTCCTTTATATTTATTTCCATCTAATATCCTTTCTTTTTGCTTCCTCTTTGAGCATGACTACTAACAAACTGTAACCTCCCCCACACCCACCTCCATCGACCACCAACCACCAACCACACCTCTCAGGGTCCTAGCATTCATATACCATCTGAAAAGTTCACAGAATTCCAAATGTCACACAATCACAAAAACTATCTTCAACTAGCAAAATCATGCCTCTGCTAAAGCAGAAGGCGAATCATAGTCTGCTGCAGCAGACAGTTCCGAAGCTCCTCACATCCTTACCCCTGGGATTAAAACACAAAAAACCCCACATTATTATATTTCCATGTTTTTTAATGAAACCAAAATTCCAGAATTCTTACTATGTCAGGTATATATCGTTTTAGTATAAATACATATGGAAAATATTCATACATACACCTTTTATGACTCCATACAATGGTATAATGTTTTACATGCTGTTGCATACTTCAAATATGCAAAATCATTTCATTCCTATAGATGCTAAATTTATTTAGTACTTTCAAGGAGAATAATCTGAAATCCGGTGGATATCCTTTGAATCCTTATACATATCCATAATAAATGTTACTATGGGACAATCTTGTAAAAGTTTCTGCATGACAAGGATAGACATATCTCCACTGTTTAATTAGAAACTTGGACTAAATTCAGTCCCAATCAGAGGATTTATATGCTCTATGCAGAGAGACTACTTTGGTAGTTTTTCACTCTTTGAGTCTTGCCCTGAAAACTCTGCTTAACGTGCTAATTAAGAGTGTGAAGTTGTTAACATTTCCTAAATAACTCAGTGTGACAGTTGACTTTTTCTTTGCCCCTGAAAAAGTGTGCAGGAGTTGCTTCAGTGTGACATAGACATAAGGGCCCAATGTCCATACAAAACTCATCCCAAGACTATATTCAAGAAAGTTGTCTTTATTAAAAATTAAAGCAGTTTTTCATTCATGGAAGGAATCACTTGTCTATAAATACTCAGAGAAATGCACAATAGTGTTATATTTCATGGATTGTCTATTGAAAAATCCTTGACATGCTTATTTCTACTTCTGCATAGAATTGGGAATTGAAAACAAGTTCAATAACTTAAATTAACAGAAAAAAATACAACTTGATCTTTTAGAGAAATCTATAGGATGCTTCTTGACACTAACCAAATTTAATCCCTAGTCAATTGTAAATTTTACTGTCTCATAAAGAATCAAATGATCAAAGAACATATGAAATATGGTCTACCAACAAGGATTTTACAGCACGATTTAAGTTTTATAGGCATTACTTTAGAGGCATATTTCAAGTTTATGAAGAAGAGTTATTTCATCGATTACAAACATAAATAGATAAAAACTATCTCTTGGAGCAGTGAGATGGCTCATGGAATAAGGTGCACACATACATAATAGAAAAAAAAGGCAAGTTCCCACTCATTGTCATTTGGCCTCCACATGTCCACTGTGGCATGCATGTGTCCATACATATTCCCATACCAAAAAATGAATTAACAGACACACAAGCAAATAAAAACCCATCTCACATTTATTTTAATGTGTTTCATGGTTATGTGCTAGGAAAAGGAATGATCAGTGTAAGATAAAGAAACCAAATGACAGAGATCCCTATGGCTTTGAAGTTAGCTACTATAACAATTTGAACACAGAATGTCTTTCTTACTCCTGTGTAATTCAGGGTCACTTTTACAATTCTCATCACAGTCCTCAAAACTTTTGATATTCAGTGACTACCTAGGTCTTCATATTACTAATGATTTGATGCGTGGGAGAATTTATACAGCAGCCACACAGATCTAATACTTCATGTTCAGAAAGAACATCAGGAAAGAATTACAGTTTATTGTCTATAAAATAGAGATAGAGTTAATTATATTCAGATGAAACTGACAGTGAGTTCATAGCTGGGGAAAGCTGGATTCGCTGCAGCTGTTCTCTATGGAGAAATGAATTGTTTTTAAGCTCACTAAATAACTGGTACACTATGCTGCAGCTAACACCCCTGACTATAGAAGAATGCTCCCTAGAAAAAAAGCAGATGTTTTTCAATTTTCATATTTGCATTTATGTCCTCATACAAGTCATCATTTTATTTTTTAGAATATTAGTTTTATAGCCTCTTCAGATTTCCCACACAGAAGATTTAGCCCATTTTCCAATAAATGAATATAATCAGGTAATATCTTTTTTATCTCAAAGAAAGTAACATTATATACCAGTAAATCATATTTAGTATCTCTAGGTGTGCAGCGCCTTGCAAATATTAAACTGGTTAGAAATGAGAAAAGAATAACTGTCTACAAATTAAAGAGGGAAGTATTTAATTTGGCTCCCATTTCCACAATTTAGTCAGTCCATGTGATTGGTCTGGACTTCACTATCTATGATATACTGATCTCACACTCCTGGGAATCTTACCACCTCGGCCTCTCGGGGTGCTAGGGTCTCAGGATAATTGTAGTGTTAAAAGGAAATTAATTCTTTCTCTACAGTTCCTTGATACATTACTCTATTCCAAATCTTTATAGGAGTATACAGAGAGCAACTCTTGTTTTTGTGTGGTGTAAATGTTACCTCATGGTGCTTTATGTAGCTTCCAAAGCTTTAAAACTCCATATGTTGAAAACATCCATATCCCAAATACATGTATCTTATGAGCAAAAACTGAGCTTGGGTGGACTCCTCTATCCAGTAAGATCCTGTAGCCATGCAACTAGAATGGGAGGGAGTGCTTCCTTGTTCCCAACTCATAGAACAAAGCCCTTCCATTCCAGCAGATTCCCATTGATACTGTGATATATTCTTCAATGAAAAATGCTGGACAATGTAACTAAAGTACATTCTGAGTGGCTTTGTTTAATTACATGCAGATGAGACAATGTGAGCCCTAAATAGAACTGAAGTAGAACCTGCTGTTGGCTATATTTGTAAAACTTATTTTTAAAAAAAGGGGAAGAATTGTGGATTTTGCACTCATTTGCCATTGATTATGTAAAATATGCAGTGGAAAGCTATGGCTAAAGCTAGATAAATCTGCGGAAGCATATCAAGCATCATTGCTCATAGGAGAAACATTTCTATCCTTAGCACTGGAAGTACCTTAAATAGTTAAGAGAGTTGATTCAGCCTAGATATAGGGTTTTATATTCTATTATACAAATAATTAAGCATATTTTAACTTCTGATACAGATGATTATTTTACATACAAAATAGATTTACATATGGGGTATATTTTTAAAAATTTCAGTGCTGGGAATCAAGACCAGAGCCTAGATAGATAATATACATACTGCAAATGACATTTTGATTTTAGTTTTCTGAAACAGAAATATGAAGATCAGTGACTTCGACTGAGGACATAGTAATCATATCTTAAAAATGTAGTTACAGACTAGTATAATACCAAAGCAAGGTAGGTAGGCTTTATTAAGGATTGTTTCAAAAAATTCTGACTAGTTCAATAAATAGAAGAATAAAGATCCTTGTTAGGTGAATGTAATGATCATAAAGCATTTTATTGCTAATAGAAATCTTAATCTTACATTAAAATGAACCTTTGCATTAATATCCACTGAACTATAAAGCAATATGCAGTGATGAAAAAAGATGCACACATAAAGTTATAAGCTACTCTAAAGGGAAGTGCCATACAAGTATCCAAGGGCCAAGATGGAACATGGCCTGCCCCACATATCTTTGTGACAGTTTTAGATCACAAACTCTTCCACAGCAAGTAACAGACATATTGATTGTTGTGACAATGATTTGTTTTTCTTTATATGTTTTCTAAATGGACTCCATATAGAAGATAGCACATGCCTTAAATACATAGCTTTCCAAAGTTTAATTACATGAATTTTAATTCTCATGCTGTTTTGTGTTGATATTTATCTTTAAATCCTGTTTACTTATTTAACTCAAGAACTGCTTTTTATAATGTGCAGTTCATATCAAATTAACTACTTAAAAGCAAAGAATTGGGTTGTTTTAGTATATTTATAATACTGCACAGTCACTATATAGCTCCTCTATATTGTACTAAAACATTTCATCATATCAAAATAAATCCTGCACCTCTTCCAAGGTGACATTTTATTTCTGTCTCCCCTCTCCTTCTGTCAGCCACCAGTGTTTTATGTCTATGATGGTTCAGCTTCTCAGGGTATACACATAAATGAGATCATATAAGATGTGATCTTTTGTGACCTTTTGTGTCTAGCTACTTTCACCTTGAATACTATTTCCAAAACCATGCACATTTTAGTAATTATCAGTAGTGTGTTCCTTTGTACTCTTGAAATCCATTATACCATACAATCTCCAATTTGTTTATTTCTCCATCTGCTGATGGCATATTGGCAATTAACAATCATGCTGGTATGCATATGAACATTTATATATTTGTTAAAACCCTGGCTTTTATTCTTCAGATATTTAGTTAGGAGCACAAATGATAAACATTTTATTAATTCTACATTTAACTTTTTGAGAACTTATTAGACTCTCCCATAGCCCTTAAAAATTTTGGATTCCTATCAGCAATGTACAGTTATTACCATATATGTACCTGTTCTCCAATACTTATTCTCCTGAAATGAAAACACAGCCATTCTGCTGAGTTTAAAGGTTTCCACTAAAATCATGGTTTTGATTTGATTTTACCAGTAACTAATGATGTTGAACATTAGTTCAAATGTTTCTTGGCATTTGTATTCTTATTCTCATTTGGAGAAAAACTGGTCAGACTTTTGACCAGTTTTTAACTGGATCATGTAATGATAATAGTTTATAAAACCCATATTTTCATATTAATGGGTGAATGCAACTAATGTGATAGGTAGCTTGTAAAATTTTCAGTTATTTGTTAATTAAGGTGAACATGTTTAGATATTTTAAATAGGTACTGGGACAAAACTACCAAATAATCTCAGCAAATGATTTTATTTCTCTAAGTAGGATAAGCTGCCTCCACATAAAATACATGCTACTAAAGTTTCCCGGTCTGAACCAGAGCTGGTTCTCAAGTTTCTAAGGATGAGTTCACTCCCTTAAAAAGAACACACAGAAATCAAAGACCAATTAACATTCAGCTCAATTTGATAAAAATCCTGAAACCTTATGATTCTGATACGAACTTCTTGCGCAAAACATTCTGCGTTTGTGGTACTATACTGTGGAAGTGTTGTGGCATAATGTCAACTTTTAAAATACACCAGGGTTTCTGGTCATATAGGAGTGTTTACATGTCTATCAGGAATATCTTTAAAACTGGAGATAACCTTGGCTTTTACCAAAGGTCAAGAAGCTGTGAATTCAGCCATGTTCCCAAAGAGAGCTGCGATGAAGACTGGAACCTGGCTAAGAAATGGGAAGATGGCCTAAGACTTGCCTTTTCCCCCAGAGCAAGCTGTTTCCTTGTCCTTCTGAGAGCAGCCAAACCAAGGAGCATTTAAAATGTTTCTCTGAAAGTTCTAACTTTGAAAATAAAAGAATTCTAGGGTGATTGTAACAGAGAAACAAACTAAGGTTTCCACTAAAATCTTGACATATAGTAAGAATGATGATGCGTAGGATGCAGGGCAAAACACGTGTTTTCAGGCTTGTGCTTCTACCTGCTGGTCCATGTCCTTAGCCCCCAGACACTGACTATCGTGTCTAGTTTTTAAACAGTAATTCTTATAGAAAATTTTCACTTTGTTAAAATGCAGAGAAGCATCAAAAAGCCTAAGATGATCCACTTTCCCCAAACTATTCTGACATTATGTCCCAACTACTTCTTTTTTTAAAATTATTTTATTAGATATTTTCTTCATTTACATTTCAAATGCTATCCTGAATGATCCCTATACCCTCCCTCCCACCCTGCTCCCCTGCCCACTCACTCCCACTCCTTGGCCCTGGCGTTCCCCTGTATGGGGCATATAAAGTTTACAAGACCAAGGGGCCTCTCTTCCCAACAATGGCTGACTAAGCCATCTTCTGCTATATATGCAGCTAGACACGAGCTCTGGGGGTACTGGTTAGTTCATATTGTTGTTCCACCTATAGGGTTGCAGACCCCTTCACTTTCTTGGGTAACTTCTCTAGCTCCTCCATTGGGGTCTTTGTGTTCTATCCTATAGATGACTGTGGGCATCCACTTCTTTATTTGCCAGGCACTGGCCTAGTCTCACAAGAGATAGCTTTATCAGTTTCCTTTCAGCAAGTTCTTGCTGGAATATGCAATAGAGTCTGCATTTGGTGGCTGATTATAGGATGGACCCCCGGGTGGGGCAGTCTCTGTGTTGTCCATCCTTTCGTCTTAGCTCCAAACTTTGTCTCTGCAACTTCTTTCATGTCTGTTTTATTCCCTATTTTGCAGAGGAATGAAGTATCCACGTGTTGGTCTTCCTTATTCTTGATTTTCCTGTGTTTTCTTTTATCTTGGGTATTCTAGGTTACTGGGCTAATATCCACTTATCAGTGAGTCCGGAGTTCTTTTGTGATTGGGTTACCTCACTCAGGATGATATCCTCCAGATACATCCATTTGCCTAAGAGTTTCATAAATTTATTGTTTTTAATAGCTGAGTAGTACTCAATTGTGTAAATGTACCACATTTTCTGTATCC
>NC_034591.1:9672640-9713921 GCF_900095145.1 Mus pahari
CTTAGCCTTTCTGACTGGTGTGAGGTGGAATCTCAGGGTTGTTTTGATTTGCATTTCCCTGATGATTAAGGATGTTGAACATTTTTTCAAGTGCTTCTCAGCCCTTGGTACTCCTCAGTTGAGAATTCTTTGTTTAGCTCTGTACCCAATTTTTAATGGGGTTATTTGAATTTTTGGAGTTTAGCTTCTTGAGCTCTTTGTATATATTGGATATTAGTCCTCTATCAGATTTAGGATTGGTAAAAATTCTTTTCCAATCTGTTGGTGGTCTTTTTGTCTTATTGACAGTATCTTTTGCCCCACAGAAGCTTTTCAATTTTATGAGGTCACATTTGTCGATTCCTGATCTTACAGCACAGGCCATTTCTGTTCTGTTAAGGAATTTTTCCCCTGTGCCCACTTCTTCGAGGCTTTTTCTCACTTTCTCTTCTATATATTTCAGTGTCTCTGGTTTTATGTGGCGGTCTTTGATCCACTTAGACTTGAGCTTTGTACAAGGAGATAAGAATGGATCGATTCTCCTTCTTCTACATGATAACTGCCAGTTGTGCCAGCACCTTTTGTTGAAAATGCTGTCTTTTTTCNACTGGAGGGTTTTAGCTCCTTTGTCAAAGATCAAGTGACCATAGGTGTGTGGGTTCATTTCCGAGTCTTCAATTCTGTTTCATTGATCTACCTGTCTGTTGCTNNACCAGTACCATGCAGTTTTATCACAATTTCTCTGTAGTACAGCTTGAGGTCAGGAAAGGTGATTCCTCCAGAGGTTCTTTTATTGTTGAGAATGGTTTTTGCTATCCTAGGGTTTTTTTTATTATTCCAGATGAATTTGAAAATTGCCCTTTCAAACTCATTGAAGAATTGAGTTGGAATTTTGATGGGGATTGCATTGAATCTGTAGATTACTTTTGGCAGGATAGCCATTTTTACTATATTAATTCTGCCAATTCATGAGCATGGGAGATCTTTCCATCTTTTGAGATCTTCTTCAGTTTCATTCTTCAGAAACTTGAAGTTTTGTCATACAGATCTTTCACTTAGAGTCACACCAAGTTAATTTATATTATTTGTGACTATTGTGAAGGGTGTTGTTTCCCTAATTTCTTTCTCATCCTGTTTATCCTTTGGGTAGAGAAAGGCCACTGATTTGTTTGAGTTAATTTTTTATCCAGCTACTGCACTGAAGCTGTTTATCAGGTTTAGGAGTTCTCTGGTGGAATTTTTAGGGTCACTTATNTATANTATNNTATCATCTGCAAATANTGANNTTTTGACTTCTTCCTTTCCAATTTGTATCCCCTTGATCTCCTTTTGTTGTNNAATTGCTCTGGCTANGACTTCAAGTACTATATTGAATAGGTAGGGAGAAAGTGGGCAGCCTTGTCTAGTTCCTGATTTTAGTGGGATTGCCTCCAGCTTCTCTCCATTTACTTTGATGTTGGCTACTGGTTTGCTGTATATTGTTTTTATTATGTTTAGGTATGGGCCTTGAATTCCTGATCTTTCCAATACTTTTATCATGATGCAAACCATAGCTATAGCTTAGGTTAAAAATAGCCTTAGGATCAACGAGTATGCAGTTACAGCTCTTGTAATGCCTTTCCTTGGACATATATATATATATTTTGGAGAAACTGTTACATTTTCTTCAAGTTTTGGATTTAATACGATAATGATGATGATGACGATGATGATGATGATGGTTATGATGATGACAATGATGATGACATTGTTTGGCAAGCACTTGATCATATCAGGTAAATAACCTGTGTTAAATGATGACTAGTTCAATGACGGAATTCAAATCCTGATTCCAAGTACAGAAGTCATGATTCACTCTTACCTTTATTTTACAGAATATAAATATATCTGGCACAATTTTCATCTGTTTTAAAGAATAGTCTTTTGCTATAGGAATACATAAGAATTGATTTCTATTTTGTAAAATGATTTGAGTTGAAATGAAAGTATATCACTTTAACTTCTTTCTTCTCTCCCACCCCTTCTCCTTGCTCAACCTCCCTGTAAACAGAAACCTTCTCATGCATCTACTCTCAATTTGATAACATATGTGTGTCAGTGAGTGTGTGTGTGTGTATAAAATATATACAGCTTGATGAATCATTTTTATTATCTATTTACATTCCAAACACTGCCCTCTTCCTCACATAGTCCCTCCCACCTTCCCCCCTCCCCTTCTCCTCTGAGAGGGTGGATTTTCCACTGCTTTCACACACACACACACACACACACACACACACACACACACACACACACAGTCTAGTGCATCGTGCATCGAGTCTCTGCAGGGTTAGGTTATCCTCTCCCACTGAGGCCAGACAAAGCACCTCTGATGGGGAATGTATTGCACAGTCGCACAACTGCTTTATGGACAGTCTCTGTTGTTCCAGTTGTTGAGAGACCCACAGGGAGACTGAGCTGTACATCTGTTACATATGCTCCAGGGGGGCCCTCATCCAGCTGGTGTTTGGTTGATGGCTCAATCTCTGAAAGGTCCCAGGGGTCCAAGGTAGTTGATCCTCTTGGTCTTCCTGTGGAGTTCTGTATCCATCAGGGCTTTCAGCCCTTCCCCCAAACTCTTCCATGAGACTCTGTGACCTCCATCCAATGTTTGGTGCAGGTCTCTTCATCTCTTTCAATCAGCTGGTGGGTAAGGAATATCTCAGAGGACAGTTATGCTAGGCTCCTGTCTGCAAGCATAAAAGAGAATATTAATAGAATCTGGGACTGGTGCTTGCCTGTGAAATGGGTCTCTAGTTGGGCCGGTTATTGGTTGGCCATTCCTTCAGTCTCTGCTCCTTCCTTGTCTCTGCATTTCTTTTAGACAGGACAAAGTTTGGGTCAAAGGTTTTGTGAGTGAGTTGGTGTCCTTATCCCTCCACTGTGGGTCCTGCCTGGCTGCAGGAAGTGGCCTCTTAAGGTTCCATAAACCCACTGTTCTGCATCTGGGTTAAAGTCACTGGCATATACTCTTGAGAGCTTCCCCTATCCCAGGTCTCTGCGACTTTCCAGAGATTCTCCCAATACCTCTACCCCAGACAACTGCAGATTTCCATTCATTGTCCTGGTGCTATGGCCCTCTTTCCTGTCTCCCCACACCTCATTCAAGCATCCTTGCTTATGCCTTCCTTCATGTTTAGCTTCTTTGTGTCTGTGGAGTATAGCATGGGTATCCTGTATTTTGGGGTGACTCTCACTTAGAAGGGGAAATAAGACGGTGATAAGGGGCAGATGGAGGGAGGGAACTGGGTGGGAGAGGGGATGGGGAAGGAAATGGGGGAGGAGTTCAGGAGGGATGGCCAGATGGCCATGAGAATGAATGGAAATCTGCAGCTAACTAAATGAGGAGGTGGAGGCCATTTCCAAGATGAGACAGAAATCTGGGATAGAGAAGGCACCGAGAATCAATAGGAGTGTCCTTAGCTGTGACTCACAAAATTGGGGATATGGAACCTGAAGAGACCACTCCTGTAGCCAGGCAGGAACCCAATGGAGAAATAGTTCTGATGGTGTCATATTACACTGGCATCTTTTGATTGTGTTCATGCGCTGTCTTTAGCTATCTGTTCGCCTCTGGTGTTGGCTGGCCTGGTAGACACTGGCAGTAGTAAACCACTGTGACTGGTTGTCCTGTATAGCAGCAGACACCCCAAAATGCAGTTCGAGCTGTGAGCTGGGGTATGAGGTGCAGTTCCTTGATTGCAGGTGATAGAATGAACTGGAAGATGGAGCTTGTTGTCCTGGCTGTCCTGGGTAGGAGGTGTGGACCAGAAGATGAACTCTGATAGGATGAAGTGGAGCACATGGCTGCTGAGCTTGCTGGGGTCTTAATGGGTAGGAAGATTAGGCATGGGTGTTGTTACTGGCCTGTCTGGAGACAGTTGGAGCTTTGGAATGGAGAGAAGGGTACCAATCTGCTAATGCAGGTGCTATTGAGTCCAATTTTGTTGTTTGTGTGGTATCTCTTCAAGGCTGACCATTCTATATTGGACTACCAATAAGAGAGCTCATCTCTGGGAGATGCTTGCATTCCTTTTCTCAGCAGTCACTAGTTACCTATAGGTCTAATGTTTGGACCTGCACAATGCCCTTCCTTTCCCATTGATACTGCCATTGTTCTGTTCATGTTTTCGCAGCAGTTCCTTAGAGACAGTTTCACTAGAACTGACCTAAACCTAACCTGAGACTGTTTCAAAGCCAACTCCTTGATATTCTGGCTCGTCCCATCTTTCCTCCCCTTCTTCCCTGATGTTCCTAAATCCACAGGATTTGCAGGAGTTTTCATTTAGATGTATCTGTCGAGGATAAGCTGTTCTAGCCTGTTTATCTCTGATATGTGTCCAGTTGTGGGTTTTCTGTGATGAATTCCATTTGCTGTAAAGAGAAGCTCGTTTGATGAGAGGTGGCAGCTACACTTACCTTTGGGTAAGGATGAGTTTTAGAATATAACCAAGAATCATGTCAGTCTAGAAAGTGATAGGACTAGACTCTTCACTAAGGTCTCCATAGTCCCAGGAAGCTAAGTTTCCAGTACCACACCGGAGTTTCCTCCTGTTGAGTAGGCCTTAAATCCAGTTTGACATCTCTTCATTTTTGTCAGCATGTGAGTGGTACTTATTACATCATTATTGCCATGCTGGTAGTTTTGGGTCATAAGTGTTGCAGCAGAGAAGGACTATTCAATTGTTTTCCTTTCTTGCCAACTTTATTATATTTTCTAGAGCTGTGCAAACTAGACTGCAGGAAAGGGGTTTTCAGGTCAGATCCAGATTAACTCATCTGAGGCTTGTGTTATAAGTGCACAGTGTCTTCAGCAGTGACCCTGGATATTTAACTAAGAACCCAAGGCTTGACTCTGCTCTTTTAGAAGCAGCTCATGACCCGGCTCAATCTCACCTATCAGAGAAGGAGGTTGGCATAGTGATCAAAAGAGCTTATCACTTGAGCTACAGGGAATTACTTGGTTTAAGCCAAACTTTGCCACAAGCACAACCTTAAAAACAAACAGCAGCCTGGAGTCTCTATAAAGGTGGAAACTTCTATTTGTCAAAATAGATGGTCTGCTTGTCAGAATAGCATGCGACCAAATTATTGGCAAGGTAAACTTTAGGTATACATCAAGGAGTTTAATAATATAAAAATATAGTGAGTATTTTATTTATTTATTTATTTATTTATTTATAAGAAAATACTCCAAAGTTCACCTTAAAATATAAATATATAAAAGAAAGAGCTTTTCTTTTTTTCAGGTCGAAAAAGTTATTTGTAATTGATACCAGTTGGGAAAGAATACATTAGTTTTCTCCAATGGAGTGATTCTGGGTATTTCAACCCCACCGCAGGACAGGCTCATGCTTAACTCTAGAAAACAGCCCTTTCCCAATCAAGTCTTGCAGTATCAGTGATGTTTTGCATCTGTAATGCTAATCTAACACCAGAGCTCTCTTCCTTCATTATCTTCAAGTTCAAAGCCAGCGATCACTAATTTCCATCCCTGCTGTCTTTCACTCATACAACTGTTCTCTGCCCTTAAATCCCATGAACCAGACACATTCTTGATTCCTAGAATCATGTTGTTTATGATTATCATGGCGTCTCGGCAGGGAGAACATTCTCTGAAGAAAGAACATAAAGTAAAATACATACATTGGTATACACACAAGCCTTACACCTACCATAACCCTCAGCACTCAAGAAAACCCACGCCCTGCTGGCTCTGCTCCAGTGGCAGAAACTGTGTCACACCATCCCGTTTGTGACCATGCTGGACCTGGCAAAATTCTTAATATCACATATATGTGCTATATCTAACCACCTAGCTTTTAAAGGCATATTATCATTTGATGCTTGGCCATTTGATGATTATGGAGTGTTTTCCTATTTTATCTGTATTTCCATCTCATCCATTCTGTACCCCAAGCACAATACTTTTCATGTGTAAGTGATATCATTTCTGTCAGTCTGTCTCAGCATTTTCCATTGTGGTTATGTTGAGCTTATAATTAAGCACTATGAATAGCTAACAGGAAACTCCCTGATGGTTCAGATCTTTCACATGCCATCACAATTTCTTGCTTTGTAACCTTCAACTGGAGTCAGCCCTCTGAACAACATTCTCACCTGTCTCTGGTCCCATATGTGTACAACAGTAGTAAATGTTTGTATAACCAAATGATATTTAATATAATGTGTGGAAATGTCAGAAATATGAAAAATAGAACCACTATATATAACTAATATTTTAGGAAATGAGAAAAATGATTGCCCAAAGCCTACCACCCAATACTGTTGGATTGGCCTCATTTTCTATGATATTATTTCAACATCTTAAACAGTATTTCTTGCTTTTTAAAGTGTAGAATGCTTCAAAATCCATCCCTTATTTTTATTCAGATTTCCTTTTATTCTTACTGTGTCATAGCTAGAAGTTCCATATGGTTTTTGGTTTTGACATCTGTTCTACCATAAGAACTTAGTATAATGTCTATCTTCTCAGGAAACACACTCTAAGAATTATGTAAGTGAAAACATTTAAAAGACCATTATGTTGAAATTCCATCAATGACATGGTAAAAGGAACGAAAATATTTGTAAAATATTCTTAAAATTTTAGATAAGATAGTACAGAATCTCATAACGAGTTTTAAGAAAGAGTATTGTCTTACCCAAAGATTAATGTTAGAAATTTTCAGGTAAAAGCTATTTACCACAAAAGTCTTTGTACTAAACTTCTGCTGTTTGAGCATTAGTTTTGACTTTTGTAGCGAATTGAATGCTTGTTGTTGTTGTTGTTGTTGTTGTTGGTGGTGGTGGTGGTGGTGATGATGATGACTTTGTTATAACTTAACCTCAGTTTCAATCAGTATTTTTTGTTGAATTTATAATAGCAATTTCCCAAAGATATTCCTGATAAGTGTGTATTGCTATATCATTTCTATACATAGACACTTCAGTGACTCTTCTTGTTTACATGAATCAATCTAAACTTTATCTGATTGCCTCCCTCTTTTTTATGCATTCATGAATATTTGAATATTCTGTGGTCAGTACAGTAGGTCCCATGATACTTGTGTATGCATCTGCTCATATCTTTGTCTATGGATTTTACTGCCCAGAATTCTTTCTTTATAGACCTTGACTTTCTTCTGAATGTTTGGGACTGCTCTGCAAGTTGCCTCTCAACTGCGATCTGTATATCAATCATTCTGAAAATAAATTCCTTATGTTACACTCTGAGGACAAAGTAGGAACTTTCTTTCTTAAATGGGTTGTGTTAAATTATAGTCTATAGTGAAACACTTCTATTTTTTAAGCTGCATAATCTTTAAGAAACAAAAGCCATACACTTATATAACCATAGAAGATGGAAGGAAGTAAAGATTTGGCAAATACTTACCAGATAGCTGGACAGGCTGATAATTATAATTCCTCTATCCCAAATATTTATTCACTTAACTGATTCTTATGACTCAAATTCATTCATTAAGAGTTATTTCTTTGAAACTACCTTCTAAAATTTAGGAGATACTCATAATCTTCTGAGAATAAAATGAAAAGCAAAATTTATATAGATCAGTATACAAAAAAATTGAAATGAAAAATCATTAATGATCACTTTTCAGTACTTTCCCTTCACAATTTAGACTAACTACCTCTTAACTACTAAGTATAATATTTATTTTATGTTACTTTATATTATTGTATGTGAACATAGTCTTAATGCATGAATATTATTTATTATATATCCTGGATTTACATTTGTGTTGTAGATTACTTTCTTCTTTTAAAATGTGAACTTTACATAAATCACATTGTACTTGAACAACAGTTTTAAACAAACACAGATTGAGGGTCATCTCTGCCATTTATTATTGGTATAATCTTGACCAAGTTGTACAAATCACTAAAATAACAAGTATCTGACACATAGAGTTGAAAATATTCTCTCTCTAATAAAGTTTCTTTGAAGATTTGTTTACATATTATACACTAAGCTCTTAGTAACATACTCAATACACAGTAAGCTTTGATATAGTTTGCATATTAATCTTTAGTTATTACTATTGAAACAGTGCGTTCTTCCTAGTTAGCTGATACGATTATATAAAATTTATGTCAGCTTGCTCTTGGAAGTTTTATATCTTTTGATAATTTCCTGTTCTCTGCTCTTAAAACACAGAACATTATCTGCTGTGTGCATCTTTGAAGAATACTCAAAACAGTAAACTCTAAAACACAAGCCAGTCTGGCTTAATTACAAACAGAGAAGTCACTGTACCCTTGGGTTTTCCCCTCCCTTTTGATTTTGAATCTAGCATAACTGCCCTGTAAAGAGAACTTTCTGAGAATATTGGAGTCTCTGAATCTGCTTCTGTCTAATACTGACACAGTGTGTGGCAAGCATAAGGGGTATCCCTGGGCGTCTCCCATTGTACTTGTGAAGGCCTCTGATTGCTATCTTGTGCTACAGGTGACATTGTCGACACAAAACAAAACAAAGCAAAGCAAAACAAAACAAACAAGCAAGCAAGCAAAGAAACAAAACACCCACACACACCACAAAGCTTAAATCACTGTAAAAACTACAATGAATTTTACTGATTGAATTAACCTTTACAGACATATTTTCTCATTGGCAGTAATTTAATTCTTAAATGTATTATTTTCTTTATCATATATTTAGAGTAAATGTAACTAGTATATTGAACTTGTAGTTTGTATTAATAACATCATCATTTAACATTGTTTAAATGATAAATAAAGTATGTTTATATTATTTCATATAGTATTCTTGATTTTAAATGTTTTTAACTGAAACAAACATACATTTATCCTGCCCATCCTTAAAGTCATGATAGAATATTAGTACAAATAATTAGCCTTTTCATATAAAGCCTGATTTTACAAATATAATAAACCAATTTTAGCTAAATAGACTCAACATTAATTTATATTTTAGCTTAGAAATGAAAATTTAATTAACCTCATTTTTTAAAATAATTATATCACCTAAATTAAGTTTTTTTATTTTGGTATAGACATTAGTCTTACCTTTTAAACAGTCAGAATGAAGGTACTTGTTACAAATATGGCTCTTATTCAGTTTTCTCTGCATTCCTATTCATGACAAATGTCCATGAACATCTACTTTATAGAAAAAAGTGGCTTATTCATATGGTTTTGTGGAACTTGCAGGACATGACATTGATCTCAGGCAATTTGATGAGGAACACATAGTAAAGAAAAGGTTATAAGGGTAGAGAAGACACTAGAGAGGCTAAAGACCCACAGTTGATTCTGGTAATACGTCCCCAGTTGACCTAAGGACTTCCCACTGACCCCACCTCATTAAGCTCCACACTGTTTCTTCATTGTCAAACTAAGAAGCAAGCGTCTCAATATGAGCCATCCTGACACAAGTCATAGTGTATGTATGGTATGCCTGTGAACATAGATACAGATTAAAACCCCACATGATGGATGTATGGAGGAAAGTGACAATACAATTTCTAGTGGTTGATATCTATAAAGGTACAGTACATTACAGGCCAGGTAGTAAAATGGAAAGCACTTTCACTAAGTAAGATTTGAAGGACTATGTTGAGGAGGGAGAATTATAAAAGAAAAGTGAGTGACTGTGATAGTTAATGCTAATTATCAGCTTGATAGTCTAAAATCACTAGAAGACTTCAAAGCATGCTTGTAGGGATGCTTCCAGCACCTACTGCTTTGACTGCTAAACAATCACAGTATACCCTTGAACTGTGAGCCATTAAACACCATTTCTCCTTTACCTTGCTTTTGTCCAAATAGTCTACCACAGCAAATAGAAAAACACTAAAACAATGAGCTTTTGACAGATCTTTGAATTCTATGTGGAATAATTTTGTTGCCATGGAATACCAGTAGAGAAATTTGGAGATTACAAAAAAAGTTCTCTCAGAGATCTAACATTTTTTGTTTTTGGTCTAACATTGGGAAACCTTCTAGAAAGCCAGTCTTGTCTAGTTACAAAATTATAAGACACTGGATGAGCAAAATTTGCTTCAATTTAAAGTCAGGAACTTTTGCAAAAATTACACTTGGAAATGTAAATGATCTGACCAATTGAGAGGTAACTAATATGCTGATACAAGACAAATAGTTATTTTATGTACAGAAAAGAATTAATCTTGAGGATTGTGTATGTGATTACAACTTAGTATCATTTTGTTGCTTTTTCAGTGACAGTTAAAAAGAGGTGGTATGTACTCTATCCTTTTCTTAAAGATGCTGTCATTGATCATTATGGTTTCAGAAGGATTTTTGTCTTCTACTGAAATACTCTTAAGTAAAATACCAGTCTGATATCTGTTATAAAATATCAGAGTTTTATTGAACCATGTTTTTGGCAGTGATAATAAAATATAGCAATCAAAAGGAAAATGAAAAAAGAAACAATGTGGCCATTAACTGCACAAAAAGCCTTAGAAAGCATATGTATTGTTCTCATCAATGTAATAAAGACATCTGAATCAATGGAAAGGAACGGAGGGAGGGAGAGCAGGAGGGAAGGTAGAAATATAAATGCACATAAATACATCACCTTGACAAAACTTCTAAGCTCTTTCCAAAATACTTTATACAGATTTGGAAAAAAAAAGAAATTAATCTCTATGGGACTTCCCATAAAATATAAGGCAATAAATGTCACACAGACTGGCATCTATAATATTCTGTCCAGTGAGGTAGAAACTCGTTCTCTGCTTCACTGCTCAGCCTAAGAGCAATGACTTTCAGCAAGAAAACAAAACAAACTGGGACACTAGGTGCATTAAGGGAAAGCTTAAAGATGCTGAGTGAAATACTGGGTGCATTTCAAGTTTATTAAAAACATAAAAAACTCATTATGAGATTTTTAGGTATGTTTTATTACTTTCTTTTTAATCTTTTATTATCAGGATGGTATAATTTAGCTTCTCACACATTATTTATTATTATTATTATTATTATTATTATTATTATTACTTACTATCATCATAATTATTAATTTTACTTTTATTATTGACCCTTAGCTCTTACAATCTAAGTATCCTGTGGACAATTCCAATTCCATTCACAAAGGACAAATTCTTCCTGACAGTAGCACACATTCAAGATTTTATTATTTATTTATTTTGACGATGGAAGCACTTACTCATATGGTCTGTATCACTGTAGTCAAAAAGACATTCTTGCTTCATATACACAAAACACTGTACTCTGTTGCAATGTACAATGGATTTGAGATAGCCCAAGAGTATTTAAAGCAATTCTCTATGAGTAGAATCATTTAACATTTCTTTTCCATTAAACCTGTGGGGATGGAGAATAGAGAAGAGGATGAATGCTTTCTGTGAACACTTACCTAATGGCATACTGTGGAGAACATGCTCTTGACTGCTTCTATGCTCCACTGCTACTTTGTCTGAAAATCTGTGAGGCTTGCTTTGGAAGGACTTGCTATAGAGGGTGTGGAAACAGAAAAGCAGCCATACTATTTCCATCAGCTTTTCAGAGTTAATGCTTTTTTCACTGAGTTTAATTGCAAAGAAGTAGGGTATGCATTTCTTTCTGTGTATTTCCTTATGCTTACCTATAGCTTCATCATCATTTATTAACTCTAAGCTAAATGAAAATGGTGAGGAATGTGTATGTTTTATGGAGTTATCTTATTTAGAGGAGGCAAATCCCTGCATGTTTCCACTTACATTCTGACTAATGATTTAAAGGCATGTGGGTTTATAAGGTTTTGTTTCTGTTTTTGTATATAGACCTGAATAAAAAGTAATTGAAAGAAGTGAACTCATCTTAGTATTGTCGGTCAAGCTGATAATGAGGCAAAATGATCTAGTACATGCCTATCTTTATTTACTTTATTAAAACATTAACTGTCCTATCAGAAGATAAGTGTTAATTTTTCTTACATAGTTTACCCTACCCATATCTTCCAAGTCACCATTCTCTGAATACTTTTTGTTTGTTTTGTTTTGTTTTATGAAATATGGGTTTTCCTACTCAGACTAAATCAGTGTGAGAGATACAGACAGTAACCTTCACCACATCATGAGACAGATTCAATCATAAGAGAACAATAATTTCTCCATGAAAACATTTTCTGACTTCTGTGTTAGCTAAAGGCTTCCTAGACTACAGGAGATGGTTGGCAATACATGACAGCATTATTTTTATATAATATATGGTATATAGAGACCATAAATATAGATAAACATCTCCCATAGCAGAAAACAGTCACCCAATGTGGTGAAAAATCTGGCTCCAAAAGATTAGTAACAAGGATAAGATATATATTATGTATGTATGTGGTGTGTGTGTGTGTGTGTGTGTGTGTGTGTGTGTGTGTGTGTGTGTGAAGGTGTGGGTTCGGATTCATGTCCGCCTCTGCATGCATGTGTGGGTGCATGTCAGACCATGAATGACCATAATCTGTATGCGTACTCAATAGATCATATTGCTCTTCTGCATTCCAACAGCCAAAACTATTTTGGTGACCATTGCAAGAAGACATTAAATGTCCTGCTGATACACTGCTAGATGCTATTTATTCCCTCTGGATTATCTATTCTGACAGCTGCATTATTGCTGAAGGAAATCAAATTGGGCTGTCACAGTTTTCCCTTAGACAAAGCCACACTGATTACTAACCAGTAAACTGTATCAGCAGCAGAGCCAATGACTGAATACTGACACTTTGATGATTTGCCCCTGTATTTCATATGATCCTGGATAATTTGACCCTGATGTAATAACCAGGAATGCCTTCACTCCCTGGAAGAGAATGACATGGGTGGGTTGAGATTTTAATATAGATACAGTTTTCAAAGTTTTGTTTTGTAGGTTCCCATACATATATTTATTTTTCCAGAATTCCTCTCCATGCTTACATCAGGAAGTCACTGAATCTGACTGTACTCATGGATGCTGATGCAGTAAACATGATAATGAAGCCACATAGTCCTTGCTATTTCCTGAAAACTTAGATTTGATACATGTCCCTCCATGGAAAATATTTACCTGCTTAAAACCATCCATTTGATCAGATCCCATATTTGTTTTATCAATTAGATTTTCCTTTCTCAAACTGAAAATAAAACTTAACCTTTTGGGTCCAATACTCCATATGGTCTTCGAACTCATCCCCTGTCACATTGCATGGACAATATAATATAATAATATAAAAGAGACTGTTTTGTTTCTAGGAAATTCTATCTTTTTATTATCAAAATGAAATGTCTTATTTATTAGCAATTTTGTTTGACTTGTACTATTTAATATGAATGTGCTTTGTCTTCTAAAAAAAGAACTTCATAAAAACTTTTCCTCTTTAACAGGAAAAATATCTGCAAAAGCAAGATACAGTATAACTACATGATTAGAATTTATTTCTATGTTTATAAAATGAGATACATTGCCATTTCTTTCAAGTGATATTATAGTTTATTACAATATATCAGATATTGTCACTAAGAGTTAGCTACAAAATTGGTAGTGTAATTGTGTGTTTGTGTGTATGTGTGCATGTGTGCATGTACATGTGTATGCATGAGTTCTAGTGTCTCTGTCTCTCTGTCTCTGTCTCTGTCTCTGTCTCTGTCTCTGTCTCTGTCTCTCTCTCTCTCTCTCTCTCTCTCTCTCTCTCTCTCTCTCTGTGTGTGTGTNTCTGTCTCTGTCTCTGTCTCTGTCTCTGTCTCTGTCTCTCTCTCTCTCTCTCTCTCTCTCTCTCTCTCTCTCTCTCTGTGTGTGTGTGTGTGTGTATGCATTTGTGTTTGTGTATAGACTAGAGGCCAATGCTTAGTATCTTCTCTAGTTTCTCTTCATCTTATTTTTTAAAGCACACTCCCTTGCAGAACCTAGAGCTCTCTGACCCAGCTACACTGGTTTTCCAGAGGGCCCAGGAGCCCACTGGTCTCAGCTTCCACAGTGCTAAAGGTTACAAGCACTTGTAACCAGGCCCAGCTTTTTTATGTGATTTCTTGGAGATCAAATTCAGATGTTCATGCTTCCATGGCAAGCACATTACACAGGAATCCTTCTCCTCTACCCTGTAATTTGTGCTGTATTTATTTTTAACTGAAACAGAAACATGAAAACTGCATATGGAACTATCTTCTGTAATGTACAATGATCCAATCATGCTAAACTTTTGAAGTATTTTCTTCACATGATTTCCTAAACTCTTTCCAGTGCTTGATATTTTTGTATGTAGAAAATTTTTTTGTTGGTGGTGGTTAGGTTTGTGTTATCCCAAGCACATGGCTTTTGTGTTTTAGCATCCAAGATGCTGGGGCTACAGGCAAATGTGCTTTGAGCAAAAACATCTCTGTCGTATCTCTTTTAGTATAACAACTTTCATTATCTAGATTAAAAATCAACAACGCATTGAAGAAAATTTTAAAGTGAGTTGTGGTATATATATAATTATTGAATAATTTTTGTCTGTCAGTTATGACATTAAACAATTGTTGCTGCATATACTTTTTGTTATTTAACTTTTTTGGGGGAAAAGATGTTTATTTCTTCTCTCATAAAATACCCTTTAGTGCCAAAATAGACACACACTCAGCCATACACACTTAAATTTAAATCTACATATTTAGTGATTTTTACAGTTTAGATGCACCACACATAAATGTGTCCACCAGAAAGCTGTGAACCAAAGAGGAACTTAAATAAACTAACTCATCCAATTGACAAAATGTAAGAGGAAATTGTGCAATGTGCAGGGAAAATCTTAGAAGATCATATTTCAGAGTTAGCCAACAAACGTGATGGAAACTAGAAAATTTAAGAAAGTTGAAGAGCTTATCTCAAAGGCTATTTTATTCTCTTGCATGCCTTTCTTCATTTTTAAAAATCTATGAATTTCTGGTTCTTTTTCAACCAGCCATGTTATGTTTTCCCTAGAACTACATCTCAGTGGATGTTTCTCCAAAGCTAAGACAATCCTTTTAAGAGCTGTAACTCAGAACTAGCATGTACCTTAAAACCTTGGTTTCTCAGATCTTGACAAGTGTTGATCCCATTTAAAATAAAGATTTAAAACATAATGGAGAAAAACAAAGCAAATTTCTTAACACTGGGCCTCCATATTTTAAGAAAGAAACTTAAAGACAGCTTAACAGATGGGACCTACCCACTTAACACAGTGCACCCCTCTTTACTTCTTCAATCACATACTAAGGTGAATGTGTACCCTGAGTGGTTTGGCGTTCACGACCTTGTCTATTTCCGTTTTCTTTTTTTTCTTTTTTCCTTTTTTTATTTCACTTTTCTCTCACATATTAGACCTCTACCTCAATTTCCCCTCCCCTGCCTTCACAGTCCTTACCTCTATCCACTTCTTTGTTTTCTGTTAGAAAAGTACAATTAGAGATATCAACCAAACATGGCATATCAAGTTGCAATAAGACTAGATACTTCCCTCATATTAGAGCTAGACAAGGCAACCCAGTAAAAGAGAAAGGATTCCAAAGGGAGGAAAAGGAATCAGAAGCAGCCTTGGCTCCCACTGTTAAGAGTCCCACAAGATGACCAAGCTACACAACCATGACATATATGTAGAGGGCGTAGGTGAGACCCATGCAGCTCCCTAATTGTCAGTTTAATCTCTTTGAGACACTGTAAGCCCGGTTTAGTTGATTCTGTGGGTTTTCACTGTCAATATGATTTTACCACAGAAAGGTTTGAGCACCTAACTGGAAGATCATGACCAAATCCTGTCCTGTTTAGGTACACACTTATGAAGATAGCTTTTTGTCATTAAGTAAGGGATTAGAATATCTTTGAGATTGACAAAACTTTTCTAGGTACTCGGGCAATTATTTCTGTCCCCTATGGGTACCAAGCATGTACATGCTACACATACACACATGCAGACATGTGTACATGTGCGAGCATACACACACACACACACACACACACACATATTTATGCACTCAAACATATATAAAATAAAATAAATCTTTCCAAAAATGTCATAACTTACTATCATACTTAGTCATGAGAGACTAAATTTTCACTCACTGCATGCTCTGTCTCTGTCTTGGTAACACCTTACCAAGGCTCCACATTCCTAACCACTTGTATAGTCAGAGGAAACAACAGTGAAAGTGCACCATTCATTGATACCTTAATAGTCTTTGATGTATATTGAATGTAAATGTATCTGGAAGCTACAAAGTCCTGCAGAAACAATATTTTTGAAGTAATAGTTAATGAGTACCTATATTATTAAAACAGCTGTCTCATTTGATCTTCATAAAAGTCCTTGACTTAATTGTTCATAATATATAAAATGGACATAATGAGGGTAAGAATTAGGAATGTGTGCAATAGCTGCTTAGGAAATATACCTTATGCATATTTTATTAGATATTTTCTTTATTTACATTTCAAATGCTATCCCGAAAGTTCCCTATACCCTCCCCCTGCCCTGCTCCCCTACCCACCCGCTCCCACTTCTTAGCTCTGGCATTGCCCTGTACTGGGGCATATAAAGTTTGCAAGACCTAGGGGCCTCTCTTTCCTCTGGGGGTGCTGGTTAGTTCATATTGTTGTTCTACCTATAGGGTTGCAGACTCCTTCAGCTCCTTGGGTACTTTCTCTAGCTCCTCCATTGGGGGCCCTGTGTTTCTTCCAATAGCTGACTGTGAGCATCCACTTCTGTGTTTGCCAGGCACTGGCATAGCCTCACAAGAGACAGCTATATCGGGGTCCTTTCAGCAAAATCTTGCTGGCATATGCAATAGTGTCTGCGATTGGTGGCTGATTATGGGATGGACCTCTGGGTGGGCCAGTTTCTGCATGGTCCATCCTTTCATCTTACCTCCAAACTTTGTCTCTGTAATTCCTTCCATGGGTATTTTGATCCCTATTCTAAGGTGGAATGAAGTATCCACACATTGGTCTTCCTTCTTCTTGATTTTCTTGTGTTTTGCAAATTGTATCTTGGGTTTTCTAAGTTTTTGGGCTAATATACACTTATCAGTGAGTGCATATCAAGTGACTTCTTTTGTGATTAGCTTACCTCACCAAAGTTGATATCCTCCAGATACATATTTTATAAAATATGTATAGGAGATCAAGTTTGAACATGAAGGAATGGATTAGGAAATGATGTTTGAAAGCAACAGAAGCACAGGAACTCTGACCTAATTAATAATGACTAATTCAAATTATTATAATAATATAATTAATAAGGAAATAAAATTTTATATCCCAAATTCCTAGAGGCATTCATTTTTGTCATAAATGTTTGATGACTGGAGGAAAGGGGAGAATTACACCTTCGCAGTGCTGAAGAGAGAGTGGGAGGGAAGGATCATCTTCTGTAGAGCATGGCTGAGAGTGGAGGAGATTAAGCTCCAATGTGAACATGTCTCATGCACAATAGCTTTGAGAACATCAGTGTGTGGTAACTGTACAGTGATTGCACATGTTTCTGTTTATGAATCTAAAGACTTGTGTCCCTTAAAAGGCAAGTATATGACAAATTAGTAAGATAAAGAAAAAGTATTTCATGAGCTACCCAGCTGTTATTTTACCTGATTGAAACTGGCCCCAATAAACTTTTATTGCAACAAATTATTTTGGCTCTTATGATGTTACCAAAATAATCATAAGAAAGTAGAGTTGCTAAGGGATACCAAAATCCAAATAATCATGTAATTACTGGAAATGGCAAAATATGTGTAATGCAAAATGAACAGGTTAGACACAAATCTTCAAAACAGGGATATTATATTTCAAATGAGAAACAGAGGTGCAATGACCATAGATTAAGTAAATAATCTTATGCTTATTAACTTGAGTTGAAAGTGGGTGAATTTTTTATTTTATTGCGCTATGATACTGCAATTTTTTAACTCAGTTATTTATATGTAAATTATATAGGGAATTTTTTTTAGTTTTGATTTTCTTATTTGATAACAAAGTCCTATATTTTGTTTACTTGATTGTAGACTAAAGGTTCTCAAACAATAACAGCCTCTAGTACTCAGAAAAAAGTGAAGAGAACACTGCCAAATCCCCCTCCTGAGGAGGCGTCCACGGGAACACAGTCAACCTACGGCACCATGGGCACTGCTTCTAGGAGAAGAATGTGCAGAACCAATACCATGGCTCGAGCCAAAATTCTCCAGGACATAGACCGAGAGCTTGACCTCGTGGAAAGAGAGTCTGCCAAGCTTAGAAAGAAGCAAGCAGAACTTGATGAAGAAGAAAAGGAGATTGATGCCAAGCTACGGTATCTGGAAATGGGAATTAACAGAAGAAAAGAAGCTCTGTTGAAGGAGAGAGAAAAGAGAGAGCGTGCCTACCTGCAGGGGGTAGCCGAGGACCGTGATTACATGTCTGACAGTGAGGTCAGCAGTACCAGACCAAGCCGAGTAGAAAGCCAGCACGGCATTGAGCGGCCAAGAACAGCTCCTCAAACTGAATTTAGCCAGTTCATACCACCACAAACACAAACAGAAGCTCAACTAGTTCCTCCGACAAGTCCTTACACACAGTATCAGTACTCCTCACCCGCTCTTCCCACCCAAGCCCCGACCCCGTACACGCAACAATCTCATTTTCAACAGCAGACATTGTACCATCAGCAAGTGTCACCTTATCAGACTCAACCAACCTTCCAAGCTGTGGCAACGATGTCCTTCACACCCCAGGCTCAACCCACTCCGACTCCACAGCCATCCTATCAATTACCATCACAGATGATGGTGATCCAACAGAAGCCTCGGCAAACCACATTGTATTTGGAGCCTAAGATAACTTCTACCTATGAAGTGATTCGCAACCAACCCCTGATGATTGCTCCAGTTTCTACTGATAATACATATGCTGTTTCCCATCTTGGGAGTAAGTACAATAGTTTAGACTTGAGAATAGGGTTGGAGGAAAGGAGCAGTATGGCAAGCAGTCCAATATCAAGCATATCTGCAGACTCCTTCTATGCAGACATTGACCACCACACTTCAAGGAATTATGTCCTAATTGATGACATTGGAGACATTACCAAAGGGACAGCAGCTTTGAGCACTGCATTTAGTCTTCATGAAAAGGATCTGTCCAAAACAGATCGTCTCCTTAGAACCACTGAGGCACGGAGGTCTCAAGAGGTGACAGACTTCCTAGCGCCTTTGCAGACGTCCTCCAGATTGCATAGCTATGTGAAGGCAGAGGAGGATCCCATGGAGGATCCTTATGAGTTAAAGCTTCTGAAACATCAGATTAAGCAAGAATTCCGTAGAGGCACGGAGAGCTTAGATCATCTTGCTGGTCTCTCACATTATTACCATGCCGATACGAGCTACAGACACTTCCCCAAGTCTGAAAAGTACAGCATCAGTAGACTCACCCTGGAAAAGCAAGCTGCCAAACAATTACCTGCAGCCATACTCTACCAAAAGCAATCAAAGCATAAGAAAGCATTAATTGACCCTAAAATGTCAAAGTTTTCACCTATTCAAGAAAGTAGAGACCTTGAACCAGACTATCCCACTTACTTGAGCTCTAGCACTTCATCCATCAGTGGTATTTCTTCTCGGGCAAGGCTTCTTCAAGACGACATCACATTTGGCCTCAGAAAAAATATTACAGATCAACAAAAATTCATGGGTTCATCACTTGGGTCAGGACTGGGCACGTTAGGAAATACCATCCGGTCGGCTCTACAGGATGAAGCAGATAAGCCATACAGCAGTGGAAGCAGATCCAGGCCTTCATCTCGGCCTTCCTCTGTCTATGGGCTTGATTTATCAATTAAGAGGGATTCTTCCAGCTCATCACTAAGATTAAAAGCCCAAGAGGCTGAAGCTCTGGATGTCTCTTTTGGCCATTCTTCATCTTCTGCCAGAACTAAGCCCACCAGCTTACCAATCAGTCAGAGTAGAGGAAGAATACCAATTGTGGCCCAGAATTCAGAAGAAGAAAGTCCACTAAGTCCTGTTGGCCAGCCAATGGGAATGGCCAGGGCTGCGGCTGGACCTTTGCCGCCCATATCTGCAGATACAAGGGATCAATTTGGATCAAGCCACTCATTGCCTGAAGTTCAGCAACACATGAGAGAAGAGTCACGGACAAGGGGTTATGACCGTGACATAGCATTCATCATGGATGACTTCCAACATGCTATGTCTGACAGTGAAGGTAAATGGGTCCACACACTCTCCTGTTACTCTCAAAACTCAAACTCTTCTCTTTCTGCATGTTTAATTTTCTTTCTCCAGGGAAGTATGTCATCTTTCTTGGTGCCATTTGTGCATGTTTATTTCAATTTTCTTTCTTTAATGTCTACTTCTTGTGTGTAGATATGGTGGCATGTTTTTCTTTGATTGTTTTTATTTTATTATTTTACTCTGTTTCTTGATTGTTGATCTGATTTGTTTTGTGTCTGATTTATTTTAAAACAACTATTTAACAATTCTATCAATAAAATATGGTCATCCCTAAAATACATAACTGGGAAGAATTTTATTGTATGGCTCTTTGCACTTCAAAATATATTTTTATATATTTAATTAATTTTAATTAAATCGTTTTGAGTTAGAACCATTTAGTAATATTTTGTAATGGAGATGGGAGTTCCGTAGATCAAAGGTTATTTTCTTTGAGGGAGCTTTTGCAATAGATTGAAGTTAATATAATGGAATTTTATCATTGTCATTAAATAAACATCTGTGTTTCATGTCCCTTTATTATGAAGATTATTACTGACAAATTTGTTCATTTAGTGTTATGTATTAGAAATTTTAATTCTAATCATGGCATGAAAAATATTTTTTCATTGTATATAAAACATTCTTTTCCAATTAAAACTGAAAAACAGGAGACTACTTTTGAGAATGTAGCCATCTTGCTGTTCCCCTTGAAAATTTCAATGCCTTTCCTTCTGTCATATTATCTATTTTTGCCCCAAAGTATTTTGATACTTTTTTGTTAAGCAAGTACATACTACACTAAAATTGCTTTAAAGTGAAAAACCCTTAGACAAAAATGAGGATTTAAAGAGTTATTTTGTACGTCAATATGATACACACACACACACACACACACACACACATACACACACACAGACACACACACACACAGACACACACACACAGACACACACACACACACACACACACACACACACACACACATATATATATAATTTCATTAAATTTTTGAGATAGATCCTATTCTGTAGTCCACGCACATGAAAGCCTGGGATTCTAGTTTATTGGTTTGTGTTTGATATATGCAGGGTTGAAATTCTGGAAATAAAGTATTTCTAAATTAATAAAAAGTTATTTCATCCATTTGTGTACTCAAAAATACTACACAAGTGTGACTGCCCTCCCCATTCTAATCTAACTTTCTTGGTAAAAACTCACATGAAAATGTTTTTATGAAGAGCATTTCCATTTTTACTGTATATGTACACACAGATATGATTCTAAAAGATGAAATATAGAATGTTTGCTGAACTCAATAGGTCCGTGACCCTAAAGTAAACAAAACAGTTCCTTTGCTTATGAAGATTTTACAGTTTCTTCTAGCCTGTTTTTTCTTGTTACAAGCTAATTGGTTGACCATTTTTATTGGCAGTTTGTTATTTAAGTAACACTTTTCATTTGTGTATATTTGTATATTTGTGGGCCAATGTTTGAATGAATCCACTTGATTGTCAGGAATTAGAACATTATGTGAAAAGTTACTCTTTTAGTCTAGTACATATATTACACTCATTTCAGAAATGTAGGATTGTTGTGAAAAAGAATAAGAAGCAATTCAATAGCTATATCTATAAAAATAAAACAAAAACTCTTGGGATTACAGAACATCTCAATTTCTAAAGGATTTGTGCACATGATAATTCCCTGGAAAAAAAATTGACAACCAGTCTTTAGCTTGGTAATAGACATGTAATGTTTGTAACTGGCCCAAATGTGGCATTTATATTATTCCATGCATATAAAATTAGTTGAGTATTTTTATTTTTAAGTTTGTTGTCTACAAGTAGTCACAAGTGGCTTAACTCTTGTTTTGAATATATATATATATATATATATATATATATATATATATATATGTACAAAATATATACAAAATTGAAAATATTTACAAAAAATATATACAAAATTGAAAAATTGAAGTAAAATTTGAGAACCAAAATGTTTTTAAAATAAAGCAGACAAAACTAATTCATAAAAATGATCAATCTGATTGGATAAAATGCTATGACAAATTGAATTACATTACCAACTTTGTGATTGGATTTTCATGGCTATCTTTAAAATATGTGCACTTTAAAATGTTATGTACTTCCAGTGTTAGTATGTCATGTAAATATGTGAAGTTTTTCTAGTAAAGTAAAAACAAAGAAAAGCATAATTCAGCATGGAATAGAAATGTTACATTTGATAAAATGTGTCTGTAATATTGTTCTATTACTACAGATCAAATATGAGCTGTTAGGAATAGGTAACCCAAAATGTCTGGCAACCCCTGAGAAAGACCAAGTGTGATACAGGATCAGTCACTCAATCTGGTTACTTTAAGTTGAATCTGTATTCCCATAAAAGATGGTAGATATCTTTTTCATTCATATTTCATTCTGGGTCCTCAGAATTGGAAATAAACTGATAAAAGTTGGATAGGGTTGAGGTTCTATCTTAATTATAATATCCAGAGCCCTATTACCACATTTTAAGCAGTTGTATTTAAAATTCAATTAGAAAAGTTACATATTCAAATGAAACAATATTCTATATTATTTAGGATAGCCACATATTGAAAACATGATAAATCATTTTTTTAATTTTTAAAAAATATATGTATGATAAATACATAAAATACCTATATAAAATTATTTCTCCTAGTAGAGATTAAGTATAATATAGAAAATTTAGACTGATGACTATTTAGTTTATTGTTTTATTTATTAAGTATTTTGTCAATTTATTAACTCAGATTCAAATCAGCACTATATTTTATCACAATAATCAGTAACTAAATTATGAAAAGAATATTATGTACCTATAAATTAGGTATAAGGACAAGGTATTTATTTAAAACTATCATAATTATATTTACCTTTTTTTTTAGTTGATAATAGTAACTCTATCTTTAATTCATTCCACAAAAAATTTATTAACCATTTTGCTTCATATAAGAGAAAGGAGAAAATTGAAAGAGGAGAAAGTCATAAAAGACATAAATTTCCTCTTTAAGGAGATGCTAGTCTAATAGGCAAATCAATTAATGTGACTGTATATGCAGCCACAATGCAGACATCAAATCTAAAGTTGATGAATCTATGATATTCCACTTCTCACTCCATGTTTAGTTGGGAGAGATAGTGTGGTTCAGGAGCAGTGGTGTGGAAGGCTACAGGCATGCAGCCGACTCATGGTGCTGACACTGGATGTATAGCCTTGCCAGCCAATAAATGGGAGAAATAGCAGTTTCTGGGGAATGTGTACAAAAAAAGACAACTTTAACAAGATAGAGGAAAGATTCCATCTGCCAATTGAGAAACAACAATATATTCATTCCAAAGGTTGTTAATTGGGGACCAACAATATAACCAAGGAATACCAAGAATAAACAATGTATATTAAGTCAGTTTTAGCAATTCAGTAAAATAAAAGTTTTAGTTCCTTTGAATATTCTTTAAAACGTGAAAAGTACTAACAAAACTATGTGAAAAATTTAAATTAGTGTTTGACTACTTTAAATGTGATTAAAAGTTCAATATACTTCAAGTTGTAACATGCTGAGAAATTAAAGAAAAAGTAATTTCAAATTTCTAACTCAGTGTTAAATGCAGATAAAGATTTTATTCATATTAAAATATTCTCATATATCTATTTTAGATATATTTTTATTATTAAGCTATAAAGTTCTTGTAGTACACGTGATTCTAGCAGTGACACATAGGGTATCTTAGAAATAAATGTTCTTGTTTACTTAAAATAAATATCGTATTTTATATTTTTTTAAAAAAAATATGTATTCAGTGTTATAGCCAGCAGCCATATGTTACTGCTTGACATATGCAAAACCGAAAATTAGCCATATACTGCTGTTTGCTTTATTCAAAAGCAGAAAGGGATAAGAAACTTGCATATGGGCACCGTGCATCTACTGTTGCCTTTTGACCATACATGGTGGGTTGTAGACTAAGGTTTCTAAATGGGAACTGATGGACTTATTTTGAATGAAATTATTCTTAATATACTTTTGTTAATTTATTTATTGTCTGAATTTCATTTATATTGATTTAAAGTGTAAGTTTGTGGTGTTTTACTTTACTATGAGATGTTGTGCATTTGTGTGCCTCTCCTCTAGGTTATTCTGTTGTATGAAAATGTGTAGATACTATTGGAAATGTTTCTAGTTCTGATGGGACTTATGTCTGAAATGCATGCTATGGTTAACAAGCCTAGTGCATGCTAATCCTGCAGACCATTTGCTTCCCTCTATCACCTGTATTAGTTGCGGTTGCAATGTATGATGTTTCCTTGGTCCCCAAAGCCTATCACTTGCGTCGGGAGGAAACGGATTGGTTTGATAAACCCAGGGAGTCTCGGTTGGAAAATGGCCATGGTCTAGACCGGAAACTGCCAGAAAGACTGGTTCATTCTAGACCCCTCAGTCAACATCAAGAGCAAGTAAGTATGAAATTTTGCAGTCTCGTGGATTTGTTAGCAACAAGAGTCAATTCTAACACTGACTAGTTTGTTAAACTAAATATTTCCTAGGCAAGTTCAAAACTGTTTACTTTCAGTCATGTATTGAAGAAAGTGCTTCATTTAAAGATTTTGATAGGCAATGTATTGCTTCTACAATACAATTTAAATGATTCATTCATGTAATAAATGATTATCATACGAATAGACTATCTCCAGTACTGAATTTACAAGGAACATACATGGAGCTCCTGAGGAGGTTACGAGACCATTGTGTAATATAAATATATGTGGTTGTCTGTGTTTTCCTATTAAAGTATTTTTAGAGACAAAAAAGCAAGTAAAGTTAGGTATGAGAGAAGGAAAATTTCACATGAAGGAAAGATAGAAACTTATACTTTAAGAGTTTACCATATGGAAATATTAATTGCTTTATAGTCACTTTTTGTATTTTATCTTTTAACAATTCATAACATAGCTCTTTTCATAATGTAAGTAATTAAATTTAGAAGTAAATTTTACAATCAGCTGAGGGTGATGCCAACATTCGTACCCATTATTTATTTGCTCCTTCTGGAGGAAGTGAAGTGTTGCTGAACCTTGAAGGAAGTGTAGTTGGGAAAAATGAAAGATATTGTAAGTAGATTTAAATCAATATCCCTAGCATATCAGATACTTTGATGAAGAGTGCTCATTCTGATCATTCAAGCAGACAGAAAAGACATAGCTGACATTTTACTAACATTAGATCCTCAATTCTTCTTCATGATATCTTGGTTTAAATGACAACCATATTTTAAACAGCAAAGATGATCTACTTGGGCTTAGTAAAATTTAGTTTACTATGTTTTAATTTAGAAAATATTTATTATACTGAGGAGTAAATTAAAACATTTTTGTATGTGTAATTACTATCAGTACAGAAATTTTATTTCTTCTGAATCAACTTCAGTTTTTATGGTAAATCTATCAAATATGATTCTACAAAAAAAAATCATGTGTTCCATTTTTCTATATACTGTTTCCTTTGGGGAAAAATTGAGATAATTCTCTATGTATTATAAATACTCTCTTTTCATTTTTTTTTTTTTGTGAATTCTTCTTTAGGGTTGTATTGACTAAATGTTTACATACCTTTCTTTCTGTTACAATCATCAGATTATGTTGAATTTTGATGTCTTGTTATTCTTAAAATTATGTTTATAAGTATATTTCTACTCTTTTCATAAAGATCTGGCCATTAATGTCCACAATAATGAAACCAGTATAATTATTACTTATTATTCTTCTGGATCACTGTAGCTTAGTGCTTACTATAAGCCTAGCAAAAAGCATAGAAACCAGTATATGCTAACAAAATCATAATAACAGCTGCTATAGAAACCACAAGTCACATTCCCCTTGCTATTAGACACTGTTCCATGGATACTTAAGAGTTCTTCAACCAAATTTTATATAATGTTATTTGAGAATGCATTGAAGTAACCTATATCTATTCCAATACATGTCTAAGATTCTGTTCTGTTCTATTTAGATAGATAACATGCATATTGCAGATGACAGTTTGTTTTTAGTGTTCTGGTACTAATATGTTAAGATTATTGTCTTTGACTGTGGACATAGTCCATGATATCTTAAATATGTAGTTATGTAGGGTCTATTGAGGACTGTTCCATAAGATTCGGGCTAGTTCAATAAATAGAATAAAGATTCTTGTTAGATGAATGTAACAGTCATAAGATATTTTCTTGCTAATAAAAATCTTATATTAAAAAGGAAACTTTGCAGTAGTATCTATTATATGATACATGCATATAGTTATAAACTACTGTAAATGGAAGAGCCATACAAGTACTGAAGAGCCAAGACAGGGAACATGGCCTGCCCCAGAAAGCTGTGTGCCCCCTTCAGATTATAGCCTCTTCTTCCACACCTAACAGACATATTGATGGCTATGGCAATAATTTGTTTTCTTTTTATGCTTCCTAAATGGATTCTATATAGAAGATAACATATGCCTTAAATATACAAGCTTTACAAAGTTTAATTACATGAATTTTAATGTTCATACTTTTCTGCATTGATATTTATCTTTAAATACTGTTTTCCTCTTCAACTCAAGAACTTTATTTTGATCTAGAGGATAACAAAATGGCATTTTCATTTTATTCACTTCTTTATATATCTGGCAATCAAAGGTAGTATTGAGCTCTCGGTGCCAATAAACAAGGATGCTGTTACTTGAAAACCTGAACAAGAATTCATTCTCATGAAGTGTCCTGGGGGAAAGAGTATAAAGTCCAATTGACTTAATTCATACATGAATTTGTCTTTTGTATAAATATTGTACACAAAACACTACATGGGTACAGAATTATTTCTGAAAAATTATTAGATTTATAATCATATTAACTACAAATTTACCAAATCAGTATTTTTTCCAATATGTACATTTTAAGGTCTTCACTCTTCATGAAAAATCTAAGTGTTCTTTACTAAATGTATAGACCATATAACCTATTTATTTTTAAGACTTTTTTTCATGAAGAAGATCCATATCCATTACTTGAATGCTGTACAAGGCCATCATGTTAGCTATGATTATATGTTCCCATTCACTGTAGAGATCCTGATATATGCAAACCCTATGCTCCTGACTTGGGGTATATTCGTCTCCTCTGAAGAGATCATGCTTTTCTTACATTTGTATTCTGAACACTCTAGACTCTGGGCTCTTTGCTAAGTACACTGGCCACTCACGGTGTCATGAATACGATGTCATGCACTAACACATCTTTGATACAACCAGTACCACCTTGCTACAAAACAGAAAAAAAAAGTCTCTTTCCCTTATTCTTTAGTATAGTCCATGTCTTATGTTTTTCACTATCATCATACATAACATAGCAGTTTTCTGTCCTCCACACACTGACATGTAAGTGTGCAGTGTCCAATAGAGTCCTGAGAAACCATGAGGCGTCCATTCCCTACAGCAAGCATTTGTGCTAAGCGAAGTGTATGAATGTGTAAAAAAATATGCTAATGGAAATTTAATTACTTCATAAACATGTTGACTCAACTCATGAAAGTATTTAAGGTTAGGAAAAGAGAAGAATGCCTTTTCTGAGATACGACTAGGCAACAACCTTGATGTAAAATCATCAACATCCAGGATAACAGATACTAGCACCTTGGTGTATCATTTAACCTCCATTTGACTTCACTAATACTGCTAAAAACAGCTGCCCTGTAAGTCTGTTTCCTAGAAGACCCTGTCAGTATTTAACTGCAACTGTAGTTCTGCTTGAAAATGGCTCATCTATATCACAACTGTAGAAGTTTAATGTCTTAAAAACTGTGGGAATTGTATGGAGATACTGTAAGCAAACAATCACAAAAACGAAAATATTCAGTATCCAAACATTTGAGATACTGACTAAAATGTAACTATTCATTCATAAAAGTCTCATGATGTTTTATAAGTGACAATGATTCACTTATAAAACACACAAAAAAAAACATACTTACTCTTACAAGCTGCAGTCTGTTCACTATGAGATTGCATCTGCAGTAACAAATGTATAAAATGGAAGGAAACTCTAATTTCAAAATAGTGTTGCCTTAGTTTATTTTTAACCAATCAGGAAAATGACTTTAAAATTATCATTAAAGCTACATGACATTATAAAATAATTGAAATAAGAGTGAGGTGATATATACCAAGTATAAGGAATAATCTATGGTGTTAAAATAAAGTCAAGCTATGTAATAGAGTGGGAACCACAGACACAGTAGTAGCCTTAGTGTTTCTCCTTCTTTAGGAATCCCTGTAGTAATAAGAAATAGCTCAGTCAGTATCATAACCTGTGAACATAAAGCAAGAATTGAGAAGCACTTGTAAACCAAATCTTTGTTCATCTAGGCAGAATTAGTATAAATATGAATCTAGTAGATGTCCTCAGGAAACTTTCACAATAAAATTCAAGCACCTTTACTATATCGTAGTCCTAGTTAGGGTGAAGGGATGTGACAAGAGAGAAAATCCCTTGCTTTTCTCTGCTAGTTTCACTTAAATACTGAGTGGTTAAGAATGCCTTTTCATTTCCTGATTGTTCAAGTACAAAACCAGGTACAGGCTTTTGTCAATGTAAATTATTCATGGCAATCAAGTGAATACATACCACCATAGTCAGAAACATCCTTGAAAACCAGATAAGCATGCTCATTGATTCTCTAAACAAAGCAAGCTAATGTGCAAAAGTGATTGGTTATATATCAAACACCAATGAACTCAGAAAGGAGTCGTTGTGCAGTGTGTCTATAAGTTCTTCAGCTGATATCATCCAAGAACCTTCTGGTATATTTTCATTGATTTAATTGGTGTGCTTTGAACTGAACAAGTGTAAATTTCCACAATGTATGTCAAGGTTTTTTATTCCTGATTTTTTTCACCTAATCCCTTGTATGTCCTAGATTCTGCAGATGAATGGGAAGACAATGCACTACATCTTCCCTCATGCAAGGATAAAAATAACCAGAGACTCTAAGGATCACACAGTTTCAGGTAAAGCAAACTGAACTATCTGCTAATTTCTAATTCCAGTGTCAAATGGACATAAGTATTTGTATTTCAGTTCAAATGACTCCTGAAATTTTTGAAAACAACCTTTTATATATCTTTTTTTAGAACATGTCTAAAAATAGCAGGCTATTCATTTCAGCACACACACAGATACACAGACACAAACATACAAAATTAATTACATGATTTTTGCATGAAGAGTCACTGAGTGGCACAGATCTAGTCCTCTTTAGCTGTATCTCGAGCAGGGCATGATTTGGCAGCACCAGGGTCCCCACATTTCTGTGTATTTTGCACTGCTGAATAATATGGTCACTGAGTTTAAAGAAAATAGAAGCCTTCAGATCTTAGGATCAGATTCCTCTGTATTTATCCACAGTGAACACTGTCAATCATGCTGAGCTTTCAGATTACTTGTGTTTATTTATAGATCAAAGCTGATAATAGACTTTCTAAGCTCCTTATTTTGGAATGATTTTGACTTCCAGTAAACAGTACGGATTGTTGTACTGCCAGTTCATTGCCCAGTTTTCCTTATGTTTGCATGAACTTAACCTAAATTGATTAATCAAAGGAAATTAACATGGATATGATATTAAAACAGGCCTAAGTCTTACTCTCATTTTGAGTTTCTATACTAATCAATTATTTTATTTACTGCCTCAAGATACAACCTAGGGTCTCACACAGTATTTCATTGGCATGGTTCCTGCATCTCCTCCAGCATAACTATCTCTGTATTTCTTTGAATTTCCTGATCCTGAAATTCTTGAAAAATTATGAAACTTTCACATTGATAATGAGATTTCAATTATTTTGAAGTATAGGATGACATAAAATTTTCAAATTGATTAAAATATACCCTGGGTAACTTCCTCAATTACTGTGCATTATCTGTTTTTCATGTCCAATCAGTAGAAATTGAAAGTTTTGTTAAATTTCAAAGACTTTATTGTGATCTCTATACCAAAGGTGGATGTCACATAGTACATATGGTCTTTTGTTTGTTTTCATGATTATTTCAGAAAGCATGTGTCTTCTCAGATGCAATTGCAATTCTATTTCCAAAGAAGACTAGTCACTTAGAAATCTAATGTTGTTTTTCTGTTAGCATGGGTATTTTTTTCTTTTAGCACAGAAAAATAATTTTACATATATATGCTGTTCAAATTGAAAATACAAGAGAAAACATTTAACACCCTGGTGATCTTCATTTTTTTTTTATCATTTCAACCTTATAAAATCCATTCTATAGCTATAGTACCCATTTAGAGTTGGTTTTTATTTTTTAGACAATTTTTATATATTGGATCCAATTAGTACTTTTAGGGGTCGTTTTTCAGAGAATATTACGTGCTGAAAACTATTTCAGTTCTTTCATAACATAAACCAAAATGCATAATATTTTCTGGTAATGCTGAAATTATTTTTGTAAGATATATTAAAAAATCTTAAACCATTTCCTCTAAATCAACAGGCCCTATGTCAGTGTATCTGTCTATTTGTGTCATTATTTATGTTTGATATTAAAAGATTTTCTATTTGTCTTATCTTCTCTAATTCATTATCATTTTACTTGAACTGGAAAAAGTCTAAACTACAAGAATAATGAAAATAAATGCTTCTAATTTGCTGTTACAAATATTCTACTCTCAAAACAAAATTAAATTCCCTTCATTTTTCATAATGAAGGAAAAAATTACTATTTTGGAAACTCATTTTTTTTAGAAAATACACATATTATATCTCTCTGAGTTTCCTTTTCTTTTTTTAATTGGATATTTATTTATTTATATTTCAAATGTTATCCCCTATTTTGATTCCCCCCTAGAAACCCCCATCCCATTCTCCCTCCTCCTGTCTCTATAACTGTATACCCCCGTCCACTCACCCACCCACTCCCACCACCCTGTCCTGGTATTCCCCTACACCAAGGCATCAAACCTTCACAGGACAAAGGACCTCTTCTCCCACTGATGTCTGACAAGGCCATCCTCTTCTACATCTATGGCTGGAGCCATGGGTCCCTCTATGTGTACTCCTAGGGGGTGGTTTAGACCTTGGGAGCTCTGGTTGGTTGATATTGTTGTTCTTCCTATGGGGTTGTAAACCCCTTCAGCTCCTTCAGTTCTTTCTCTAACTCTTCCATTGAGGACTCCGTGATCGGTTCAATGGTTTTTTGCAAGCATCCACCTCTGTATGTGTCAGGCTCTGGCAAAGCTTCTCAGGCACAGCTATATCAGGCTCCTGTCAGCATGCACTTCCTGGCAATCACAAGTGTCTGCGTTTGGTGACTGTATATAGGATGGATCTCCAGGTGGGGCAGTCTCTGGATGGCCTTTCCTTCAGTCTCTGCTCCATACTTTGTCTTCTTAATTGCCCTCATGAGTATTTTGTTACCTCTTCTAAAGAAGGACCCACACTTTGGTCTTTCTTCTTCCTAAAATAATAAAATATTTTCCATTTTTATGGACACTTCAATGGTTACTACCAAATTTATAGATACTTTTGTTTGTTTTTAGAGAACACAGTTCTATACAAAATTAAATATCTTAAAACAGTATTTTCATTAAATCCTTAGGAATCTAGCTTATTTTAAATATATAAATCAGTGAATAGAAAGTCACATGTGACTTCTTTTTTCCACTTAAAAACTCTTTTATCTCAGATATAAATTGAGCACAACTATTCCCATTTTGTGATTTTTAAAGTACTAGACCAGTCCATCGTTTTTGTAATTAAATAGAACACTCTGTCATCTATCCTAATTTAAAAGACTTATAAATCCATATGTTATATCCTGGTTTAGCTTCTATACTATCTGAAAACTATTTTCTCAAGTGTGTTCTCTAAATGTTAAATTGCCTGGAGTGGCTATGAGACTTTAGGTCGCCTTTCAACCCATCAGAAATCCAAGAGCGACCAATACTATCTGAACATATGGGAAGCCTAACACAGCTTCCAGAACTGAGACAAATTGCAGAAATAACTGCCTACCTATACAGCCCCAGTAATTCAGGAAGTTGGAGCATCAGTCTTAAGCTTTCTTGCAGAGGATATTCTGACAGACCTTGAAAAGCAGGAATTATTAAGGACTATCTTATTCTTCTTGGCAGAACTAGGCTGTTCTAACCTGTAACGTGTGTCCTCTCAAGGAGGGTACAGAACTGCAGGAGAGATAGGTAATTTCTGCCCAGTGGCCACCTAGTCACAAATGTACCACCTCACCTGGAGGTAAGATGCTCAGCTGCTTCTTTGAATCCACGAATGGGGAGCTGTTAGAAACAGATTTTTCTCAACAACAAGTGAATAAATAACATTAAATTTCACATTTTGTGGATTTCTGACACTTTTGAAAACCAACTATCTATGTAAAGTAATCTGGACTGTTGTCCATTAACTACCCTCAGCTATTTCTAATTAAAAGATCTTGAAAACACTCTAACAATAAACTCAGAGCCAAAAATTTGCTATTTGACCCTTAATTCACAGGCTTAAATATCTCAGATCAGTTTATAATAACAGTTATAGAAGGAATGGGTCCAAGCCTTGAACTTTGAAAATTTTTGTATCAATAGAAAAAATTTATACCAATGAAAACCTTGATTCTGCATCAAATAAATTCTGTACCAAAATAAGAAATTATGATTTCAACTTAGTAACTATTGTAAAGGTTTCTACCAAATGAGATTATGGCTACACAATAAATTCTAGCTATTTCCTTCCTGTTCCAATTATGACCACTTCTAAATTCCCCAGAAAGGCAACCTTAGAATAACCTCCTCCAGCCCCAAAGTCTAGGGAACTGGGATGACGACTCTTCATAACTTCTTTAAACTGAATATGGACATTGAGATATCTTTGAAGGCGAGGAGGGTAGGGAAAATGTGGGAGTTGGTTGGCCTTAAGAAGGCCACACCAATAATTGTTTTAGTCTTTGATGTCTATGCCCTGCCTGAATCCAGCTGAAAGTCCAAGAGATCAAGAGTTCAAAGCAGGTCGGTTCAGCATAGCTGACAATGAAATTCACCAAGGCTGTATATTCTGTAATATACAAATCTAAAAACAAAATTTTAGTATCATCAAGTTATCTTATTTGTTTGATTCTCTGGAATTTAGTTCTTCAGGGGGTATCCCTTCATTATATCTGATCCGTATAGACACTAATCATCTTTTCTAAAAATGCAAAGACAAAACCTTTCTCCCAACTCAGCATATCTTTGAGCCAGTGACCAGAAAAAAATTTATTTTGACCTCTCTCCCAGAAGAGTAATATAACCACAAAACTGAAAATCATACCCATTCTGAATATTAAAACAATACAAAACAAATGAAGTAAATTGTATGTGCCTATTCTTAGGCTTTTTCTATTTTGCTATGCAGAATAATAACTCAAAGTTCTCATGGATGCCACATTAGAGAATATGAGTTAGTTATCTTGTAGACCTTATTATGCCATCTTTAAAACAATTGATTTACACTTCTATCAATGCTTATAAACAGGCAACTTGTCAAATCAGGATTTAAAACCAAAATTCCCATGGACAAAATGTTAGACAGAATTTGAGTATCCTGTAAGACTTATTAGATAAATATATCTTTATAACATCTTTAAAGAAATTAATTCAAACTTTCTCTCTGTCTATTGGAAGCAGGTAGTTTTTTACTTGTTAAGCTCTCTGCCTTAAGAAGCCATCCTGTTATAACATCTATCTGTATGGCTCTCTACCTGGAGCCACAGACTTTTATTAATTAATACCTGTTCAAAGTAAATGATTATCACTTCTCTGTCTACTTGGAGTCAGTGACTAATTTTCCCAATCCTAGTTCCAAACCATGGGTGAGATACCCCATTGAGTCAGACAAAATCTGTATATAAATCTATCCTAAAAGCAAATAATCTCACTTATAAATACACAGTTAAATCAGTATCTGTCCTAAGATGTAGGCAGCAGCCATCTTGTCTCTTTCCACAGCAGGGGACCCTAGAGCCCTTTTTGTTTCAAGGTTCTGGTGCTTGAGTCCACATGACTCGTCCCAGTGCCACGTTTCTCTCACTTAGAAAATAAAACTCTCTCAGGCTAATAATCTTAAATCTTAAATAAATCTTAAATCTTAAAGTGAATTCTTGCCCAGTGCATTGGTTCACCACCCGTTGCAGGAAATATTAAAAAGAAAAAAATGAATCTCACACTATTTCCTGCAAGGAACCAACAGGCTGACCAGCCAGGCACTGGCAGACAATGGCCAGCCTGTTCTTATCTCCTGGAGACTCTCTGACATGGAGCTCCTAAATCTCTCCACCCAGCTTGCTAAATTCCCACTGGCGGGTCCCTACCACTCCAGTGTCATGTTTCAAAACTCCCATGGCCTTTTGTGGTGCACTTCTGGCAAACCCATGCTTTGCCTCTATACCTTTCTCTCTGATATTCAGTCGAGCCACCGTGTGAAGGAAAACACCACACAAACTTAGTTCAGAATCAATGATAACTCAATCACTGGATGCATCACTAGAATCCTAATCTTGTAAACCATATACATCTAAATCCTTCTGTGTCAAATCCTGGAGGATTCCCCATTTAAACCAGGAGACACTAGCAGCTATGTCTTGTCCTCTCTCTGTCCCAGTCAAAAGCCCACGTGTGACATTTTATAAAGTGTCTAATGGTCGGCACAACCTTGAACAGAACTCTCAAACTTTCTTTGTCCTGTTGTGTACTGCCAAACCAAGCTTGCTATGATTTATTGCAGTTTTGTTGATACTAATTATTTATTAATCAATATTTTGAATAAAAATTTGGTTTGACATTTTAAATTTGGTAAATATTTTGACAGATAAAACTGTATCTACTTAGGCACAAAATGATATTTTGAAATATATAGATAGGTTGTTAAATGATTAAAGGAAGCTATCACCCATGTTATTATGTTTGTGTAGGAATGTTCTGAATTTTTCTATGACAATTTCCCAAAATATAATGTTCTTATTAGCTTTAGTCATAACTGAGTGTATCTTTTAAAGATGCATACTAAAATATTTACAAATAGTTTTAAAGCAAATTTTTAGACATCTCAAAAGGTATGGACAATATTACACAGAAAGAAGAAATAAAATTTGCCATGATTTTGTGATTGTGGGGCTAGAATATGAACTGTATTGTGATGAACAATTTGTTTTTCGTCTTATTATTTCCTGTACATATAAAAAAGAGTAGAAAACAGCCGCCAGTATGCTTTCATTTTGGTTACCAAAACTTGTTCAAAGTAGATATATTGTCTATCACTTACAGTCTCTTATCAGACATATACAAGTGACCATAGAAAAAAAAGTATTATAAAACTATTATAAAGTAGGTACAATTAACAAATAGAAGAAAAATGTTATTTATAGGAAACTAAAACAATGACTAAAAGAAGCATAAAGAGAAAGTGGATTAATAACACTTCCCTTGTCAAACATTTCTCAAAATATGGATGATAGAAGCTGACAACCCCTTGATGTTTTTGTGGATTCACCAACTCAAACCTGCTTTCAGAGTGATGCTCACACAGGTTATGCCTTCATCCTTCTCATTCTTTGAGAATATTCAGTGTAGTATTTTTGGAGGCCATTCACTGTGTGACTTCCCAAGAGACTGGATATGAATATGAGTGTGAGATTTCAGTTGCTAAATATAAATATAAATACTAAACATATTAAGTATATGTTGGGCAATTAATGTAGAATAGCGTTATTATTGCTTCCGAGAAATTAGTAAACATTTCAATCCTGTTTTGATAATGCAGATAACACAGAAAATATAAACAGGTGTAAAATATACTAGTAAAGTCTCTTTGAAGTGTCAAGAATAGTAGACATGATGGATGACTTTTGAAACCCAAATCTTGGAGGTCAACACTATAAAGATATTTACAGGAGTAGTTAAAAAGCAATATAAATACAAAGATATGCTTCTTGTTCATATATTTTTTTAATGTAGATAAATAGAATCTGCTTTCCAAATGCTTTTATAACTCAGAGTCTGTGACCCTCCCTGACCCTGGGGATTGTAGACCGATGTTGGTCCGTGGAGGGCAAAGGGGCAAAGGGAGCAGAGACAACAGACTGGGGCTTCAGAAGCCCTGTGACTATGTACGGTGAAGAAGGCACCATGGGACCAGTTGTAGGGATGCAGTTCATCTTTATTTGAGCTAATACAAGGCTTATACAGTTTCAGATTACAAGAAAGTCCCGTGATGGGCAAAGGCCATTAGCTTAGGGTACTGAAATGCCTCATTACTTTGGGGAAACATTTCAGGAATCTCAGATTCTAGCTGAACAGGTCCTTATCTATTGGAAGAAGGGAATTTGGACTTGTAATCTAACTAAGGCTACATGAAATTCTACAGGTAGGGGCCTCTGGGCGGTTTGTAGACTGTCCAGACAAGGTCAGAAAAAGAGGGAACCCTTGCCAATGAAGGGTGTCTTCTATTATGTGCTAAGCCCAGAAGGCTGTCAGGTTAATGGTAGACTTTGACCTTTATTAGCACTTTTTCCACAATAGTGCAGAAATGTTTATGTTCTGTAACTTAGAACTCTTACTATGATTCGCTGGGTGAACAGAAGAAATGTATGAAGACTCCAGCCCTCAACTTCCTCGTGATTTAGATGATGTCCAAACTATAAAACTATAATGAAGTTTTACCAAAAAAGGTTAGGAAGAGCTTACATAAAAGCTAATAGATTTATGAACTTTTATTACTTATACCCATTTTATGTATGAATAAAACATACAGGCAATCATGTTTTTGTACCATTATGCATAATTTTATAAATTATGCAAAGAGAAATATGTACAAATGACATCTGAAATTTTAGAAAATATGTCCTTAATATTTCGACACATAAATTTCCAATATGTACTCAATAGATATTTTTGACAATTGTGCAATGGTTTTGAAAGTATTTGTTCACTAAACACAAACTATAAAGTGGAATGAAGCTAATAGCTAAAGCACTTTGCAGTAATAAGGACACAAGCTGTAATTCAGCACTAAAATCCATTTAAAATTTGAGGATACATTATTTTGGGTGGGCAGGAAATAAGGTGAGATGACTGAAAGTGAACCTATTACAAATATTTGCACTTTCCACATACCCAACAAATACCACTTTTCTCTTTAATACAAATAAATAAGTTGGGGTGGGGAGGAAAAGAAGACTGCAATATTGGAGAAATTAATCCCCTCCTCTGGAACTTCCTTCTTTTTTTTTTTTTAAAGATTTATTTTATTTATTATATGTAAGTAGCTGTCTTCAGACACTCCAGAAGAGGGAGTCAGATCTTGTTACGGATGGTTATGAGCCACCATGTGGTTGCTGGGATTTGAACTCTGGACCTTCGGAAGAGCAGTCGGGTGCTCTTACCCACTGAGCCATCTCACCAGCCCTGGAACTCCTTCTTATGGTTTCAGAGATTCAGGTGTTTGAAATTAACCAAAAGAAATTCTAACTTTAAAAAAAAAAAAAAAAAAAGGCATTTGTATGTATAGCTCCGTAATAGACTCTCTACATCTGCAAGGCGACAAAGACTAAATGGCCACTTCATAACACAGAACAAGAAAAATGTTTAAAAGGTAGCAGGGTCTTAGAAAATATTGGCTCATTTTTTAACTCACTAGTCGCTGTCCTTTTGCTTTTAGAAACAGTAGATAAATTCTAGTGAGTTCCATTGAATCTGAGTTGAAAATCCAAATGTGTGTTCTTGTCTTAATGTTGTTGTTGTTCTTATCATCACAATCATCATCATCACTATTATTTTACCAAAATATAACATAAATATTACAAAAAATCATTGTTAATGTCCAGATGTATAGTTTTAATAAACGTCCAGAATTGTACAACATTACCACAGTGCTATTTTAAAATTTTCTACTGTTATAAACGTTCTTAGAAACTGCTAACCTCTACTTCTTATGTCTGTTGCCCAGCCATGAGAAAGTCCACATTTACTCTCTGATTCTAACAGTCCATGATTTAAAAGTATTTCATGTGAACAGAATCAAATAATACACAGTTTTCATTTCTGTAATCTCTTTTTCCAAAGTTTTTCATTTGTCTATGTTACAGCATGCACTTTACTTGTACCGTTTTGTTGCTAAAGATATATATATATATATATAATTTTTGTTACATAGTTTTCTATATGTAAAAATTCAATCTTATACAGTTTGTTTAACTTCTTAAGAAACCACCTAATCCAGTCATTTCTCAAAGGGAACTTGTCACCTTTAACAATAGCTAAGGCATCCCCTGAGGACCACTGTTGCCATAGCATACTAGCTGTGATTTGCTTTTCCTTCTGAAATAAGTTTGAGCATCTTTTTGTACAATCCAAAGCAGCATGCAGGCTCCCTGGTAAAATTACTGGCCTAATCTTCTGCTGTTACATTTTTGGACTATTTGCCATATAAGTTGTAAAAGTTTTTATTTGGTACAGCTAAAAGTCCTTTCTAAGGTATATTGTATTCTTGTACTTATTTCCAGTTTGTTTTATGTCCTTTTATGTTTTCGTTTTTATTTTTGAGATTATAATTTAGTACTTTTCTCCCTTCCCTTTCCTATCTCCTTTTCATATATCCATCCTCATTGTATTTCAAATTCATAGTGTCTCTTTTCACTGTTATTCCATGCACATATAAGTATGTATGTATGTATGTCAAATGTATGTGTGTATGTATGTAGATGAGTGTGTGTATTTGTGTGCATGTATATTCACATGTATATGTATATATACACATTGCTAAATACTGAAAACTGTGGCAGCCACTATAAAAATGAGTAATGAGAATTCTCAAAAACCTAAACGTAGATCTACCATTTGACTAATCTATACAACTCACCGGCATATATCCAAAAGGCTTGACATCCTACTCCATAAGTGCTTGCTCAGGCATGCTCACTGCCACTATATTCACAATAGCTGGGAGATGGAAACAACCTAAATGCCCTTCAACTGATGAATGGTCAGTGAAAATGTGATACCTCTACAACAGAATTCTACTCAACCATACATAAAATCATTAAATTTGCAGCTGTGTGAGCTGAACGAGAAAATGTGCTCCCTCCTTTAGTACAGTTGTGTTTTGAGTTTTGAAATCTGGTACTTTCAGTCCTCAAAATTCTAAGTTTCAAAAACCATTTGAGCGATTCTGTACCCTTTGAATTTTAACAATGTTTTTAATCAGCTTTCTCGCACTGTGAGGGGGATTGTACTGAGAGCAAAAATTAGTGCCCATAAAAATGTTGCCTTAAAATCACTGAATTTTCCAATGCATGAATATGTACCATCTCATATATTTAGATTTCCTCTGATTCTTATCACTAAAATTTTATTTCTCCTGTATAAAATTAGCATTTATCTTACTAATGTGTTTAAATTTTTGTTCTGGTTAATTTTATTGTGAGTAGTTTTCTTAATTGGGAGTTTGAAGGATCTCCTGACATTATGTAAACATTAATTTATACATATATAAGCCTCTAATTAATGCCTCAAAGATTTATTATTCTTAAAATTTTCATTTAATACTCATGATTTCTACACGCCAAAATATGTGAGCTGCCAATAAAATATTTACCCATCCCGTTCCAATTTTTATGCTCACTTTTCTTTCATAATACAAGGAAAGATTTTCTGTACAATGCCGGATATAGTATCAAGGGCAGGCATTCTTGCTCCATTTTAACATTTAGGGAAAACATTTATTCCTTCACAATTAACATGTTATGAAGAATGCTGTAGAAGCATCTTCACATTTCCAGCTCGGGGCAGATTTATGTTTTTTTGTTTTTCTATTGTTTTGTCCTTGTATTGTTTGAAAGATTGACGTATGTAGCCAAGGCTTGCCTTGAACTCATCCAGTAAGTGGAGGAATATACCATAGCTATGCAAAGCATACTTGACCCTTTATTGCTAGTTTGGCTTAGGGAGCTTTATTGGGAATATATCCAGGATTTTCCCCTAAAACATTGACTAAGTACAATGAGATGATCATGTGTTCTTTGTTATTAAGAAGGCACAAATTAAGTGCTTTCCAGATTTTAAACTACATGGCGTTCACATGATTTCCATTTGTTAAAATGTGTGATTATGTTTCATGATTTAGCTTGTTTTTCAAGTATTTGTGTGTCATCTTCCAAGATTATTTTATGTACATATTTTCAAACTTTGTCATTGAATAGCTCCGTATTGTAGTTTTCTAAAAGTTCTATCTACAGCCAGTGATGGGTCAAAGCTCACCTCAAATGACTTTCCTCTACCTCTAAAGCTATAAGTTTTTGTTGCCAGATTGATATATAAATTTGGAAAAAAAATCTCAAAGTTAAAGTAAATTTTAAACTTTCTAATTTCTTACCTGTCTTATATATGTATCTTATCTTCTGTAGACAATATATTCATGGTCTCTTAGGCTTTGCCTGCCCTAGGCTGTCTATATACCAAGACTCAATTTGTCCAGAAGCATGGAGAACATTTATTGATTTGACTCACCTAGCCATCAGTGGCCCAACTTAATACCAAGAGGATCTTCAGATCTCCTACTTGCTCCATTCCATAGCAGCAAAGCCTCTCTCTGGTCTTTATGACTCACTTGCCCTTTTAAAATCACACAACAGATAAGCTGAGTTTAGAAGTAGTCTAGAAACGCACAATAGAGTTTTACTCTCCTTATTTTTAAGCCAGTAGTTTCTCTGGACTATATGCTTCTCTCTCTTTGGATGATTTACTACCTTCCAAATGTTGAAATGTCTAATAATTTATAAAATCCTATAATATTCCCTATTACTAGGAATCTTAGCTAGGGTCACCCTCATAGATTCCTTGGAGTTTCCATTGCCATTTTTTTTTTTTTTTTTTTTTTTTGTTGCTCATCACATTTTATCCGTATGGAACCAGGTTATTTACCATTGATTTAGTCTGGTGCCTAT
>NC_034591.1:9713946-9717908 GCF_900095145.1 Mus pahari
TTTTTTTTTTTTTTTTTTTTTTTAGTTTGTCCACACACACTAACTCCAGTTCTCTCTCACAGTTCTCATTCACACCATCCTCCCCACCTTTGATCTCTCCTTTTGCCCTCTCCACAACCTCTAGTACCAGTTTGTTCCCTCCATCAACTCCAGATGTCTCCCTCTTCCCTGAGGCATTAAGTCTCTACAGGATTAGGCATATCCTCTCCTACTGAGGTCAGACAAGGCAATCCTCTGCTACAAATGTGCTAGGGGCCACAGCCCAGCCCATGTGTGCTTTTTGTTTGGTGGTTTCATCTCTGGAGTTCTGAGGACTCTGGGTAACTTGATACTGTTGTTCTTCATATGGGGTTCCAATCCCTTTCAACTCCTTTTAATCCTTCCCTTAACTCTTTCATAGTCACCCCTGACCTCAATCCAATGGTTGGTTGTAAGTATCAGCATGTGTCTCAGTCAGCTGTGGATAGAGCCTCTCAAAGGACAGACATGCTAGGCTCTCTGAAGCACAACAGGGCATCAGTAATAGTTTCAGGGTTTGGTGCCTGCTTATGGGATGGATCCAGTCACTGGATGACCTTTCCTTCTGTCCATTTTTATCCCTGCATTTTCTTTAGACAGGAACAATTTGTTACTTAGATTCTCTGGATCTGTGGATTGTATGTAGTGCAAATTTACTGTACTTTATGGCTAATATCCACTTATAAGTGAGTACACACCATGTTTGCCTTTCTATGTCTGTGTTACCTCTCTTAGGATGAATCTTTCTAGTTCTATTTGCCTGCAAATTTCTTTATGTCACTGTTTTTGATAGCTGGATAATATTGCATTGTGTAAACAGACCACATTTTCTTTAACCATTCTTCAGTTGAGGGACATCCAGGTTGTTTCCAGTTTCAGACTCTTACAAATAAAGGTACTATGAACATAGTTGAGGAAGTGCAAACCTCATTAGTCACCAGGAAAATGCAATTAAAATAAATCTGATTCCACCTTACACCCATTAGAATGGCTAAAATCAAAAGCTCAAGCGATAGCTCATGCTGGAGAGATTGTGGAGCAAAGGGAACACTTTGCCATTGTTGCTGGGACTGCAAATTTGTACAACCACTGTGTAAATCATTTTGGGGGTTTCTTGAAAAATTAGGAATAAATCTACCTCAAGATCTAGGAATCATTAAATATTTCATAGAAGTTTAAAAAGAAAGTGAGGAAAGGAAGGAATTCTGCAGCAGGAGGAGCTCAGAATCTGTTGTTTTCTCACAAAGTATACATTAACTTTCCTTAAGATTCTAAGAATACCATTATCTGCTTTAGGAACTTACTGGACTCCTTGAAAAAAATGGAGTACAATGACGCTTTTCTCCTGATTTCTGAGATTTCTCGGAATGCTATTGTGTCTGTGAGTTTGATCCGATCCAGATACCTAGAACTACTATTTTGATGCCTGCTGATTCATTTTTTCTTGAATACAAGGAGGTTTATTAGGTCTGCAACTTTCTTTTTAGTTATACAAAATACTAAAAGTTTTGGTTTTGAGGATCTTACATCAGAACAAATTTCAATAGATTAATCTTCTTCTTTAAATATATTAATTTAAGTGTCATCACACCGTACAATCAAAAGCAATTGTTGACCCTTCATAGTGTATACTTAAATCAAAATGGCTATTACACATGTTGATATCTTTTCTTGGACTCCCATGTTGTAATGTGGTTTACCGTTTACTGAAGCATCTTGGTGCAGTGCATGATCACATCCCCTACTTAGGTCTTGTGCATGTATGACAGCTTTTATGAGTTCATATGTGCCACATATGTGTAACATTCAGAACACAAATCTTTACTTCACTCTTCCTTAATTCTCTGGATCTTATAGTCTCTCTTTTCCACGGTGATACCAGGTCCTGGGACAGGAAGTTCTCATGAACTTTTTCCATTTATCACCACTTATTCTAAGTTATTTGACATGATATGTTTCTATGTACTAAGAACTCCTCACTCCAGAAATAACTCTCCATGACCAACACTGAGAGCAGCATACTTTCTTAGAATTTTGTCTGACAAAGAAATTAGAACTTTACATTTTAATTTAGCCTTGTGCAAATTTTCAAGACGGGGCAGAATACAGCCAGATTCTTTTTTAACACAAAGTTCTTGTTCTCCACTAAGACTTCAGCCACTGGAGTGTAGCTATTTACCCTCACACTCCCCAGCTTCCAAGCTGCTGCTGGAATGTTCCATTAATCTCTTCCCATGTCACTCAACAGATTTTCAACCCAAGTTCCCAGCTAAACCACAGAAGTACTGCAATAGCATAAGAGCCATATGGTCAAATTTAGCACAGCGACATCCCACTCCAGGTTTAAACCCCTGTGTCTGTTACTTTTATTTTGTGTGATAAAATATCTAGAGCACAAGGGACTCAGATAAAAGATTGAGATTGTGTTGGCTTGAGTATCCAGTGAAATGGAATCCAATGTGATAGGAACACAAGGCACCATTCAAAGAAGGCATTGAGACAAGAGCAGAAAGCTGACTGGTCACATTTTATCACCCATAGAGTGCAGAGAAATAACATGAGAACAGTTTCAGCCTCTAGTTTAAAAATAGTCTGGACACCTGAGTTTTATTTATATACTTATGGAGTCAGCAACTTTAGAACTTCTCTGTACACATCAATCTCTCAACTCACCCCCCAAATATGAGGCTACTCAAAAATTTTATCACGAGCCCTTATGAATGTCAACATTTATACTTACAGATTTTCAAATTAAACCACCTAAATATTAATCCAATTGCTTATTTATTTAATGTATCTATAAGAATTTTATTTTCCTGTTGGAGGGCTAAAACCTATCATTGCTACAATATGAATTTCCATTCTGACAATATTTCACAAAGATACGAGCATGTCCTAAAAATGTATGTAGCAGTTGGAAAATAGAAATTACATTGACGTCATAACCATTTCCAACCAAGTCTTTCCACATTTATTTGTGCAACACAGCATGTGGGCTGTCTAAGCTGTGAATCTCTCTTTTCAACCTTCATTGACAGTCTGGCTCTCAATAGCTTGTTGTTATTGTTGTTTCATATCTTAGTAACTGCTCATTTTAATGAACTGATGGCAGTCTCTCCCTTCACCCTCAACAACTGAGTAGTGGAAAGGGTGTATGCTGCTATCAGAATAATCCCTAAGACCCCAAACCAGAACCAGGCAGAAAGTGCACAGCTCATTCATTCATGTTGATTAAAAATATGGGCTCCACTCCTTTCTACTTCACCTCACAGAATCTTCATTTCTTTATATGTAAGATGGAAAAAAGGTTTCTTTCTAGGACTTTATTTCAAGGTGTGATGAGACCATGGGGTTTTTAAAGGCATACGCTAAGAATCAGCTACAAGATTCACATAGTGTTTTCAACATCATGAATGTTGATGCACTAGTCTCAGTTTGGGAGACATAGGCTGAAGTATGTGTGTGCTGATTATTTGATGCCACTGTATACATTGAAAGCGTTCACTACTTATATTGTTCCAGAACTACTCCATTGTAGAAATGAGACTGTTACAGAAGTCCAAAGATTCATTTTCATGGCTCATTTTCCTTTTCATTCCCATGTTCTCTCATTGATCACTCAGTGCCTTCTCAGTACTGTAAAATGAATATTCTGAAAATTTGGTAACAAAGTGATCTTAGCATATATTCAAGCAAGAAAACTGGAAATACAACTATTATTCCCATTGATCTGTTAGATTAGCAGGTTGTGTCTCAAGAGCACACTAAGCCAAGATAGTTCCATGTGGAAAAGGTTTTATTGAGAGAGAGAGACAAGGTGCCAGCAGAAAGTGAAGAGGGGGAGAAGAGAGAGGAGGGGAGGAGGAAGAGGAGGAGGAGGAAGGAAGGAAGGAAGGAAGGAAGGAAGGAAGGAAGGAAGGAAGGAAGGAAGGAAGGAGAAGAAG
>NC_034591.1:9717918-9780287 GCF_900095145.1 Mus pahari
AAGAAGAAGAAGAAGAAGAAGAAGAAGAAGAAGAAGAAGAAGAAGAAGAAAAAGAAAAGAGGTGGTGGCAGAAAGAAAAGGGAAAAAAGAGAGGGAGGGAGGGGAGTTCCCCTTATTTATATAGAAAATAACATAAAGTAGGTAAAGGTGGGAGGTGAGTCCAGTGGATTCTGGCAATACGGTGGCTGTTGTCTTAACAATAGATCTGTAGGTCAGACTGTTGCCTATGTCATATGTTGTGATATCATAGGTTTGGGAGGTCCTGGTGCCAATACTCATATTAAAAATACAACTTTTATTCTCATGTTAGTTTCTTATTACTGCAGAAGAAACTGAGTAATGTTTAAAGCAATATGCATCCACTGTGCAAAAATTTGCAAAGTTTAAATGGACAGGCTCATGACCTTGCAAATCTACAATCTGCATTAACCAAGCTTTGTTCCTCTTTAAATATTGGCTGCCCCTTCCAACCCCAGGCAAAGAATTGTAAAAATTAGGTCCTTGAGGTTATAAATCTGAATTCTAGTTCTTCCTGGTGACTGTCAGGAGAAACCACTCTTCTTATCTGGACATCCTCCTTGGTCCCATGTCAGTATTCCTCACTCTGGCCTCTCACATACTCTTATATTGGAAATCCAGCAGGACTGTCATTCATGTTGACTAAGATGACATTTATCTTAATATACAACAACCACAATACTATATGTATACCACTTTTGCTATATCATATTAATAAAAAACAAATCATGAGTTCTACCTATGACAAAAATAAGATTATGGCTCAATAGTAATCATGATGAAATATATCTGTCACAACACAAAATTCATTTCAAAGCACTTGATACTCAATTTATTATTAGAATAGTAGTGTATGTCTTCCTTATATTTTCTGTAAGTAAAACTAACATTTATTTGGAAGCACATCTTAGTTCACACTATAATAACAATTTATTTTCAATGACACTATTAACTTACATAAGCATCTCACAAAAAATTGTCTTATCATAATTAATGAATGACTTCACACCACTTGTCCTGATCACTGAATAATATTGATACTTGTCCTCAGTAGATTCAGTATAATTCATCATCTACAACATATTTACAAAGTGACCCTAATTTCAGACTGTACATTCAATTGCTTCAGCGTTCCGTCCTACTAAGTAGAAGAGAGTTGCTTCAGTTTTTCTACATAAGTGTTAGTGAAGTATTTCAGATTATTCTTGATATTTATAATTTTACAATTGATTTAAATAATATACAATAAAATCAGAAATAGCTATGTATATTATTTCATAAATAAAGAATATGCTTTATGAGTGTGTTAGTGCAGGGAAACTTTTAATGAGAATTATTTCTTCAGTATGTCAAGAGAATGGAATCACATATATGTAATTAAAATTACTCTAACAGCATACTCATGATATGTGATGTGAAATCTAGTTTAACAAAGCCATAATACAAATGCCTTATGCTGTACATTCTGATATGTATTTTTATGTCTCATGCCAATGGTTGTTTCAGATATATAGCAGGAAAATGTATTTCTCTTATTCTCTGTGTTGTGAGTTCCACATAATGTTTTCATTAATACAATTAGATGGATGATAGATAGATAGATAGATAGATAGATAGATAGATAGATAGATAGATAGATAGAAATAGAAAGATAGATGGATAGATGGATGGATAGATAGATAAATAGATTCTTAAAATTTTGCTGGAGGGCAGCATGTTAAACAATAATGCTTAGATATGAAAAAGCTAACGGTAACATTTGTGATTAAATTTGGCTCTTTTTGTCTTTAGGTGGACAGACCTTGTGTGTTTCATACTGATGCTTTCTAAAAGCTATCACCTGTAGACTGTAATTAAGGCAATGACCATGCATTTTAGGAACATTTCTCATATAGCAAGCAGAAAGGTCTTTTTGTTAATTAAAGAAAAACTATTAACTATTCTTTTATTCTTCACTTTGCAATATCATATACAAATTATAGTGTTTTCTTTTCATTATGGAGTACTCCGAATTTAATATAATTTAGTTTGCTTTTCTCAGTACTTACATTTATAGTTCATAACAGAAGTTCATAAGTGAAAAATACAAGAACAAATGTGTATTGCCTTTGGAGTACAATTATCATTTAAAGTACATAAAAGACAATGTCATTTACCTAATTCTAAACAGTCTATGGGGACACTTTTGTTTTCTGTCATATCTTACAAGCATTAATATTTGTATTGATAATCTGCCCTCTCTTTCCCAAACTAAAGCTAAAACTGTGGAATATATTTACATTCTTTAGGTGGAGGAAGTCCCTATCACCCACCACCTACCCAACAAACTCCCTGGGGCCTCCAGTCTCTGGAGGGTTAGGTGCATCTTCTCTGACTGAACCCAGACCCGACAGTCCTCTGCTGTATATGTGTTGGGGTCCTGGTGTATGTTGCCTGGTTGGTGGTCCAGTGTGTAAGAGATCTCGGGGATCCAGGTTAATTAAGACTGCTGCTTCTCCTACATGGTTGCCCTCCTCCTCAGCTTCTTTCAGCTTTTCCTTACTTCAACCACAGAGTCTTCATGACTTTTTTTTTTTTTTGGTGTTTTCAAGACAGGGTTTCTCTGTATAGTCCTGGTTGTCCTGGAACTTACTCTGTAGACCAGGCTGGTCTCGAACTCAGAAATCTGCCTGCCTCTGCCTCCCAAGTGTTGGGATTAAAGGTGTGCGCCACCACGCCCAGCCTTCATGACTTCTTAAAGTGTAAATTCCAACGACCCACCTGCTTTTACTTGGATTTAGTTGAGTGTTATTTACCAGATTATTTCAATTTGTTACACAGAATAATTACTCTAACAATAATAACAACAACAACAAAAGTAACACTGAGCCATGGGTATATGTGTGTGTGTGTGTGTGTGTGTGTGTGTGTGTGTGTGTGTGTGTGTGTTTCTTAGGGAATATATATATCTTTGCTTCACCAAAAATCATTAATGGCAGGACACTTATAGGCAGATTACTAACTTTGTTCATTTTGACATAAAAAGTTTTTGAGATTTAATAGCCAAAATATGTATTGTGGTAAAAAAAGAAGAAAGATGGGCAGAAGAAAGTGATGGAGGGAGAGAAGGAGTGAAGGAGGAAGGGAAGGGAGTACAGGGGAGAAATAGAGAAAATGAAGGGACAGAAAATAAAGGAGAACTGAAGACAAGTCAGGAGTGAAGTAGGAAGACTGAGGGCAAAGTAGGGGCAGACAGGAGGAGTAAGAAAGAGGAAGGGAGGCAGAAAGGAAGGGGAGGAAAGAAGGAGAAGAGGGAAGAAGGAAGATCTAAGATTGTCCCATGAACAAGAAGGGGATATTAAATTACTATATATATTTGTTTTAAAAGTGACATAAAGGGTCCATAATTTAGTTTACTTCATTGCATAACATGTAACTTGTGCAGATACTAACCAAGCAATTAGTTTTAAAGAAAAAAGAGAAAAGGGAATATGACTCTGAGATTGAAAATCTTTGGGAACAGTATTTCTCATACCAAGTTTAATAAAAGTCCAGTAAGTAACTGTGTGTATCATCATTAGAGATAAAGGGTTCTGATTTTTTGTGTTTTGTTTTCCTAGAACACTTTTGACATTTGTCCAAAATCATAGCTGGTACTACATATACTCAGTTGTTTTTAGATTTAGAAACAGCACACCAACTTATATTGCAAAATTCATATATCAGAATTGTTTGTCATTGTTATCCTCTATTTTCATTTCAAGTAGGTAATTATAAAACAATTTGGTTATGGAGTAAAGAGCCAGGACTGAGTTATTCATATTCTGGGACAATATTCTTGTGCCACAAGGAGTTACACAGTGAGGAGTTAGGGTTGAAAGTGGTGAGCAATCATAGTTATGGTCTTATTATATCTTGAACTCATATCTGTGATGGGATTATATTTGTCTAGTTTAAACTAGCCCTGGATAACTTTATAACAATAAATTGTTCTTAGTTTTAAAGTTGAATTATTTATTTTAGATTTTTCTGAACATATTTTGCAATTTTTTAAAAAATATATCTGATTGAATTTGAGGACATTTACTGGTTGAATAAATATGACTAACTTTGAGAAAGCATATAATGATAATCTAATCACTGTAGATTAAACATAAACTCCAATAACCTTATAACTTATTGTGTATTTTGTAATCAGAAAAATGCAATTTGTGATTGAGGTCAGGCTCTACTCTCAGTGTTTTCCCTGGCTTCTGGGTATGTAATCCTCTTATTGTGTTACCTCTTTATGATAAGGGTTTCTTTCTTGAATTATTACTAACAGTTTGCTAATTGTCAACACAGGTAATGGGCTAGGAATTAGAATTGTTGGTGGTAAAGAAATCCCTGGACATAGTGGCGAAATTGGAGCCTATATTGCTAAGATTCTTCCTGGTGGAAGCGCAGAACACACAGGGAAACTTATAGAAGGTAAGCATTAGAAATGTCATAATAAAATTCAATAAAATGCATTGATATTATCTATGTTTTCCTTTGCATGTGAATTAAAATGCAAATTTGTTTACACTTTGTATCAGAAATATTTGTAATTAATGGTGGTAAAATTTTGACATTTCAACGTTAAGATGTATTATGATGTAATAGAAAATGCATCCACCGGTAAGAGTGTGCTTTCCTTTGCGTTGTACTTTGACAATTGGGATAGATTTTGTTTAAAACACAATTAGTCAAGGGTTTTGTGTCCTTTTTTGATGGATAATTAAAAAGTACTTTAAGAATCTAGCTTAATGTTTTATTTTTAAAAAGAGAAAGCATGCTGAAAGCAGCTATGAAAATTGAAAAACCGATTCCATAGAAGCTGAGGTCAGGTAACTAGCTACAGATGGCTCCCAAGCCAACTCCATCTGCCATCTGCTCCTGTCAACCATGTGTCTGGGAACACAGCCAGGTCTGCTAACTTAGATGGGACCATTCCTGCCCTCCTGATAGAAGAGCAGGGACACAGTCACAGGGTTAGTGACATCCAAATATTCACTTCACTTCAGAAGTTTGCCAACATCTGTATGTGGCTCTGCTTACTTTACACACTACTCACCTCACTAAGGACATTTTAAAATAATGACCTTTCTAGGGTTTGCAATGTGCCAAACATGTATTTCATCATCTTTACACAATAAATTTATGGATGGATTCTCAAAACACACGATAATTTTCATGTTTTTATGAAATAATGTGAAAATTCTACCTATAAATTCTATAACATAAATGCAATATACAAAAGCTATATATTTTCTTGCTTATAGTATACATTGTTTGCCAAGAATATTTATAACTTTTCTTTTTCTTTTTTTCTATATAAAATATTTATTTGGAAAAAGTGTTTTGTTTTCACTTATTGGTTTAAATTTTGCATGTGTGGCCTGCAATCTTTAACTACTATAAAATTCATTCATTGTCATTTTAAGTAAAATATACTGGAAACTATACACCACAAAAGGACCTTGAGCATTGTGATAAATTATTATTTTAGAATTTACACAGATTACACACAACATTTATTCATCAAAGATTGTGCTTAGGCCATTGGTTCAGCTTTGTTGAAGCAGACTGTGTACATCCTACCCCAGCTTCAAATCAGAGACTTCTAAACAGGCCTTTCACTTGGTCATGTTAGGATTATTTAATGTGAAAAGACAAATGCTGTAAACTCAGTCCCCACCCCATTTTATTTGGTTGTTTATTTGCTTTAGAATGTTATTTATTTATCTATCTATTCATTTTTATTTTTATTATTATTTATTTATTTATTTACTTATTTATTTAATTGTTGTTTGGTTTACCCATTGCTATATGCCCATATGTCTATTTCATACACTCTGTCTTGTACTTTAGCATAAATTTCAGGAGTATGTCACGTCTTAAATGTTGTAGAGTGAATATGAAACAACTTTGGTTTTTATTCTTGGTATAAAGTATTAACCCAATAATACAGCATATAGCACTAGGATTCTGTTCTTATTTAATGTAAAAAAAATATTTTATCCCAGTTTTGAATCCCCTTTATTCAAGATGTTAAGGGTAATTCTTTACAGTTTTTTAAAAATTATTTTCTTATGTTCTAAGGAAATTATAAGTAGTTGGGTCAGTAGGTAGTAAGTAGATAACTTTTTTTGACTATATATGTATATTTATAGAATTTCTAAGGCTAATGTATTCCAAAAAATGAAGTCATTCATATTTTTTATTTCTGAGTATCCAAATACACAGTGTGAGCTCTTATAGAATTGATATTATCTTTCATGGGTGATATGAGTGGCAATTTGTTCACAATATATTTTTAGACTTTTTTTTTTCTTTCAACTGCAAAGTCCTTATTCAGAAAGATCTGCCAGGTTCTAGTGTCCAGTGCTTGTCCACCTCTCCTCTGGGTTTCAGGAATGTCATAGCACTCTTTGATGATGTCTACACCACTCATTGGTAATGGCTCACTCCTTGTTGACTCTTGAGAAACCAAAACTATTTTCAGGCTTTCTCTAGTTGTTCATTTCTCTTCATTGCACATTTACAGCATATCACAAGTCATGTAAATTTTTCTAGTTCTCATAAATTAATGCCAATTTGAAGGACTTGTTGGTTTTGAAAAACAAAGGAACTGCCAGTGTTTTTGCCTTAAGCTAATATTGTGGCCATTTGTTTAAAAATACTTGATTCAATTTTCTCTTGAAATCATGTTTAAAACAAAGTATTCAGTTTTATTTAAAAAACAGGAAAATTTTGTTTCTGAATGCTGAGATTTGCAGAAATTGCTACTGAAAAATTGTTAGATTATTCTTAAACTAGATTTGAAATATGCCTAGTATTAACTTCTATACAATTTTTCCTTTATCATAATTTTCTAAGTTTTTCTGCTTTTTTTGATCAGCTGACAATGATCTTTAACAACTTACTAAATAGGATACTAAATGGACCAGAAATTCCCCAAAATATAAAATCTATCTCTTGGTAATATTTAGAAAATGTTTTTGAAAAAATACTGAACAGAGAATGGTATGACATTTTTACTCTTTCTTTTAATTGCTGAAGATCTGGCTTTGCTAAGGATTTAATTACAAATCAAATATTTTTTAACGCTATTCTTGCTGTTTCCCTTAGGTTCAAAATTCTAACAGATCTTTTGCCCATGAATGTTGCCATTTGAAATGGTCACTGAGACTGGAGTTTTAACTAGTGTGTTTTTCACATTTTCTTTGAATAATTTGTAGATATAGAAGTATATCTAAATGCTGCCAGTTATAACTTGCCACTATCAATTAAGATCTTTATACCAAGATCAATGATCATAAATCTTTTCAGGGTATAATATCAACACCACTTTTTAAAAATCCTTTCATATATTACATCCCAAAAGTAGTTTCCCTTCTCCCTTTATCCCATTATACACACAGACACACATATACAGACACACACACACACACACACACACAGAGAGAGAGAGAGAGAGAGAGACAGACAGACAGACAGACAGACAGACAGACACCTCTTCTCTCTCTCACATCCACTGCTACTCCATTTTCCTTCAGAAAAGAGCAGTGTACTGATTTCTACTAAATATGGCATAACAAGATGCAGTAAGACTAGGCACAAACCCTCACATCAAGGCTCCCAGTAAGAGGAAAAGGGTCCCAAAAGGAGGCAACAGAGTCATAGACAACCCTCACTCCCCCAAAATCATCAAGCTACACAGCCATAGCATATATGCACAGGACCTCACTCAGGGTCTATACAGGCTCCCTGATTGTCGCTTCAGTCTCTATGAGCCCCTAAGAGCCCTTGCTAGTCGATTGAGTGAGTCAGTTCTCACGGTGTCCTGACCCCTCTAGTTCCTATAATCCTTCCTCCTCTTATAGAATGGAATTCCCCAAATCTTCCTAACGTTTGGCTGTGGGTCTCTTCTTCTGTACAATCAGTTGCTGGATGAAACCTCTCTGATATCAACTATGCTTGGATCCAGTCTACAAGTATAGGAATCATTCATGGATTTAAAAAAAAAAAAAAAAACTATCAAATCAAGACTATTTTATGTGAGGAAGCTTAGTCAATAGCTTTCCAACTTCAGAAAATGTTAATTCACAGCACACTTTAGTCTTTACAAAATAACATTTTATCTCTTACCAAATTGATACTCCATCCCTTTCCAAACTTCAGACATCCACAACATAATTATTAATATTCCAATATAATCACGTTTTATTTGCTAAGCTCATAAAAGCCTGACCCACTCTGAGGACACAGCTCTCTTGTTTTTGACATTGTAGTGATTTTTTGTTTGTTTTGGGTTTTTGTTTTTGTTTTTTGTTTTTTTTTGAGGGAGGGGTTATTGTTTTAGTTTTTTTTTCCTTCTGAATCTTCAGTGTCTAGCATAGTGCTAATAAAGCAAGGGCTCAACCAATTTTTGAAAAGGTAAAGAATTACAATTCACTTTTCATTACAAATTGGATACTTAAAACGTAACTCTACAGGGTTGTGAGAAACACATCAATGCCTGTAGCTATAATCTGCTATCGATGTGAGCCATGAACATTTATGGCATCATCAATATATGGTCCTATAATTTTTCATTATCTTTTTAGAAAATATGAAGGAATTTAAAACTATATTAGCTCTTAGTATACAGTCGACACTTTGAGCTTAGCTCAAATTTACATAAATGTACTCTGGATGTGTTTGTTGTTTTCTAGATTTTGCTTTGCATTTAAATTCAGATTTCTGGGGGTTGTTGGGATTGCTTATGTGCAGGATGCAGCAGGACCTTCAAAGACAGCTTCTATGTGTATGAAAAAAATTAACAGTTCTTTCCCCTGTAAGCCTCAAAAGACCGCGAGTCCTCAGTGGTTGAGAAAGGGAAAGGGCACAAACTCCTAATAGATGAATCCCTGGTGGAGTGTTTTACTGCCTGTTTCTGATTGACTTCCACTTCAGTTGTGAGTGTGCTAAGTGAAACAGCCAGTCGCTGAACTGCCAGTTTACACATCAGCCACCACAAGGCAGGTTTGCTGCTTGCCTCTTCATTAAAAGAGGCAAAGAGGCAAAACAATCGAAGCTTAGAGGATGCATATCAACATCCTTCCTGTTATACCTTTCCTGTTGTTTGAGGTAAGAGTTAAGATCAACATAATGCAGATACCTAATTAGAAACAAGAGTGTATAACTCATCATCACAGAGGCGACTGAGAAATTGCAATCGTCATTGTGCATTACTGATGAGAACAAAGTCTTGAATAAAAAAAAATTCTCTTACATTAAAATGTCTTAAATTTTGCATACAATCTATACTCATCCACCAATGTAAGATTATAATAATCTTTCAGAACCTTACTAATTCGGTTCATATAATGCCTAATATGATACAAATCTAGCTTGTACTTGCTATATTATGTTGCTTAGAGGTCAGTGACAGGTAAAAAGTTGTTATATGAATCACAGATGCACTTAGTAATATGTTTGATGCTGAGAACTGAAGCCAGGCCCTCACTGGAAACACTAAATTGAACAGGTATTCATAAGAAAAGTCTTATAAAATTTATTGATCATATTCCTTCTTTGTTTCTCATGCTTTAAATTGAATTATATTTATTAAAAATTACTGAAAACTTTTGATTAAATTTTAATCATTAAATTCCTTTTACTATTTATAGTATCTGACACAGGTAAAAATGGATTATTTGCTGTCATCTTGGTGATGTAAAGAATGGAGTATTGATATTTCCTATGAAGCAGCTTAACACATAATTTGGTTTGCTTCTTGAAAATTCTCCCAGAATGATGAAATGTTTATTGATATTTGTATTATATTGATCTGCATTTACATCTTTTATTTATCTAATGATGAAATTGTACATTCATTTTACCTCCTTAATTTTACTTTTTATAATGGGCATATTTTATTACGTATGTTCAGCGGAATGATCTGTTTCTTTTCCTATGGAAATAGTATGGCTATAATTTCCACTCCCTCTCCTCCTCCTAGCTCCTTCCCTCTGGATCCACTCCCTTTCTGCCTCTTATTAGAAAAAGAGAAGGCTTCTGAGAGATAAAAACCAAACATGACAAAATAAAATAGAAGACGAAGCTCAACTTTCATATCAAAGTTGGACACAACCAACAGAAAGAAAAGAGCCTTAAGAGCAGGCAATGCACTCAGATTGTCTCATTCTGCTATTCAGGAGTCCCAGAAAAGCACCAAGCTAATAGCTACAATGTATGCATAGAGGACTTGTAATAGAGCCATAAAGTTCCTGCGCTTACCCTTTCAATCTCTGTGAGCTTATATACACTACCTTGCTGATTCAGAGGAGAAATGGTGTTCTCTGTTTCCTCTGACTCTTAAAATCTTTCTGTCTTTTTTTCGGCAGGATTTTCTGAGCTCTGGGTAGAGACAATTGCTATAGACCATAAATTTAGTTTCTCTCTCCACAGAATGTCTGGCTGTGGATCTCTGCACCTGTTCCCATCTGCTGCCAGAGGAAACTACTCTTATGATGACTGTATAAAACACTGATCTATGATTGAAGCATAGTATCATTTGGACTCATTTTATTGATTCGTGTTGTGTTTTGCTATACCCTAGACCTCTGGGATACATAGTCTCTCCTTGGTTACTGAAGCAATGTCAAGTATAGGTCCCTTCTGGTGGAGAGGGCCTTAAGTCAAATCAGACATTGGTTGGATAGTCCCACAAGTTTGTACCTACAATATGTTTTAGGCAGGACAGATTGTATGTCAATGTTTTTGTGGCTGGATTGCTGTTCATGCTTTTCTTTTAGTATCTGCAAGATACCTTCTGGCACCAAAGATACTAGAACAAAGGGGTGAAGCATTGGTGTTGGTACCAGCTTGACCTCTCCTAGTTCAATAACTTATATGGATGATGTGTACTCAGCAATGGAGGCCCGCTGTTAGTTTGTGAAGAGCAGCCCTTTGTCTTACCATAAGCCTAGGTTTTTTTAGGGACTTGCATAGGACCCCTGTACTGGCTAGTTTTGTGTCAACTTGACATAGGCTGGAGTAATCACAGAGAAAGGAGCTTCAGTTGGGGAAATGCCTCTATGAGATCCAGCTGTGGGGCATTTTCTCAGTTAGTGATCAAGGGGGAAGGGCCCTTTGTAGGTGGTACCATCTCTGGGCTGGTGGTCTTGGGTTCTATAAGAGAGCAGGCTGAGCAAGCCAGGGGAAGCAAGTCAGCAAGTAACATCCCTCCATGGCCTCTGCATCAGCTCCTGCTTCCTGACCTGCTTGAGTTCCAGTCCTGACATCCTTTGGTGATCAACAGCAATGTGGAAAGTGTAAGCTGAATAAACCCTTTCCTCCCTAACTTGCTTCTTGGGCATGATGTTTGTGCAGGAATAGAAACCCTGACTAAGACAACCCCCTTGGCCAAAAACCACAATGCAATACAATCCAGGATCTCCGTTAGAAGCTTTGACTTGCTACAGGGGATGGCCAGTTAAGACTCTATATCCTCCATCACTGGGAATCCTCATTAAGATCACCTTTATAGATTCAAGACAGTTTCCACTGCACTAGGATTTCACACCACCCCTCAAACACCCACCAAATTCCAGCTGCCTCTTCCTTCATTCTCTCCCTCCATCCCATTTCGCCCCCACCAAACCTGACCCTGCCTGTCTCTACCTGCCACAAATTCATCCTTAAAATCTACTCTTTTTTGCCCTTCCGTGAAGACCCATGTTTCCACCCTGGGATCTTCTGCTTTACCTCTGAGTTTTGGATTATAGCTTGGTTATCATTTACTTAATGGCTAATATCCACTTAAAAGTGAATATATGCCGCATTTGTCTTTCTGGGTCTGGATTATGTCACTCGGTGTGATTATTTTTTTCTAAATCTATCCATTTGACTGCAAATTTCAGGAAGTCATTTTTTAAACAGCTGAGTAATAGTCCCTGTGTAAATGTACCATACTTTCTTTATCCATTCTTCTGTTGAAGGACATCTTGGTTGTTTCCAGTTTCTAACTATTATTAATAAAGCCCAAATGAACATGATTAAACAAGTGTTCTTGTGGCAGAATGAGGAATCCTTTGTCATATTCCCAAGAGTGGTATTTTGGGTGTTAAGGTAGATCATTTCCCAGTTTTCTGAAGAACTGCCATAGTGATTCCCAAAGTGGCACATCTATGATTTGTTGAGATATTCTGAGCTGGGATTCTTCTTTCTCTATTCCTATTATTATTATGTTTGGTCTTATTATAGGGTTTCAGACTTCCTGTAAGTGTTATGTTAAGGGTATTTTTTAGAATTAACACTTACTTTGACTGGTGTATCTATTTCTTCTATATCATTAATGCCTGAGAATCTCTTTCCCATCTCCTATATTCTGTTAGTGAAGCTTGTCTCTATAGTTCCTGTTTAAATTCTAAAAGTTTTCATATTCAGAGTTCCTTCAGTTTGTGTTTCCTTTGTTCTATTTCCATTTTTAGGTCTTGAATTGTTTTATCCTTCAACTGTTTGTTTGTATTTTCTTGGCTTTCTTTAAAGGATTTAGTCACTTTGTGTAATTGTTTCCTTTTTCCTGGATTTCTTTAACAGATATATTCATCTCCTCTTTAAGGACCTCTTTTATCTTCATATAGTTGGTTTTAAGGTATTTTTCCTTGTGTGTCAGCGATGTTGGCTGAGGTCTGATGGAGACATATTGCCCTGACTTTTACTGATTGTGTTCTTATGCTTCAGCGTATGGATCTGGGTTTGGGATGAATATAGGTCTAGGTGCTGGTGTCTGCTTTGTCGTTTTTTTTTTTTTTTTCTTTGTTGTGTGGATGTGGATTTCTGATTCCTGGTTTCTGTTTCTGCTCTGGATTATCAGAGAATACATTGTCTGTCTGTAGCCTGTTTTTCTGCCTACCTCAGCTGGGATGTTCACAGGGAATAACTGCTGGTGTTGGAGACTGGATTTCTGGCAGTTGTGGCCCATAGTTGAACAGGAGGTTCAGGATTGATTTGGCACTGGAACACAGCTATAAGTGGGTAGAGGGAGGCTAAGAGGAAGTAGTCTGTGGCATCCACTGGAGATTTGGGCACAGAGGAAGGAAGGATACAGCTGGTGATCTGTTACAGCACTATGGATAAGACTTAGGGATTGGTTCTGGGATAAGCCATGCTTTTATGTTTGAATTGGTGAATTTATAAGCATATGCCAAACAAAAGGTAAAAGAATAAAGAGTAAGTAGAAGAATAACATAACCTGGACATTCAAAATATCAGTAGAAAAAAATTAGTCAAGGAAAATTGAGGGATCAAAACCGCGTAATTATCAAATTAAGGGGCTTACAAACTCCCAACAGAAACATAGTGAGGAAATCACTTAAAGGCAGCAAGCAGGAGAGTCCCATGGAGAATCTCAGGGGTCCCATGGAGGCTTCCTGGGCAGTTCAGAGTGGTCCACCTGGAGAGGCTTCCAAATAAAAGAACAAATAGATACAGATGAACACAAAACTTCAAGCAAGATGCTCACATCCAGCAGAAACCAACTGTGAAAGCTGAGGGACTAAACTGGAGTTCCCATTTAAACTTGCTGTCCCTGAGTGAAAATCCTATAGCTGAACTCGGGCCTTCCCTTTCCCACCACATTTACTATCATATAAGATAACCAGTCCTAGTGTCTCCTGGAAATGCTTTCCCTTCTTGATGTCTCAAGAACACAAAGTTTTCACTCTTAAGTTTTTTGTTCTTCCTGTTTGGGCTGGGGAAGCAACCCATTTTCAGATGGAGGACATCAGAAGACACTCTGGCATGAACATTTTTTGGGTCAGAAAGAGAAATAAGGACTTAGCCCTGCTTTCAAAGCCGGCTTTTCAGGGAGCTCAAACAACACATTGCAGTTTATCAATATAACATGCATTACAAACAATCCTAAATCAGCTAAATATATTTTAAATTTTTCTCAAAAACTGTTTCTACTGTATTACTTTCTTAGACTGATCTAAATACCAAGGTAATTAGCACACATTTCACCTTTCATATCATTTACTTATTAGTGAAGAAATGGAATATTTCCTCATAGCAAACATCAAGTACACAGAGTATTACCAGCTACATTCAACATGAATGTTAGTTTCCCCAAATCATTGATCCTGTAATGGAAATTTTCAACACACTATTCTTTCTCTCCCATATCTCAGAGTCTCAGACCCCTACCAAGATCCACTCTCCTTTGCATTCAAGAATTATGAGAATATTATAATTTCCATTATTTAATGATAAAGATTGATTACAAGGTTCCTTGTCCAATCTGCTTTTTCAATTATACATCTTGTCCTTTCTCGTTTATGTAAAATTTTAAATCCATGTCTCAGAAATGTTTGCAACATTCTGTGCACTTAATCTACCCAACAATATTATGAAATAAAATTTACATTTTCCTTATGGGTATACTCAGGGAGATGATGATATTGCCACCTTTTCAATAGCACTTAACATTTATTAGGAAACAATATTTCTAAAATCAAAATGATGGTATTCTGTGTTAAAATGCGTTATATGACTAAATTATTACATTTGCATGACATTAAAAAGAAATAGTTAAAATATATAAACATAGAAAAAGAATTAAAGACATAACTAAAGTTATAGCCCTTAATGATTCAACCTGGACACTTAAAATGGAAGAGGTAATCATTTGTGTGTTTTGTCCCTTTTAACTTTCTTTCTCCATTCAGTTACATTATGCATCTCTGCATAATTCCATTACTTTTTATACTTAGCCTATTTATATCAGTTGGACATGACATTCTTCAGATGCGATAGTTTTCATATGCTAATATGATTTAATTATAAGGTCATTAGAAACGTCCTCCATGGGTATATCAACAAAATCAACTGATAAGTTCAATTATAAAATGGTTTTACATTTTTGAATTCAAATCCACTTAAAATGAGATAGTTTCACTATGCATATTACATCATTTCCTGGGGATCAATCAAATTATACTAACATGCCAATTATCTTCTGATTTATTCAGTAACTTTATGATTTTATCTTATTCTGATAATACACAGTATGCTAAGACAGTAGATTATAATAATAAATTGACTTTGGCATGTGTACCAATCCTTCCAGAAAGTACTAGACTGTAATGGTGAATTGTTTTAGTGATCATTGCAAACTAAAAGAAAAGTCTCAAGATTGGAATACACATCATAGAAATTTTATTCCTTTATCTTCTCTGTTTTTCAAAGCATGGATTTGCAATATTGGTACTAAAGTACACACATGTACACAAAAAATTGCTTATATTAACTGGTGTTTTCTGTTCTAGATTCAGTAAAACATTATCCATTTAGGAATCATATATTCTAGAACACTGAAAATAATCCACCGTACTGAGGATGCCCTTTCAAAGCCAGAGCACTTCCTCCAGGTTAGGGGACTTCCTTACTTTGCCCTGCCATTTATAAGATAAGTTCTGGGTTCAGTGGAAGTCATGGAACCTAAGGGCATCTTGCAGCAATTTTACTTGGAGGCAGTGTGATCCCTCATGGAATTACCTACCCAGGTAAACAGAATGAGAGTTGTTTAATGCTTTGGAAAACGTGACACGCCATTCCTTCACTAAAACTGATTCTCTACTATAATTTCATAAATGTTTCCTGTATGCTTTACTTTTCAACAGATAACAGGATTGCAATCCAGCAACCCTGAATAATATCACCATTCTTAGACTTAGATATTGCTTAACACTATATGGTTATTTGCTGTATACAAGTAGAATCTTCAGCAGTCTCCCAATGTTAAGCAAATAATTTAATCTATTATACATCTCTCTCTCTCTCTCTTTTTATAACAGATTAAGCTAGGGCATCCTTGCTTTATCACACTAGTCTAGAAATTTTAAGGTACATACTATTGGATTTCATTATGGCACTTGCATATCTATGTGTCATTGCATTCTATTCAAATCCATTCCTTGACCACACTGCTCTCCCTAGTGCCATTTTTATGGGTCCCTTCCCCAAACTCTCTTTCCATTTGTTTATGTCACATGTATCCCATGACCCTCTCCTTTCCATTCTTCCTTTCTTAAGATATCTCCCTCTCATCTCTTGACCCATGACAATTTACTGAATTTATAAGTTGGAACAGCAAATCATCACTTTTGCATACTTGACAAAAATTCAGAATTTGTCTTAGTGTTTATGCTGGCAACCTGTGTAATAGACACCCTCTATGAATATCATTGTGTTGCCATCTGTGAACTCTCAATTTTGACAGCCCATGTAAGAGGTATCTTGATAAAATTTAAATCCATAATAAATATGAATGTTTGTTTCTGATTCTCAGTAGTAAATATTCACATGCATGGTCTTCCTAGGATTTTTTTTTTTTTCGAGACATGGTTTCAATACAAGGTAAACATACAGAAATCAGTAACACTGCTCTAACAACAGGGTATTAACTGCAATAGAAATCAAGAAAGCAAACTCTTTTACAATGTTATAAGATCTTAAAAACAAAATAGCTAGCAATGAATGTATAGCCCAGGCTGTCCTGGAACTCACTCTGTAGACCAGGCTGGCCTTGAACTCAGAAATCCCCCTGCCTCTGCCTCCCGAGTGCTGGGATACCAAGGACTTTTTACAATCTACTAAGCAAGGTACTTTAAGATTGAAAATGCACCTAAAATATTAAATGGTAAAAATGTAAGAATGTAAATTTCAACATGTTTTTGCACATATTAGTTTTCATAACTTAGTTTGTAGGATTTTACAATAGATAAACATATCAAACATTTTTTAAATGTCGTACTATAATGCTTCCTGCTTCAATTCTTTCTCAAGGTGGATTTTTATGTTTGGGACTTTTGGACTTCCAAGTGTACTTTAAAACTCTAACCTTTCTTTGAAGAATGTCTTTGATATTTAATAGAAATTGATTTGAGTCTGCAGAAGAAAATGGATATATAAGCATTTTAACAGTGTTCATTCTTGAAGATCGTGAACATGTAATTACATTTACCTGTCTTTATATCCTCATCAATGACTTTAATAACTGCTTCATACTTTATTTTCTAAAGATCTTTCACATAACTAAGTAAATTCATTGCTAGCTATTCTGTTTTTACAATCTTATAACATTGTAAAAGAGTTTGCTTTCTTGATTTCTATTGCAGTTAATACCCTGTTGTTAGAGCAGTGTTACTGATTTTTGTATGTTTACCTTGTATCTTGCAACTTTCTTAAATTTATTATTCCTAAATAATTATTTGGTAATGTGTTTGTGGCTTTCTGGCTGCAAGATTGCATGTGAGAGAGCGAAAAGAGTTTGACTGGAGCCTTTCCTTTATTTCTCTTGTGTGATTGCCTGAACTAGCACTTAGAGGCCTATGCTGAGAAAATGGACTGGACATGAACATCTCTATTCAAGATCAGAGAGAAGTGTTCAGTCTCTATAATCACCACAGTATTAACCGTTGACTTATTAGATATCTTTAAAATTGTGATAATTTCTTCTATACCAAGTTCATTCTTCATTTTATAAAATGTATTAAAATATTATCAAATGTCCGTTATATAACTACTGAGATGAGTCTGTGGTTGTTATCCTTCATTTTGTTTGTGTCTTGAAGCAAATATATTGTTTTGAAATTACATGACATTTAACTCATAATTCTATAAATATTTTATGAGATGAATACTAGTAGCATCCCATTCTCTGGCAGGAATTGAGGGACAGTGGCACTGGAAGCATTAAGTAATTGCTGAAAGTAGTGAATCTTTTCATAGTACACCAGCGTGTGAACCAGACCAGGACAAAGGAGCTGGCAGAAAGCTATATTTTTAGCTTTCTCCAATACACAGACAAATATAAGAACAGATAAAAGAAGTTCAGGTGTCTCTATGGGACAGAATGTTTCTCAGAGTTAAAAGAACCATATGCGTATCTGGGCAAGAATCTGGTCAGCAATGTTACTGACAATATAAAATGTGTTTTCCTGTATTATGAGCAGACACTTGTTTATGTCACTCATCAATTAAGTTTTGACAGTGTTCCCTTTGTTCTAAACCGTAAAACATGAACAGACAAATGCAACAGAAAAAATATTTCATATTTCCTTAGAATATGACTCTGTAGAAAGGTGAAGAGGTAATATCTAAAGCATTATAGCTTCAAGTTTCAATTCAGAATAAATGTAGGTTTTCCTCATGAATTTAAAACAAAAGCAAGCAAACCACCACCACCAATAACAACAACAACAAACCGCTTTGCTTTCTGCTTTCACTGTGCTGAGGCTTTCTTAGTGTCATTGTCCTTTATGTAATTTTCTTATTTTCTGTGTACAACAGCTGGGATGGTTGAAATAAACCTAAGGCCCATCTGAAGATAAAGGTTTCTTGGAGTAAGTTATAGAAAAGTCTTTTTGTGCTACTTTGAACCTTTTGATGGACTTCTTCTGTTATTCCACTACAGTATAAAGGCATTTCCTTCACTTAATTGCAACTGGCAATATTCCGTCCCATGTGTATAATACCATTAAAACTTAGACACACACACACACACACACACAAAAAAAAAAAAACTTAGACAAAACCATACCATTTTTATAATTTTGCATTGAACCAGTGCTGAATTAAGCACAATGAAATTACACAGTGTGAAATTTATTAAAGATGTAATAGTTTAATAATTATTTTTCTAACTTACTGTGTCATGGCATATGGACATTTTTTGTACGATAAACTTGATAACATTTACAGTTATTTGGGTACTCCATGAGATGATTTTCTGCTGTGTAGACTCATCTCATTTGGCTGTATTTTACAGTCGTCTCAAACACGTGCTTGGGTTATTTTGACAACTCACAAGATGAGGTAAAAAACCTGGATGTAAAATATTTAAATATTGAATATTACTATTTTCTTTTTTCATAAAATTATCCTTTCAGATACATAGTATAAATGAAGTGCCTTGACCAGGTAGGAGGGGCACATAATTTATTGGATTCTGTAAAAAAGTGAAATGGTAGATTTTTAAGATTACAGAACAGCACAGGGCCTTTCTGAATACAGAGCCTTGTACTTCTGCACAGGTTACAGAATCACAAGGCCTGTAACCTTCTTGCTACCGTCTTCAGAAACATCTGCCATGTAGTGAAATAGAAGACACAAAGGTCAACATTATTTTTCTGGGTGAAACTCAGGAGCAGAGCTTCATCAGGAAATCCTAGTGACTTCTTACCACTCCCCTTCCAGGACAAAACCTGGCACTCAATACTCGTAAGCTAATGGTTGCAATTACTTGTATGTTTTTTCCATATTTTTTCCTAAGAGTGTGAACATGGTGCATGTATTTGCTAAGAATTAGTAGGTTTTTCAAAAGCAAAACTTGCATGTTGTCTTAAACATGCATTATTCACTCAGGTAAGTTTATATCTGACTATCTAACAATGTTCTAGAGAACATTGAAGCAGTGTTCTCTGAAGTGGTGTGCTGATTTGGCTCTTAAAAGCAAGCAAAATGTCTTTTGTGCCCAAGAAGTAAGTCTGAAGAGAGTACGCATGTTTGACTTTATACTCACATTTGTCTTTTTAGGGATGCAAGTTTTGGAATGGAATGGGATCCCCTTGACTTCTAAAACATATGAAGAAGTACAGAGCATCATGAATCAGCAAAGTGGGGAAGCAGAAATATGTGTAAGACTGTGAGTTTTTCCCCATCTTTCTGTTTCCATTTTTTGGCTATCATGTCTCTTTTAATTTAAAATTGTTAAGGTGGAACCTTTGCTAGCCAGCAAGAGATTCAGAAAATGGAAAAATGAAGTGAATACAAGGTTTATGGCTTTCTTGTGTTCTGAATCAAAGGCTAAGTAAGGTATAGAGAGAATCAAGCTGACAGTTTCTGATTATGTTACAGCTCTTCCGTGCTTTCATTAAAACATGTGTCATTTAAAAGGAGGACAGATCCTACTTGGATTCCATAAATGTGTGTACTGTTTTGAAATGACTTGCATCTAATTCATAAAGATTTCACCTTAAATGACCATTTTTATCAGCTTTGACTTTTGACGACATTGCTAATATGTACTGGGTTAGCCTGGTCAGCATGCCTGGGGGGTTGCTTTATATCATGAACCACTTCTCATTGACCTCCTGAAAATTAAAACCAGGGCAGTTGGAAAAGGTGCCTTCTGTTTTAGGCTTCCTCGGTGTCTTCCTTAATAACCTGTCTTAATTTTTAGGGACCTCAATATGTTGTCAGACTCCGAAAATCCCCAGCATCTGGAACTTCATGAGCCACCAAAAGTTGGTAGGTGACAGCAATCTGATTTCAAAGATGGATGATGAGGCACATGCATAAGTAACCTGTTTGAAATTCATGCAGACAGAATTATATGTTTGCATACATGCATATGATTATGATTATGACACCAAAACTTTTTATAGTTACATTGTTACCTTTCTGGTAAAGCATGTTGCATATTTAACTGTTACACTAGGCTAGAAATACATATTAAATATGTCCGACGTGAATTTATGTTTTAAATTGCCTAAATATGAATTCATCTGGTGAAGGCAATCCTTGAGCCATTTCTTTTTAATCATATAATTCTTAGTTACTAAATTTTTTCAGTACAACTTGGCCTTTTGCTCTTGTTATTACAATGATTTTGGGAAGTCTGAGTTATGGAAATAGACTATGTCTAATACAGATCACACATACAAACATGCATATATACATACATACATACATACATGCATATACATACATACACACATACATACATATATAAATGTCATATGCTCTCTGAAATTTTCTTTATAAAGAACAAAATATGGAAGATTTAGAACCGAGAAAATATGTCCATTCAGCATGTTCTAGGAAATAAAATAGGGTGTTTTGTCATCCCCACAGTTCACCCAATAAAATACTCAAAGTATTTTTCTGAAGATTTAATAGAACTTCAAATTGCCCCAGTAATTCATCATTCTAATACTCTGAGCTGGTAGTTCTAGATTTTCCCAGTAATAAATGCATAAAACTTCAATTGAGTACATTTGGTTTTGAAAGTTTAATTTAGTCTCTCAGTAATGATCATGTCATCAGCTAGAACTCTCACCAGCGCCGTGGTGTGTCTAGCATACAGACCCAAGACATAAAGCCTTTCCTTTTGTTCTAGTAGATAAGGCAAAGTCTCCAGGTGTGGATCCCAAGCAGCTCGCCGCAGAGCTGCAGAAAGTCTCGCTCCAGCAGTCCCCACTGGTCATGTCATCTGTTGTGGAGAAAGGGTCTCATGCTCACTCAGGTCCCACATCGGCAGGATCCAGTTCTGTTCCCAGCCCCGGGCAGCCAGGGTCACCTTCAGTAAGCAAAAAGAAGCACAGCAGCGCCAAGGTGAGAAGGATCCCGTGACACCACAGTGACCGTTTCTGTGTTGTAACCTAGACAGAAGTAAATGGAAAGCGGAACGAGATTGGGACGTTTTGTTTTCTTGAGAGGCGTCATGCCGTAATGATCTACCGAAACAAATATTTCTCTCTTCTGACCGCTTAACTGACCCAAAAATAGTCTCGGCTCTTAAGATATTTCAGGTTTTACTTTGAACAATGTGCTACTTCCTGTTTCTGATGTGTGGTAGGAGGTCATTGTTCCACAAATCTAAATTTCCTTCTATACAGATCATTAGCTTTACAACCTTTCAAACCAAAAAATAAATAGATTTTCTCAGTAAGAAGTAAAAGAAGGGGTCCTGAGTTCAATTCCCGGCAACCACACGGTGGCTCACAATCATCTGTAATGGGGTATGATGCTTTCTTCTGGTGTGTCTGTGTACTAACATAATTTTTCTAAAAGTACAAAGAAACAGAAATAATTTAGAACAAAAAGAAATAAAGGATAGCAATGACATTTGAGCGCCATTCTGGATCTTATTCCAGTTCCAACGTGTGGGTTGTTCTTCATATGTGTGGCCTTACTTGAAACAAGCATTTAAAGTTGCTGGAGAATTAAAAGTGGCCAGTGCAGCAGTGTTTCGTCCTTGCATAAGCAGATGACAATCCCATGGGTAACTGTTCTGACATACCACTCTCCTGTTTAGGAGGCATTCCTGATACCTGAACGTCTCCTAGGGCATGCCTCTTATCATTTTTAAAGGACCTAGAAAGAACATGGGTTTCGATCCTTAGAAATGGTAGTAGACATAATTTTACCATATCTGCTCTGATATCCTTATGGTCAGTATTGCATTTGTAAGCGATTCAGCACTGGCTTACGCTCCCACCAACTCTCGTCCATGACCATTACAGTTCAGAAGTCACCCTCTACCAGAATAGAAAGATGCTAAAGTTTCCTCCCTCTCATGCCAAGGAGACAAGTGGTTCTAAACTGTGCTCCTGGATCAGCGGATATGGCCCAGCAACGTATGGAAATGTGTTAGAAGTGCTTTTTTTTTTTTTTTTTTTTTTCACAGCCTGGACTATTTAGAAAATCTGTGTGAACGGAGCTCAGGAACCTAGGTTTTTTAAGTTCTCTAGCTACATATGATCATCCTTATAGTGTGAAGATTACAGATGAAAAGATTGTAGGCCACAGTGAGTGGGTATAAGGAGAGCGAGGACACCTAGGCTGGTGGAATCAGAAGAGGTGGTGGTTAAGAACCGATTTTGAAAGAAAGGGACCTCCATTCCAAGAAGAAAACAGCAACTGGAAAAGAGTTTCAGAATCAGAAAACTACAAGCCTCCCATCCCTCCTCCTTCCTTCTCCTCTCACTCCTCCCACCCTGCCAGCTTCCTCCCTGCCTCCTAGCCTGCCATCCTGCCTGTGTTTCTCCTTTGTTCCTTCCAAAGGTGCCTCTTATGTATCTTAAGACACTTTGTGTGTGGACTGAAGTTATCAGGTTCTAATTTTATTCTCCTTTTGGGCTACACACGTTACTTAAGAACTACTTTTATCTGTCCTCCCCACCCCCACCCCAAGAATATATTATAGTTCACTGACTTGCACAGAACAGTAAGAAAAATATTTATGAATTAAAATGTCAGGGATCACCTGTGAACCCCTGTTCTTGTTATGGATGCAAATTTATAAATTTGCCTTTCTACAATGTGTTTTATATTATACTAATTGCATTGTATTATTATATATTAGCTATATATATGTATATATGTCACACTTTAGAATGTGAAAACGCTAGAAATGGGACAGCGTTAGGAAAGTGGTATCGTATCGGCAGCTGTTACTGCATGCAGCCCTTCTTTTCCTTTGCCAATAATTTTAGCCAGTGTAGATTTGTAACATTTGGCTCAAATACATAGTTCTAGTGTTCCATTGTCCAAAGAGTAACTGTTAATCACATGTAGCTGGTCTCAGATGAGATCTCTGTGTAGGTAAGTTGTAGGCCAAACTGGAGTGATTTTATGTGAAGAGAAGGCTAGAATATCTCAACACAATTTTTATTTTGCTAGCATGATGAAGTGGCAATATTTAGAATAAATATAAATATTCATATACTAGTTTCTGCTTGTTTTTACTGTGAATATTAAAAAAATTCAATTACCTATGTGGCTCACAAATATTCTCCATTGGATAGTTCTAGCACAGAAATTATTTGACTCTTTGCAGTGACACTTACCCAATAATAAAATCTGATTATTTTGGAATATATATGTGTAAATATATATATATATATATATATATATATATATATATATATATATATTAGAGAGAGAACTCATGTGTATATTTTTAAATGTAAAGATTTACCTTAAAGAGAAGACCTGCTACCTATTCATCTTTTTTCTTTTTTTTATAAACAGGTATCTTTTGCTAAATAATGTATTTGTAAATAGTTAATGATATGTTGAGTTACCATTTTTTTCCTGTCTCCTATATAATATAAGTTAGAGAGTTTTCTGAAGTTCTATATCCCAATGCTAGGCAACAGCAAAGCCAAACATGCCATGTGTTCTTAAGCTAATATTCAGAATTAAGGTTTTAATTTTTTTCTGTAGGTGTAAAGCTAACTAAATTAAATATTAAATTGTTTTAAATATACTCACATTTATATATTGCATAAAATACACTAAAACATAAAATTGTAATTAAATTGCATGAAGTATTCTAAATATAAATTATTTATAACAAATATAAGAATATATTTAGATAGAATACATCTTTGAAACAAATCAAATTTTTTATTTGATGCTTTTCATCAAAATAGCTACATGTGTTTGTATTTTGTCATTTGTTTCACAGTTAGATTCCACATGTGAGTAAATAATAAGATGCTTGTTTTTCTATGCTTGGATTATATTTTAATTCATATATGTTGCCAGCAACAGGATTTTATGCTTTTTTTATAGCTCAGTAATATGTCATCGGGCATATATCACATTTTCTTTATCTTTATCCGTTCATCAGTTGGCAAGCTGATGTTACCATTACTTTGCTGTTGTTAATATTGCTAAAATACATGTCTGCATGAAAAGGCCTCTTCAAATGACAGCTTACAGCTTCTTTAGACATTTGGCCAGGAGTGCCTTGCTGGAGCCTACTCAGTTCTTCAGGATCAGCTTGTTAAATGGCTGTGCTACTTCTCAGTCCCACCCACAGTGCTCAAGGGCTCCTTTGTGAGCTCAGTCTTTCTAGTACTTTCCATCCCAGTCTTAATAATAATGATAATGATAATAATAATAATAATTTCTTCAGTGTGTGTAGGTTAATCTCCATGGTTAGCCTGGGGGTTGGGGGAATTTATTTATTTATTTATTTATCTATTTACATAGAACTGAGCAAGTGATATTTCTTTGTTTTTGAATATATCTATTTAGGAGCATGGTCCAGTTTTTATAGTTATTCATTACTGGTGTTAAAACTTGAAGTTCCTTATACACTGGAGAAATTCATTGTCAGATATGTTTTGCTGGTGTTCTCTGTTCTGAGGGTGTGTATATATGTGCTGTGTGCTTTCTTAGCTGTGGAGAAGCTTGTAAGTTCAATTTAATTCCACTAGTCAATTTTAGCTTTCTCTGTCCATTAACTTGGTGTCATAGACAAAACTCTCTCTCCAAGCCACGGTTGAGCACCTATGTTTAAATGATTGTGTGTAAACAAGGGCTGGGTCATTAACAATATTTTGAATGGCATATACCAAATATGGCTTGTATTTATTTTAATGAGTTTTAAAAACATATAAATGATACATAAAATTATTTATTTTCTATAGTTTAACACCATTTTAATAGTCATTCTGTAAAGGATATATTTTATTAGGTCCTTAGCTAAAAGATTTTATAAAATGTATATGTGAAACACAACAGAATTTCACTATCCTTGACTTAACAATAAAATTCACAAGCAAATATATAAATTATTTTGTTATTATTTTGCCTTAACTAATTCAGTGGGCAGTTTTGTCTTGAAATGTCTTAGCAATGGAATTTTAACCCATCATCCTTTGTTTTTATTTTTAAAATCTTGATAATTTTTTTCTAAATGGTGATATAATAATTTAACTGAAGTACTTACTTGTCTTATGTGTTCTTGTGAAATAGGAATTTGCTGTCATGATATCCTCAAACCTTCAGTAAAACCCTGTAGAAGGAAATCTCAGACATTTGAAATAGAGTTAGGTATTTGAAGATAATGTATTTGGACCTATTCTGATAGAAGGTGATCAAAGATAAGCAGACAATGTTACAAAAGAGAATAAAATATGATAGAATAAAACTGTGGGAAAAGAGATGATAAAAGTAAGAGTACACAGAAATAAGTTTTTCATGGCAATCAAAGTCCAAAAAAATAGACAGTCCTATTTATTACATAATTAGGGCTAAAAAAGTTAATAACTATCTGTATCCTACATCCTAATAAGTAGTTTTTAATCCTTCATGTAAAAACTATAAATATTGTTTTTATACTAGAATATGATTCCATTGTAGCACCTCATTACCTGGTCCCTAGTACCAACTCACTGGCTTTCTTGAAGTACGTTTAGTACAGCAGTCAACAAAACCAGCATCAAACATCATGACCCAGTCAATAGGAATGTGGTTGTCTCTAAACTTGAAATGTAACTTCTGTAACCTGATAATTTCCGCAATATACAGTATGTATATGCCATTTATGCCTGATAATTTCTCACCATCTTCATAGCAGAACCCCAGGAAACTATAAAAAGAGTATAAATTTATTTTCCTCTCAAATCTGGTTTATTTTTAAGTGAATCAGGTATATTTCATGAAAAAGCCCCAGTTGGTTTATGTTACTGTTGTTGTTGTTGTTGTTGTTGTTGTTGTTTTCAATGTATAACACTTCTAGACATTTGCATGGAACTTTTTTTTTACCATTTTTTTGTTTTATTAATTTAGAATGGAGTACATATTAAATCAATATGGTTGTTTAATGGCCAGCAGTTAACCCTTTGAAACCCCATCATAGTTTTGATGTTAATAGTAAGCATATATTATAAGTGAGCTAAACATTAAATGATATGGATTTGAACACCTGTAAGCCTCTTGTTTTCACCAAAGCTTGAGTTAATTTTATTCTTTAGTAGCTTTTAAAACAAGATTTGAAATAGAATTACTTTTTTACTATGTTCATCCTACAATAAAACTATATTGAGAAAGTAACTAAAGGTTAGAGATATGGCTTAGTGGTTAAGAGCACTGACTGCTCTGTCAGAGGTCCTGAGTTCAGTTCCCAGCAACCACATGGTGGCTCACAACCATCTGTAATGGGATCCAATGCCCTTTTCTGGTGTGTCTGAAGACAGCAACAGTGAAGTTATATAAATAAAATGAATAAATTTCAAAAAAGTAACTAAACAAGTATACAAAGATACTGTAGTAGATATTGCAGTTTTCCATTCAATTACTAAATCAAAGTCAGCTTTGCATACTTATAAATAGATAGGAATGATGTTTAAAGATGGCTGCTATTCCACTTAGGTGACTGATGATAGACTTGGGGCCAGAGACATATAAAAATGTAACAAGTACATAAGAAAGCATTTGTTAAGGAGCATGAATTACCTCACAAAAATCACTTTCTTTAATTTTATTAGTTATCAATTTATTTTGAGACAGAATTTTTACTGTATAGAATTAGATGGCCAGGTACTCACCCACTAGACTAGGCAGGCCATGAATTCACCGTGGTTCACTCACCTTTGCCTTGTGACACCATGCCTGGCTAGAACACTTTCTTACCCGCATTGAAAGATTTATTTGTCTAAAGAGTTATGAGGAAAAATGAAAACTTATCTGAAAAGATAAATATTAATTAATGGCAGTCTGGTCATAGGAAAAGGTTACTTAGGTGTTTCACCGTGCAGGGAGCTAGAAGGAGAGAGGCACAGATCACGACTTTCATCCCAGCTTCTGTATTCCTAGACAGTCTTATTTAAACACTGTCTCATTACTATGTCGCTCTTTAAAATCTCTAAATACTTTAAACTAAATGCATTCAGTTTTGTCTAAGTAATTAAAAATACTGCTGACATAAAATCATGGCTATAAAACAGGTTTTTTAAAATGAAAAATGGATTTGTGTGTTCTAAAATTAAGCAACTATGAGAATTATAAGCAAGCACTTTACTTCTGAAGCAACCAAAAGGGTAAAATGTATTTTGCAGGCAGCATGCTATAATACAAGTGAATTTCGAAAGACAGTTAAAAGTAGACCACCTATGAGTACTTTGTTTATTAATGTAGCATGTGGTCTTCGATGTTTCAGCCTACTGATGTGACCAAGACTGCCTCTCACCCAATCACAGGAGAGATTCAGGTATGGAAAGCTTTGCATGACATACTTCTATCACCTTTTTGTTTTGGTTTTAACATTTATCTATTTAATTTCTGAAAGTCTGTTCCTCATGGTGCGGTGACCTACAACCATAAAAGTATCCCAATGGCTACCTCACAGCTATAATTTGCTACTGTTGTGAATTGTAATGTAAATATTGTTGGAGACAGAGGTTTGCATCACAACTGCGCCGGCTGAGAACCACTGAACTCAAATATTCTTAAAGCTGGTGTTTGACTTGTTTTCCCCTGTTGTGCAGCAGATCCTTATGGCAACGGCACACATAGAATGGTAATCATAAAGATGTAGGCACTGGAACCTCTGTGTGTGAGGGTGCTTCCTCTGGTCTGACACCTGAGCTCCTTGAAGTCTCTATGAATGAATGGGGAAATTTTGAGTCTCTTGAAGTAGCATGAAGGTTTCCATGTCAATGAGAAGCAGCTTAGGTGCAGTGTCACTTGGACATGAACTCCAGAGAAAGCTAACTATGGACTATTAACCTTTGTGCTCCTATATCGTTACACAGCACACACTTTCAAAATTCATGCCTTCGCTTTTCCCTTAGGACACATTACTTTCTTATTTACACATTTTTCATGGCCCTCAGAGATAACTAGATTTTTCTCTGCTAAACAGCTCAACTAAAGATTCATTTCTATTGGAAAATATATCCAGATCAAAACAGTGCCAAAATGAGAATGTTTTTAATTCTGAATTTTTAAGCAAAGGTTTGACTCATTTTGTTTACTCCATTTTGAGTGTAAACATATGTATCTGTTTTTTGTATGGATTTTATTTATTTATTTATTTATTTATTTATTTATTTATTTATTTATCATTTAACCGTTTTTACAATCCAGACTTTATCCCCCTCCTGGCCCACCCCTCCTACTATTCAATGTCCCACACCTCCTCTTCTCATACCCCCGTTCTCCGAGAGGATGTTCCCATGCCACCAACCCCACCAGATTTCACCACTCCCTGGGCTTGAAGTCTCTCAAGAATTAGGTGCAGCTTCTCTGACTGAGTCCAGACCCAGGAGTCCTCTGCTGTATGTGTGTTGGGGGCCTCATATCAGTTGGTGTATGCAGCCTGGTTGGTAATCCAGTATCTGAGAGATCTTCGGGTTCCAGGTTAATTAAGACTAATAATCATCTTACAGGGTCACCCTCCTCCTCAGCTTCTTCCAGCTTTCCCCTAATTCAACCACAGGGGTCAGCAGCCTCTGTTAATTGGTTGGGTGTAAATATCTGTACCTGACTCTTTCAGCTGCTTGTTGGATCTTTCACAGGGCAGTCATGATAGGTCCCTGTTTGTAAGCACACCATAACATCAGTAATAGTGTCAGGCCTTGGAACATCCTCCTGACCTGGATCCCAATTTGGCCCAGTCCTTCGACCTCTCTTTCCTCAGGCATTTCTCCATTTTTGTCCCTGCAGTTCTTTCACACAAGAATAATTCTGTGTTAGGAGTTTTTGACTGTGGGATGGCAACCCCATTCCTCCACTTGATGCCCTGTCTTTCTATTGGAGGTGAACTCTACAATTTCTCTCTCCCCACTGTAGAGCATTTCATCTAAAAATACTAACTTTTAAAAATACATACCTTAGATGTATGAATTACTTTTAAAAGTTAGTATTTTTATTCATATGTTCCCTCTTTGAAATACAGATCTTTCCATTTCCATTTCTTGGGAAAACTTAAAGGTAGTTAAGATTTAATTGGAAGGACATCAAATGAACACTTCAGTTATAAAAGAGAAAAATACTAATTAGGGTTATAACAGTTTCTCAAATGTTTATCTGAATTACAAATCTTGTTCCTTGATGTTAATATGATCAGCCAATAAGTACTGTAGAGATATTCTTCTTTCTTCTACATCTTCTAAAGTCAAAAGCGTAAGTTAGCATTGTCCTAGTCGCTTACTTTATAAGAAGTGGCATAGAAAGAGAAACTATAAGCTTAATTTTAGAGAAAAGAGGAAGAGTGAAATCTATACTTTTTTTTAAAATCTTACATCTTAATATGAATAGTATCTTCTCCATATAACTTTTCTTTTCACCAGTCGTTTTTGATAAAATGTAAATGCTGTTAATTTAATGCTTTTATAAGTTATTTATTTTATTTTCAAAGTCCTTATAATTGTGATAGTGGATATCAGTGACGTGGATTATTTTCCAAAAACAAAGTTTCAATATTAAAATATAATAAATATTTAGTGTATGATTTTTCTTCTAAGTTAATTATTGGTAGACCAAGACTCTTTACTCTGCAGAGTCCAGTAACCATAAACAGCATATTTACTACATATCCAAATACGCCTAAGACCTTCCAGTTAAATTGTGCATTAACAGCTTAGTTTCAAATAAAATCTAGATGAAGAAGGTAATTTCTTATAAAATGTTAAAAGAACTAGTAGAGTATTAACTGATACTATTTCATTTGTTTTTATTTTTTCATGGAATTGTTTTCTACACCTTAAAGCTTCAAATCAACTATGATCTTGGAAATCTTATAATACATATTCTTCAAGCAAGAAACCTAGTCCCCAGAGACAACAATGGCTACTCTGACCCATTTGTTAAGGTGTACTTACTTCCAGGACGAGGGTAAGTGAAACTCATTGTCTTCTGAGTGTTTCATCTCACGGTCTAAACAATCCTGATATTATCTACCATTCTTTTATGTACAAACCTAAATTGTATTGTCCTTCTTACACTGTCCTTAGTTTACTTTTGCCATCATAGTCATCTCTAATTAGTAGATAAGGTTGAATTAAAAATTTAAATTATGTTATCAGTGGTGAGAGCAAAGATCATAATAAAGCCAGTCTCCATGAGAGTAAGCAGCATTTTTATTGTGGAGAAACATTTTTGTGTCATGTACTCAGACTATAACTCTAAAATCACCTAAGAAATTGTAGCAGATTTCAAGAACTAACATGTTGTAAATGTGAATTTTAATGTAAATGTATGTAGTAAATTAATATGGCAGCTTTATTTTAAATCTTATCTAATTCCCAAATAATGACACAAACAGACCAAGATTTACATTAAGCTTTACCTCTATGCCAGAGCAATCAATTGATCTATCTTAATCCCCTAATTTGGCTACCTCCCAGCCAAAATCATTTAGAGCCTTCTGTGCTTAAACAGAGTTCTCATGGACTCCTGCTTTTAACTCCCTGCCCACTCACTCTCACCTTCACCCACCCTCCCCAACCCACACTCTCCCATCCCCCTCCCCACTCCACCCCACCCCTACCCTGTCATTCTCTTGCCTGGCAGAAGTTCCAGCTTATCCTCTCTTCTGCCTTACCATTAGGCAATTAGCTTTTGTTGACAAGGCAGAGAATAAATGGTAAGAATTGTTTACACAAATTTGAGACAGGATATTCTTGATGTAAGCATTGCAATGCTCTGTCTGGATTGAAACAAGATAGTAGGGCATCGAAATTAGCATTTGAATAACACAGGATAACCTTTACACAGTGCTCAAAAACCTTATGCCTACAACTTGTCTCCCTAAATTCACTATAATATCAACTTTCTTTACTGTTTATTTTTACAAAATATATGTATTATTACCCTATATTTTGATGGCCACGAAATGGCTTTATGAAACCCGATCAATGTACACATTTCCAAATCAATATGTCAAAAATAGTGACAAATAAATAACACTTGAAGCAATGACTTTGTTATATAAATTAAAGATGTTTCATTTACTATTTTGTAGGATATATACTCTGTTGATATGAAGAAAGTTCACTGGACTTTGGGTCTAACTTCATGGTAGAGTGTGTGTTTCACATAACTGAGCCTTTCATTCCCTAGCACCAAATAAAAATACTAAATAAGTGATATGTTTTCTTTAAGGCTGTATAATAACTAATCACATGATTAATTTTAATACCAGTGTTCCGATATATCAATGAGTACTTGAAAAAGGTTTTAAAACAGAGATTTGACCTCTACAAATCATTATATTTTACCTAAACTATTGCCCAAGCTAATGTGGTATAACCATGAGCAGTAAACAAATGGAGTTATGTTGAGAAACTTTCTCAGCTAGTAGGAGCACTGGTTTAATTTTTCTTTAATGTGGAGGTGACACTTGAGTACTGAGTTTTGCTTGGGAATTGTTAAGTACAGCACAGAAATAGAGAGAGAGGGTAGTGCAGTAACTGACCACCCTTCATCTTCAAAAGTTTTCACTTACTAGCCAATTAGAGTTTACTTTTCCTCTTACATACTTCCTACATCCATATTATTTTGAAAGAAATCCTAGCAATTAACACTTTTTGCAAATATTTCAGGATATATCTTTGCATGATAATTCAAATAAATTTCACAAATAATTTCCTTAACAAAACCTTTCGTAAGATTTCTAGTTGGTTGAGAACCTAATTGGTTTTTGTAGAACACGGTACCAACCCACAACAAACATTCCTCTAAGATACATTATGTGCTGTAAAGTGCCAACAGATTTAAAAGCAAACAAACAATATGAAAAAGTTTTCTGAGCATGAGAGATGCCTGAAGAGGAGCCATGTTAGATTATGCACTGCAGTGAATCTGCTGTATATTCACTCAGTCACCATTGGCAGCTCCCAATGTCTTTGATATTCCATTTTACTGAGCGCACAATCGTAATTTTTAGTTTGTCAATAAAAGCAAATCAGGTAATCCAGAGACAGTATAGGACTAATAGTGTACAGGATCTGATTTCATACCCTTGCTGCAAGAGGTTCTTTACCAAGTTAGAACTGTTAATGGTTGATCTGATTTTAGTTTCTTAAGCATTTTTAAATCATCAATAATTCTACATAAACTCAATAAAATAACCACATGTCCCAGGAAAGAGAATCTTTTATGATTATTTTAATTAATTAATGAGTGTATGTTATATTTGCATATGTTATGACCATAAATAACTTTGCAGACATAGTTGAAGGTGTAAATTTTACAATGACAAACAGTTACAAATTTGTACATACAGTCTTGCCACATCCTTTGATTGGAGTATGACAAAAATAACACAAATAATAAAAATATCTTTATTTTTATTTTTCCATGACAATTTTTGTTTGTTTTTTTTATTAAGAAGTTATAGGAAATAACTCAAGGAATTTTTTCTGTGTCTTTAAATGGATTAATTTTTTTTTCATCTTCCATAACAGTAGCCTGTAGTAGTATAGGTTATAGTAGTATAGTAATACACAACAATTCTTATACCTATGCATTGATTGATTGTGGTGGAAAGTTGAATAAGCTGAACAGATAGACAGTAACCTGAATACTTCAGCCTGTTCTATAATACTTAGCTGCAAATGATTTAAAAAATATAAGGAAATGTCAATGAATGCACACCTTATACTATTACTGTCATATTACCTTCTTCTAACCCTCCCTCATAAGGCAGGATTCAGCTCTTAGGTAGCAAGTAGGTTGGATTCCTACCCTATCATTAGTTAATCACTGAATACTGAATAACTACGCAAAAAGCATTTATTAGACATCTAAATGTTGTTCACTGTAGTTCAATGATTATCTTCTGTCTCAAGTCAGTTGCATTCTATATCGCTTCTGTGATTGCTATTCTCATATTTCCTGTCTATTTCTATTAACTTTTTTCTTCCTGTCTTTCCCTCTTTCCTGTTGTATTCTTCACTCTGGCTTCTGGAATCAATGCAGTCAAGTCATGGTTGTCCAGAATGCAAGGTACAATCAGTTTTCCTTCTGTGCCAACTATTCTGTTATGCCTAGAGTTATACTCTGTGCATTTTTAAGTACATGGACCAATACTTCAACTTGGGTTATAACTTTATTTTTCTCCAAATAAATGTCTGTTGAATTAGGCCAGCAGCAAATAGTTCTGACCAATTTGCATTAGGACACAGAAAAATAGAAAATATTAAAAACAGAAAAGAAAGATGAGGACATTTCACCCTAAAATTGAATTTAATCGCCATTTGTACTTGTATTTTGTGTGCTGAATCTCATTTACCTGCTTATGTGACAGTCACAGCTTACGCTGTCCTCATATCTTATTACAAATGAAGAAATACATTTTCATTTTAAATATAATGTCAGATTTATTCTTTCCTTACTCTCCATTGCAATGTTTTCATGATTTTATGTCTTCTGTTCCACAAAGTGACTGGAAGGTAAATATTAGCTTCCTATAATGTACGAGTAATCACATAGACACTGTTCTTTGATTTTAGTACTAGGAAATTTCTCTGATTCGTTATAAGCTGCTTTACTGTCTTACCAACCTAGACTACCTCTCAAGACATAACCCAGAATATCCTATTGCACATCACACACTGCCCTATAAAATAACTGTGTTGTTTAACTGGAGAGACTCATGTGTAGGTTTAGAATTTTCAAAACCTACTTTAATTAGAGTTCTTAAATGTTTAAACTTCCCTTCTAGCCCACAGACCAAAGGTAGGAGAGAAAGATGTTTAACGGGACAAGGTGGGTGTAGACATGTTTAGAAGTAGTTCTTTGGGACGATTCCAAACATGAATCAGTAGCAGCAGTCCAGTCTAATTGGCAAACACCAAACACAAATCAGTAGAAGAAGCTCAATCCAGAATAAACCATGAGGCTCTGCTGAATTGGCACAATCCTGTGTAAGCTGCGAGAAGTAGCCAGAATACCATGGGAAGTTCTTTGGCATGTTCCTCTCTATGAAGTTACAACAAGAGATGATCAGCGAAGACCAGCAATGTGCTGCAAGGCAAACTAATGCAAGAGCATCATTCACTGTCAGTTGTGTTCTGCTAATCCTGTTTCCAAAATCACACATTTTCTCATGTATCTGCTTCAGCAAAATATCCTCTCATTTGTCTGTTTCAGCAAAACATCCCCACATAAGATAGCTTCCAGAAAAACATCAAATAACACAATTAAGTCCCCAAAGAAACCAGAAATTTCCACTTTGGTCATGTACCATCTTTACTAGTAGGATGGTAAGGAGTTTAGTCTCAGCCGTATTGTTAATGTTACAGTATTTAAGTATGACATTTTTATTAATCCTGGAAAGCTATGACCCAAAATAGCCTGTTTCTGATTTTTAAGATATAAGCATGTATATTCAACACTAGGATCTATCATCCTATCCTTACTGGTGCTCAGTAGCTTCATCCCTTAGAGCCCTATCATTATCAACCTATGAACACAGACCCCATGGTGGCTAGTTTCTCTTGTGGACATAATCTGAGTTGCTTGTGCTGATACGTGAAATTAGTTCCATTTCATAGATTGTTACACTTTAGAACACACATTATCAGTCTCCTTATTTGTAATCTCGCTGATTTTTGTCTAAGAAAGCTGATGGAGCATTATCAAGGTGGTGATTTTCTGCATTTAATTTATAGGGGAGCATAGTTAAGTACTGATTGTAATGACTGAATGAGCATAGTCTATTTTGATTACTCTTTGGAAGGTTAAAAAGTTAAGATATCATCCATATATAATTTCGTTATATCTTTGAAAACTACCAAGGTCAGAGGGAATTGAAATGACCATGGAAGTCACTAAGTGGGTACCTTAAGAAGCTGGGTTTGAATTTTAGCATTGTCACTTAGAAGCCATGAGGGGACTGTGTTCCCTTGCATAATTAATAATAATAATAATAATAATAATAATAATAATAATAATAACTTCCTCATAGGCATATGTGTGCATTATTATTGCCATAATGTGATATGATTAATGTACTCTTCCCTCTAACAAGAAAGGCAAATGAGAATAGCCTCTTTCCCTTCCATGTGTGCATGTGTGATATGCTTAGTAATAAACCAAAAGTGGGAAACATAGTATCCGTAATAATCAGTAACGTTGCAGTTGTTATTATTACTTCTGATAATAGTAGAAAATGACAGTTAAATAAGAGACAAAAGTGTGTGTAAATAGTTATACAAAATAGTTTTACAGTAATGTCAAGAAGGGAAATTAACCTTTCTTCAATAAAAAAATATAATGTATTAAGAATAATATAATGAGGGATGTAGAGATTATTCAGCAGGTAGAAGACAAGCTGCTCTTCCCAAGGACCTGAACTCAGTTGCCAGCACCCTCATGGTGGCTCACAGCTTTCTCTAACACCATCACAGGGTCTAGCATCCACTTCAACATTTGTGTACATTAAGCATACAGGTGCTGCACAGGCATAGATGTATGCCAAATACTCATACACATAAAATTAAAATAATAAAAATGAATAAAACTGTGAAAATCCTATTACACTAATAAATGTACACTGATCCAGTTTTATCTTCTCTTTTTTACTTAGTTGTCTACAGCTTCATCTAAATATGCCCATATGCTATGAAAAGAATGAGGTCAGGTGAGATAGAGATGAGAGAAAGCCAAGGAAAGATGACAAATGCCCTATGTCCTTGATGATACAATTATGATAAGCTGTGGTAACTTCAAAAAGGAAATTCACATACTGAAAAGCCCCCCCCCACACACACACTTTTCTTTCATCATCCTGTTGGAAAAACTGAAGTTTTCTCATTAATGAGATTTTGCTATAATTCTAACAAGTCTTAATTATCACTATAAGTACAATGACTGGGTAGATTTTCATTAAACACCATTGTTAGCAACCATTTGAAACAAATGTGTTGTCATTTGAAACAAATACTGGAATATGATGTCCAAGGCTGACTTTATTTTGAAAGATTTAAAATGTATCAAAGAGTCACAGTTGTAGGGTTTTTCCATTTTTAAAAAATGTGTTCTTTTTGCATATACTACATTCTCACCAACTTTTCCTCCCTCTGCTCTGCCCAGTCCTGCCTCTATTTCATGCTATAAGATGAAATTGCCATGTTCACTTGATGAACTGATTTTGTATTTTCACATATTTGTAAACCTTGGATTATTTAACATGACCTAATTGCCATAATGTGATATGATTAATATACTCTTCCCTCTAACAAGAAAGGCAAATGAGAATAGCCTCTTTCTTTCTCTTCTGGTTTAATTTACGCTTATACTCAAGAACCCTAGTGCAGCTGCTCATGTTTGGGAATGCAGACATTTGAGCATAGCTTTTTAAATTGTGATAATCTATCAACTATATGAAGTTTCAACACAGTATTGTAGCCTCATGCACAAAATTACCAGAAAGTGGTCGCTGTAAACAAGTGTTTAAAAAGAAGGCTCTTCAGGAAATATAAAACAATGAAATTATTCAGGAGGGTCTCATGTTCAAGGTCAGCCTGGGATATGTAATAGCATGCTGCCTACAGACTAATTAATTAACTGAAAGAGGAAAAGAAGTAAAGCCAGAAAAGATCTGCTGGAGGATTGCTTTGATTCATAAAATGAGGTGATCAAAGCTGTGGAAAGGACACAAGGCCTGCAGTGGATCATCAAAAGCCCAGCATGGATAGCTCATGAATTCTCAGCCTAGCTGAGGCAGTATTACTAGTAATGGCTGCTGAGCAACAGAGTCAGCTTTTCTCAGGTATGAGCCTTGTGAGGCTACCCATCTCTAATAGATGGCCCTACATGCATACTCATGAAGGCAACACTGAATGAGTTAAAGAGAAAAATGAAACAAAACATAAATTTGGGTAAGAGAAGAGTAGAGAGGGGAGGAATTGGAGAGGATGGAATGTGATTTAATCAAAACATTCTATATACATATACACATACACATACATACACACACACACACACACACATACATTTGAAATTCTTAAATAATAAAAATGGTATTAGCCAGTCACTGGTGGTACAAGCCTTTAGTTCCAGCACCTAGGAGAAGACCTTAGGTAGACCTCTAAGGTCAAGGCCAGCCTGATCTACAGAGTGAGTTCCAGGACAACCAGGACTACACAGAGAAACTCTGTCTCAAAAAAAAAAGAAAGAAAAAATGTTTGTTTGTTTGTTTGTTTTTTTAGTTTTGTATTTGTTTACTGTGGAACGTAGTATTTATTAAAGCTTCCTATTGCCCTCTATTGTTGGTTGTGGCAAGCAGAGATACTGCCTTACCTGCCAAGACTCCAACCTATTGTGTGCCTCTTACCAAAATTTAACCGAAAACTGGACTTGACTGGGTATGATGGCAAGTGTCTGTAATTCCAGTGCTCTGGACCTCAGGGGATAAATACTGAGAGGCAGGACATGTTTGGAGGATTTTATTTGGTTTGTTTGTTTGGTTTGTTTTCTTTTTTTACCTCTTTATTTTCCACTAAGGAAGGTTAATTAGGTTCTCAGGCTAGTGATGCAGAACAAGATAAATAGCCCAAGAAAAGACATCCCCAGACAGAGAAAGAAAAGGGAGCCTTCAAGTGTATTCCTTTCTTCTAGAGCTTCAAAACATTATTATTCAAGATCATAATTCAGAATGTGATAACGAAGGACATAAACACAAAGTGAGATGCTGGAGAAGAAGCAAAGAGTGAACTATAGAGCAAAGAGGCTGAATTGAAGATGCTACAATCTCAGATAGTCAAACAGGAAGCCTATTTAATAATAAAAGTAAGAGGATGTGATCCAAAGATGAATCCACTAAGACAGAAGTCAGACATACAATGTCAAAGAGCAATCTTCTAACAAATAAGGGAGCAAGAAAGTCCATTTAAAAATGAAGAAAGCCCACAGAACAGAAATCCTGAGGCAGAAGCCACTTACCATCTGCATCCCATGAAAGCTACCATTCTAGAAATGAGAAGCTTCAGTCCAGGGATAGGGATCAAAATAGTAACCCAAAATCAGAAACAAGAAGTCAAGATCTAGAAGCAAGGCTAGAAAATAATGGATTTGAATACATTCAATCAGGATCCAGACACATGCTCAGGACCAGAAAAGGGGGCCAACATGGGGATGGAAAGAAGAGAATTGGAAAGTCAAGAAGAGTAGCTGAAGTCTAAACAGGACACCCAGTTCACCCCCTTAAGAGGCAAAAAGAAAGCAATGGACGCATTGACAGGGGAAAGAAATTACAAGAACAACAGCATATGGCAAAAAAAAATTTTTTTTAAAAAAGCAAAACAAAAACAAGAAGGGATTTTACAGTAGTAGACTGTGGAGTTCTGCTCTTAATGTTGCTGTGATGTTGTGGGAACATAAATGACTCCTCCACTAGCTATCAAAGTGTTAAAAAAAAAAAAAAAAGTCCATGCTTGCTAATGCCCAGTCAGAGATATGCAGAGCTGTGCATGGCTACTATAATCAGCTGCTGTTTCATGAGCAAGAAGAGGGAAAAGGCTCTATCAAGAAGGAAGGGAACAAATCTTAGACTGCTAAAGTGAGAAAATTGAAGTCTAGAAACAAGAAGCAGAGGATCACTGTAGGGAGTTACAGGATTTAAGAGTAGAGATGAAGCTGGCTGTAGCTCAGATGATGACGAATGCTGCAAGACTTTGAAGCAAGTAAGTTTTTCAAATCTTGATGCACAGTATGAAATGGCAAGAACTCAAACCCACACACAAATAATGGGTTTGGGCCAGGCAGTGGTGGAGCACGCCTTTAATCCCAGCACTTGGGAAGCAGAGGCAGATTTCTGAGTTCAAGGCCAGCCTGGTCTACAGAGTGAGTTCCAGGACAGCCAGGACTGCACAGAGAAACCCTGTCTCGAAACAAACACCAAAACACAAACAAACAAAAGGAATAGGTTTGGGTTTCGCATCTTTAATGCATGGAATGAACAGGGTCTGAAAAGGAACAGTTTGGGACTTTATAGACTAACACTGACATAAGGCCTTTGCTCACCAAATAACTAGCATTCTACGTTACATGGATGATACACTTTTGTTCATTGAAAATATGATTTTGTTTTATAAATATCAGACAGTGATGCTAGTGTTCCTGTTTGTAGATCAGGTGAAACTCACTTCCATTTTACTTGACAGGACTTCAGAAGCAGATTTGTTAATTCGTGGACTCTATATCTCAAATATATAAATATTCGAAAATAAATATGAACAAATATAGAAAAGTTTCAGGTGGCAGAGAATTTCATACATAGATTTTTCTTATGTCTAATTTCCTGTGTACTTTTGTGCCTTAGCTTGTACAGTTATTTTCATCTATTGATACATGAAACAAATATTATAGAGATGCTCTGTAGAAGAACATTTGGTAAGCCGGATAATGATAATACAAATGATTTTCCCAAACAAAAAATAAAGCTGTGGAAAGGGGCTTGAGTCTGAACAGAATCGGAGCATCAAATTCAGTAAGAACATGATACTCTACTAATATAATTTTTAAATCTGTGCTACGTAGATTACTTCTGACTCTGTTAACAGATAAATACCTTTAATATTCATCTCCATTGTTACATAGAATTTGAATACCCCATACCACTCAAATATCTCTATGCAACTCTAAACATGTTCTAATCTCTTTTGTTGTGACAATAACTTGTATTATACATAAATTGAGGTATAGGAACTATATTATAGAGACATGGTACACACTTTAGCTAATAAAGCTTATTAAGAAAACAGATGAATAAGTGATGCTTTTGGATATTTTCATAAGTTAATTTCATATAACATACTTAAGATTAAATAATAAGGAATTTCTTTGTACTTAAATCCTCATCCTACCACCTAATACCCATGCAGCCTTACAAGCACATCTTAATTCCTCTAAGGCTTCGAGTCTAAGCTTAAATCCTTCTTACCTACTAAATGAGATAATAAATGGAGCCTGTTGCCTAAGGAAGCCTTTAAGGTACAGTGGATTCGCACATACAAAGCAGTTAGAGCTCTGCTCTAGTCAGAACTTAAGGTTATTTATTATTTCAGTGTGACTGGGAACTGCTTTTCGAAAACAATATATGATCATAATATACTACCATCACAGTTGTCCTCATGATAGAGATGCATGGTTTCTGATAGAGAACTAGTATTTAATATTTTTTCCTAGATGTAGAAGTGACAAGAATTACTAAGTGTGGATGTGAAATTTTTAGTTTATTTATATTTTATGAATTAAGAAAGTCCAAGGATTGATCAATCCTTTGGAAAATGACAGCACTATAAATGGTTTTAGTTTAAGGCATAGCTGTAACTTAATGAAAGAACCTGCTTTCATTTGCCTTTTTGCCATATATATATATATATATATATATATATATATATATATATATACACTATTTTAGAATATTAATAAATAATATTACTGGTTATCATCAAATTTTGTATCTTATCTTGCTGTGGTGGGCTCCTGATTTCACCACTTCAATAACTAAGTCCATGTCACACAAAAATGTAGAACTCTGTAAGTCTTCCCCTGGCTGAAGTGCAGCAGCTAGAGGAATGGCTATGTTTCCTCTAGGGCACAATCATCTGTTAAGTTGAAAGTGTTCATATTAATTGTTCCCATACCATCATCAAACAAACAAACATAAAAGAAAAAGAAACATACCATGCCTAGTAATTTTCAGTTTTGGGAATCATACCTTTCAAGTTTACTGAAAATTACACCTTAGAAATGCTTATGGGATTACTATCTAATTATCATCTTAGCATTTTGCTATACTTATTTCATTTGTTTTAATAATAGAAAATATATTTCAGGTACATTTGGAGTCCTTAAAACTACTACCTTACCCACCTAGAATATTAACTAAATTGAATTTAATATTTATACTTCCTAAGCTTTCCTGTGATATTGATATGTATGTCTTACATACAAGTGTATTCATGTATATGTATATGTATGTATGTATGTATGTATGTATATATATATATATATATATATATATATATATATATATATNTATATATATATATATATATATATATATATATATATATATATATATGTAATGATTTTAAATTCACATAGTGATAAGTTAACTTTGACCTGTTTATTTTTCTGTAAAACTTTAAACAAAACATTTTCAAGAATTTGATTAAATTCTTCCTGATGCTTCATATTTTATTGTTTAAATACACAAGCACTATGTGTTCATTTATTATTTTAGCAGAAACAATATTTATAAATATTCTTAAATACATTTCTTTTGTACACATGGGAGAAATTCTCTGGGATAAAAACTGAATTAGGAGAATTGAAACACTCTGGGTGTATATATAATATCTTAAGCTTCACTAAATATTGATGAAGTTATGGGCAAAATATATGTACGATCTCATAACTTCCTGGTAATTCTGTTTGTTACAACCATTATGTAAGCATTTCTTCCAAAGAATCTAAGATCTTGAATGACATTCAGCAAATCCTATTCTTATTTTCATACAATCAAATAAGATGCTTAGAGTAAGAAGTCACTAGAATCACATGTGAGATTTGGTGAGACACAAACTTCATGACATATTTCATTACAGCTTTCAGAAATCACCATGTTCTAGATTTATCACAGAATAATTACATCAGATTCTCCTGGAGTGGGAGAGTTATGGAGTCTTCACTGTCTTTAAGGAAAAGTAATTTGTAATTTTAGACAAGAATCGGGGCTTCCTAGTAAATAACTGACACCTACCAGAAATAAAGTGTTGTTTAATCAATAAGATGTGAATTAAGATGGAAAATCCAGGAAAGACAAAGTTAAGGAAAGCCTTGCCTATGGCATCACCATCTGCTAAGGACAGGTAACAGTCAGCTATTTCCTAGTCCAGCCACTAGTCCGGTTCTGGCTGTCCATGTGCTGCTAGACTTAATTTGTACAGGTTTTCAGTATAAGTTGTTAAATGTATAGTATATATGTTTCTAATGATTACTCAGAGGCCATGGAAGAAGTGGGGATTCATTGAACTGCCCCAAGTTGCAATGAATGAAGGCAATAATTAACTTTAATTTTGACATAAACTAGTGGCACAAAGCCTTCAAACCTGCTGTATAACTATTGTAAATTCCATACTTTAGAGGGCATTTCAAATGTCCCCTTGGGGAGGTTTTCAAAATCTCATGTTATAAGAACCATTTGTCTTCCTTTTCTCTGTAAACGCAATTAGTGCCTTATTCTTTCTTTCTTAAAAACAAAACAAAACGGGGTCTAATGTGGGCCAAGTTGGGTCAAAACCAACTATACGGCTGAGGACTCTGAAATCAGATTTCCACCAACAAATGGTCAGATCACACCTGTATGTGTATCTTACAATAGCCATCTCTTAATATCACTATGTTTCAGGGGGTAAAAGACAATTTTGCTTGGCTGACAGGATTGGATGTAAAATGCTTAGAAAGTTCAAGACTATATTATTATTTATGAAGCAAAAAAGATATCAATGTTATATATAGTTAATGTAAATACCTCATGCATTCAGAAAAATCTAATAGTATACTTCAAATACTCAGTTATTTCTTTCAAGACATACCCAGTAGTGCAAGTGAAACTCCAAACCGCCGATGTATTTCAAACTGTCATGGTGTGTTCAATTTAAGACTGAATTTCAAACTGGAAGGTGAAATGATTACACAATGATGTGAGACCAAAGACTTGGCAAATGCTGTATGCCCTTCACTTTGACTGTGAAGTTATCAGTTAAGGTAAAATGTCAAAATAACTCTTTCTTCTCTTCCAATTTAGTGCTGAGTACAAGAGAAGGACTAAATATGTCCAGAAAAGTCTTAATCCTGAGTGGAATCAAACAGTAATTTATAAAAGTATTTCCATGGAGCAGGTATGTAGTTATTGTTATGCAAATATCAACTGTAGGGAGATGTAAGGGCAATGATGACACTATTACAGAAGAATCAGGGTCTATATCAAGGATTTCCAAACATAGTACAAGTTCATTAAATATACATGAGAAACTTATACAGCAGTAATGGATGAGTGAAGTTCAAAGGTAAGGTAAAGCAAGATGTTCCTATTTTGACAAAGTACCCAAAACATGAACAAATAATTTAGTGAAGTATCATAGGACATTTTAAAACTTAAAATTTTCTTTTTTATTTAGTATTTTACTTGCTTATTTACACTCCAGATTTTATCCCCACCCCCACCCCTGTCGTCCATCCTCTGACTGTTTCACATCCCATACCTCCTCCCCAACCCCTGTCTCCATGAGGAGGGTCCTCCCACTTACCACCCCACCCCACCTGACCTCTAAACTCTCTGGGGCCACATAATAATGTGTTGGGGGCCTCATATCAGCTAATACATGCTGCCTGGTTGGTGGTCCAGTGTCTGAGAGATCTCAGGGGTCCAGGATAATTGAGACTGTTGGTCCTCCTACAGGGTTGCCCTCCTTCTCAGCTTCTTCCAGCTTTTCTCTAATTCAACCACAGGGGCCAGCAGCTTCTGTCCTTTGGTTGGGTGCAAATATCTGCATCTGACTCTTTCAGCTGCTTGTTAGGTCTTTCGGAGGGCCATCATAATAGATTCCTTTTTATGAGCTCACCATAGACTCAGTAAAAGTGTCATGCTTTGGGACTTCCTCTTGAGCTGGATCCTACTTTGGGCCTGTTGCTGGACCTTCTTTTCCTCAGGCTCCTCTTCATATCCACCCCTGCAGTTCTTTCAGACTGGAACAATTAGGGGTCAGAGTTGTGACTGTGGGATGGCAACCCCATCCTTCACTTGATGTCCTGTCTTTCTGCTGGAGGGGGGCTCTATAAGTTCCCTCTCCCTGCTGTCTGACATTTCATCTAAGGTCCCTCTCTTCGAGTCCTGAGAGTCTCTCACTTCCCAGGTCTCTGGTGCATTCTGGAAAGTCCCCCTAACTTTCTACCTCCTGAGGTTGCCTGTTTTCATTCTTTCTGCTGGCCCAAAGGGCTTCACTTCTTTTCCCTCATCCAATACCAGATCAGGTTCCCCTCTAGCCCCCCCTCAAAAAAAAACCCTGTCCACTTTCCCTCCCAGGTCCCTCCCTCCCTTCCCACTTGTGATTGCTTTTCTCTCCCTCCCAAGTGGGACTGAGGCGTCCTCACTTGGGCCCTTCAGCTTGTTGACATTTTTGAGTTCTATGGACTGTATCTTGGATATTCTGTAGTTTTGTTTGACTAATATCTACTTATTAATGAGTAATAAACAAGGGTCAGATTTACAAATTGGGAGGCAATATTTTCAATTGGCTACATTTTTATTTTTCAGAAAGAACATCAAAAGGAATAAAATGTATTTGTTCTACCCAGATAAGATGTAGGACTATATTTTTATAAATTAAAGCTTCTCAAGAGGAGAAAACTAATATTTACAGGTGATAATGTGATGATGATTATCATAAAACTTTTAGTCCAAAAATAAGTGATTGTAAACAAAATTAAGTTAGTGTACATATCTTTTAATTTTAAAAATATATGAATCCATAACTGTATTTAAGGAGTGTAGACTGCTTCTTATTAAATGAGGGCTACAGATAGGACAATAAGTATGACCAATTTGTTCACAAAATAATGAGGTCCCTTCTAATCAACACTAGATTGAAATACAAATTGATCATTAAAATTTTACACAATATTTAACAGACGGTATTAAATAAAATACCAAGTATTCTAATAAAATGAAAGAGTTGAAGGTATCATCTATGTATATGCTGAAATGGGCTGATGACAGCTGTGTCCGAATGCAGCTCATGAAGAAGACGTTGGAGGTGACAGTTTGGGATTATGATAGATTCTCGTCCAACGACTTCCTTGGAGAGGTAAGACTAGATTTCTGGGTCTGTTTGCTTGTCTGTTTTATTTTGTTTTGTTTTGTATTTCCACTATCTGTGACAAGTTAAAACATAATGAAAAATGTCTTGAGTTTTCTCAGTAGTCATTCCTGAGCAAAGTCTTTGACAGGTAAGTTTATGTTGTGAGTGACTTTTTGAATAGGTGAACAGAACCTGGAGAAGTGGTTTTCAGTCTGCCACTTGATGTACTTTTCAATTTAGTAAAGATTAAATAGGGTTTTAGTAGGAAAATAAACAGTGATGATGTGATTCCAAATGAGATCTGAGAATGCAAAAGGAATAAAATGTGCTGGGATTTTTAAAATGAAATTTCAGGTCCTTGAATTATTCCCACTTAGTACATGTAAATATGTAACATTTTACATTGCTCTTCACAATTAAACATAACGCTAAAGACTTTCGAGTATTTTTCAAGTTAAAACTAGATAGCAGAGAAGTAATTATTATATACATTTGTGAAAAATCAGAATTTATCTAAAAATAGAATTGGAAGAGTGAACAGAACTTCAGATGTTTCCATCAATAAATCAATAATGTTATAAATTAAGTGGTTTTTCTAATGCTTATTATTTAAATTTTATATACATTTGTATATGTGTGTAGGTGTGCTTATATATACTTAAAATATATGAGATATACACTTAGGATATATGTATTATATATTGCACTCTCCTATTTCAACCAATGACACTAACATTGATTTGTGTAGAATTACTATAGAATATAACTTTATGTTTGGTTTACTGACATATTTCAAAATATTGACTTTGTGAAGACCTAATTTACTCTTTTGCTTCTATAAACCTAGATCATTTATCTATATTATGTTTATGAAATTTATGATGCCCATGATTGTAAAAATTCAATATTATTTTGGACCATTAAGAAAGGGAAAGTGCCAGATAAACCACTATACAATGTTTTCTCATCATCAGCTTGCAGTCACATCTCTATGTAAAATATTAAAGTGTGTTTTAAAATGAAGGAATAAGCTAGCAATTTCAAATTAGTCATTCTTTTCATTATTTTGTCCGTTGTTTGATTAAAATCATATATGTCTTCTGAAGTAAAAATTATTTAATAGAACAACCCAGAGGAACTTGTGTCTCATAAAGAAAAGTCTGACTTATGACTGTGATCTTTTTTTCATGCTACTCAAGTAAATTAGGGAATGGTCAAACACAGTATAGAGTTCAGTTTAATCACAAATGTATTAAGCATCTTGGATTCACAAAGCACAATTCTCAGTATTGTGACTGAAGAAAAATAGACAAATAGAAAGTAGAAAATCAACCAGAGCTGAGGAAGCTGGCGTCGCCATTCTTGAGGCCATGTTTAATCATCTGGTCACATCCTTATTTAAGTTTGAGCTCACAGAAAAACTAATAAACCACTTATAGCTAAGTCCACCTGTTTTGCCTCTTCATTCTCCTTTTCTAGGTATTGATTGATTTGTCTAGCACGTCTCATCTGGACAACACTCCTCGGTGGTATCCGCTGAAAGAACAGACTGAGAGCATTGACCATGGCAAGGCCCACTCCAGTCAAAACAGCCAGCAGTCCCCAAAGCCCTCTGTGATCAAAAGCAGAAGCCACGGCATCTTCCCTGACCCATCCAAGGGTAGGAGATAGTTCACGTAGAACACCATTGTTTTTTCTATTTGTTCAGTCAGTAGCTTCTCGAACGTGAGTGCCTCTGTGTTTAATATATACCGTAAAGTTGGGTTCTGTTGGAAAAATTAGTGTGATCGAATGAAAAGGGTGCTCTGGATTAGGAAGAAAGGGGCGTTGGGCACATATCAGCACATACTTAGGTGTTAGTCTTGCCATCTTCATTTCTTTATTTTGTAAAAATCATATTGGCCTACATAAGGTAATTCTATTTCATGAAACGCATAACAATAGAATTTCAGAGAATTCACTGAGCTATCTCAAAAGGAGTATAAAGTTCCTTCTGCTACATTTACTAGAAACACAGCCATCGTTACTATTAAGTATATTCTTTTTAATTTTTTTCAATCTCTGAATTCTCATATAGTCAGGCTATAACTAAAATTTTGCATCCTGTTTTTACTTACCCTTTGAAGAACATTTTCCCCACATTACCAAAACAGACAGCAACTCAAAATCTTCAAGTATTTCCTAAATGTTGGATTCCCAACTAATAATAGTGTTACACATCCACATGGTGTTTAGCAATATGCACCGCATTTCTATAATGAGCTCCCCCTTTAACATTTTAAATTACTGTTCTACAAGATAACTTACCCTCCCCATAACGGATAAATTCACAAACCTGTATGAGATAAACGTCTGGTGACAGGATACATTAATATTTGTAAGTATTAAAGATGATTAGTGAGCACTGTTGCCTTCTGAAAGTACTCCCGTGTGCATCAGAAACAGGCAGACTGTGTTACAGTGTTCTGGAGGGAGAAAAACTAGGGTCACCTCTAATAGTCTGACCACAAAAAAAGTACTGAAGATGGTTTCTGAGGATGTATTGTAGATTGGGTTAAAATTCCACCTAGCCATTTAAACTTCCCCATGCTAAACATTCTGAAAGATAACTGACATCCAGATTTCTCTGTCTCACTGTCTCTGTGTTTATGTCTCTCTCTTTCTTTGTGTGTGTGTGTGTGTGTGTGTGTGTGTGTGTGTGTATTTCTCACCATCTACAGTCTCAGTTTCCTGAGACAATGATTCTATAGCATTACTTAGATTCTAATAAGTTCTACTGCTAACCCAGAATCCACTCTGTTTTTACTTAAGCATGTCCCATAGCTCAGTAGACATAGTGTGGTTTACTAGCCTCTACTAGAATAAGCAGAGGTGGTAGGGAAGATGGGGCTGAGACAACTGTTACCTGAAGCTTCTAAGAACTCATTTTCCTTTCTTCTTTTCTTAACAATTTGTTATTGATTATTTGGGAATTTCACATAATATACCCCTTCCCACTTCCAGTCTTCCCAGGTCCAGCCCCTTGTACACTCCCACAAAAAAAGAAGAAAGATGAAAATTAAGAAAGGAAGGAAGGAAGGAAGGGAGGGAGGGAGGGAGGGAAGGAAGGAGGAAGGAAGGAAGGAAGGAAGGAAGGAAGGAAGGAAGGAAGGAAGGAAGGAAGGAANGAGGGAAGGAAAAGATATACCAGGTCCTATTTGTGCTGCCCATATACTTATTGAATCACAATCAAATTCCCAATGGTCAGTTTCTTAAAAAAACAGCATCCTCCCACTCCTACACCCCCCCCCCCANAAGCCATCTAATGTGAAGTGCTACACTTTAGCATCCCTAACACAATTTTTTTAAGCGTTCTCTTCAATGGTTTCCTATGTAGACTGTTTCTTGTTTGGTGCGTCGTATCACAAAAACCTTCTATGTCTCTCATTCTCAACTGGGAGTCTACATTGGTCAATTAGCACTGCAAGAGACATCCCTTGCCCTTTACTGTCAGTGGCAGCCTGAATCATGGACTTCCACGTGGTTTCTGGGGACAGCACAAAGGACACCCACACCCCACACAGCCTCCAGCAGCAGCATGAAACAGGGACCTCAGCGTAACCTCCGTCATCTGTGGTGATGCAGGCCATGTTGAGATCCTTAGTCCATGCTACCACTGGGGCGATGTTGGTGTCCGTGGCCTCAGCTGCTGCCCAGGGCCATGATGATGTCCATGGTCTGTTCTGCCACCAGAGAGCTCATCCTTCTTAATGAGGAAGTTTCTTCTCCAGACTGGCCTCCCTGTACTTCCCTTCCTGTCTTGTTTTCTAAATGCTTAATACCATTACTCTAGTGTGTGGAGTGGCACAAATGGCACATAAAGACAGCATTAATGTAAAAGACTGTTTCCAATTACGTAGACTAGACTTTCACAGCAAGGCACTGGGCAGCAACTTTAACTCCTTTTTTTTTTTTTTTTTTTTTAATTCCTTTGTAACCAGATATGCAGGTTCCCACCATTGAGAAATCCCACAGTAGTCCTGGTAGCTCAAAATCATCATCCGAAGGCCATCTCCGATCTCATGGACCATCTCGCAGTCAAAGCAAAACCAGCGTTGCCCAGACCCACCTGGAAGATGCAGGGGCGGCCATAGCCGCAGCTGAAGCCGCTGTGCAGCAACTCCGCATTCAACCAAGTAAAAGACGCAAATAAATTCCTCAGCATGGCAGCTTAATGTTCATCTGTTGCCTCCCTCTCCCGCAGTCTTTCCCCATTTGCTTTCTGTTTTTTGGCATCCCCTGCTCACTCTGTTCTGTCCTTTTGTCTGAGTAAGAACAGTATCGACACATAAATATGCTCTTCTTTTAGTTCCTCTCGTTTTTGTTTTTGTTTTTGTTTTTGTTTTTAATTTACATAGACTGCAATAAAACTGGCTGTTTCTCCTTTGTTTCCACCATCCATCCAACCTGGCTCATAGTATTTGATAGCCGTGTCTGTCAAGTTTGCAGGCAAAGCGGTGTTGTGTGTCTTTTGTGTGCACTTCCTTCTCCGTTAGAACACAGGAATTATAAGCACAAGGGACTGCCAGTTTTCTAGCGTTATCCCCAGTAAAGCAACCATGGACACACACACACACACACACACACACACACTTACATCAGGTTAGCAATGAGATACTTGGACTTGGAAACATTCAACGTTCGAGCAGAAGCTTAGTGAGACCAACAGTAAATTCTAGAACCTAGGGTGAGAAGCCATCTGAGGCAATGTTTCAAAAAGAATACGTGCAGAAAGGAGGTTTCCATGTGTTTCTCCTGAAGAACGTGCAGAAATTCGTATTCTCAAAACCACATATTTTTCCTATGCATATTCGCTGATGTTTTAAGGCAATGTAATCTCAGTGAGGATCATTGTCGGGTCCACTCTGTTGGATCGCACTTTGTACAGAAGTTTACAAATTATTATTATTTTTTAATCAGTGGAATGTTTTCAATGTCAAGAAGTGTCATGTCTACTAGTTTTAGTCAATTAAAGTCTAGCCTTTGACTCATCTTAACCGACGAGTTTTCATTCATGAAATTTTCCAATATAATTCTGTAAAAACCTGGCTACAGGCACATTGTCAATTCCAAGAGGCGTCAGCCAGGCCGTGGAGATAGTGTGTCATTTTCTTCATCCTGCTAGTCCTCATTCCCAGGAAACAGCCAGTTTTAATCCCCTTCAGTGCTGTGCATGTGGTATCATTTTGGCATCTGACAACACAGTTTAAAGAGAACAAAAGCACACTTCTGTTTGCATGAATAACATTTAAGCTGGTTCCATCTGAGGATACACTCTGGGTTTCCATTTCACCCACACCGCCACAGCAGCACATAAAAGCGGTCAGTGTAATCATGCCAGGAAGCAGCACAGGCACAGCATAGCAGGCGTCCTCCCCATTCAAAGAACTCAGTCTGATAATCTGCCTCCACCAGCCAATGGCAACCAAGACCAAAGCCAGCTAGCCCTCAGGAAGGTGATGTCCGATGGACCAGTCAAACCAGAAGGAGGTGAGCAGAAAGGCCCTGTTCAAAGCACACAGCAAGAACGTGCCCCCACATTTAAAGCTCTCATCCCTAATTCTTAGAGATTGTCTAATGAAATATGTTTAATCCCCTTTTTAATGTGCTTTTGTGGGCATGGCATTTTAGGATTTCATCATCACCGTGTAAGTCCCAAGATCAGTCCCATATTATATTGACTACAGTGATTTGTATTTTTCTATGCACTGGGCGTCTTTTGACATTTGTTGGAAAAAATAGTTTAACAGTATTCATATTGCAGAATGGAATGCATGCTACTAACCTCATCTGTTCAAGCATGACTATAAAATATGTTGCATTGTGATAAAAGTTTCCATTGCTCACAATCCAAGTTAGCAGACCCACTGGAATGTAGATCAGTTTCTGTTGACTATTATTTGACGTGTAACATTTGGAAATGCTTAGAGGAGAGCAAAGGAAAAATTGTTAATGCACTCATTCACCTTGGCACAGAGGAAATTCTCTCCTGAGCCTACAAGCAGACATCTTCTGTGCGTGTTTCCGTAGCTGTTAAGTGTATCAGCTGTGTTGGGCATGTGAATATCCAAGTGCCTGTGTAATAAATAAAGTATCTTTATTTCATTCATAAACAACTGGGTTCTGAGCCATTGTTATATGATGCAGCATAAAATGAGTGTGGTGGTTTTGTTTTTATTTTTCTCCCTTAATCCCTTTCAGTAGGAAATTGTCACCAATACATCCTAGCTAGAGCTATGATAACACAGACATTTGGGAACATAACAAAGTTCCAGACTGGACACACACTAAGCCAGAAGGAAAAAAAACATTACCAAATAATCTCAGAGTTCACGTGAAAGCATAAATTGATGGGGTTGGGCTGGTAGGCAATGATTTTCCTATTCCTAAGCCCTTCCTAGCCCCCTTGTCTGATCTAGTTGACCATCTTCTAAGATTCTCGCATAAATGAAGGGAAATGACAAGTGTCTTTGCTTTGACTCTCGCAGAGAGACAGTAAGACAGGGGAATGCTGATATCTGTGGCTCACTTGACCCCCACACCCAGAGCTCTCATACAATAAAGACTCACTGCCTATGACAGCAAACAAACTAGGGATGCTTTAAGTAGTTTTCCAGTTTAATTCAAAATCACATCTCAACAAAATAATAAACCTAAAGGTAGCATTTTCTTAAATAATTTCCAGCTCTGAAATACTCAGTTTTGCATATTTGCTATGAATTAAAATCATGCCTTCACCCTCCTATAGTGTTTCTGTTTATTCTCAGAATATTCAAAACATCTAATGTGCTCCGCTCACGCATACCAGATATGTGAGGGTACCGGTCACTTGAGGTGACAGAGGGTCACTGTACTGAGAGTTTCTTCACATTCCCATTTGGCTGAGGAAGCAGCTAGTTTAACCTCAATACTGAGTGTGTGTTTCCCAGTCTAGCTTAAAGGCTTGCACCAGAGTGTGCTGTTCTTTTTCCTTGTCTTTCTAGAATGTTCTGAACACAGTCTAAAATACGACTTCTTGTCCAGGAGTAGTGTCACAGAATTCTTAACCCCAACACCTGGAGATAGGGAGATCTTTTTTAGTTTCACCCAGGGCTACGTAGTGAGATGCCATTTCCCAAAAAGAGATAAAGGAAAAAAAAAAAAAAACAATTCTACTTCTTACCTTTCGCTCTATCAAATCAGTTGAGTGTTGATCCCATGTCTTACTTGAGATGCAACATTGACTTTAAATATCACAGTAATCAATTTCTGATTCATTTCAAGCCATATTTTATTTTAATACTATATTTAGTTTTTGCTATATACTTATTTGTAAGTTTAATCATAGACTTGCTCTTAAAGTTTGTATGAAAATAAATTTAGTCCTCTCTTGAGTAACGCTCAAATACATATTTTCTATTTAAAGTACTATGTAACTAGATTAGAAGTCACTCTTTATTGACTTCTAATCAGAAGAAAAACAAAATAACAGCATTTTTCATATTTATTTTACCCTAATTAATGGCAAAACTCTATTTTCTAAAATAAAACATATTCTTGCATGGTTCCTATAAGTTATGATAATATAAGTTAACAATAATTTTGCAGAGTCTTTATCATCTACACACTATAGAATTAAATTTATATAAAACTCAATGTAATTTATTTGATCTGGAGAGTAAACTGACCAGGAATATGAATATCCAACAAACTAGCAAATCCCTCTTCTCGCCTCACTTGCTGCAAAAGTAATGACAATATTTTTATGTGTTAAACTGAAGTTCTATCATTTCAGTCTTCTCACGGTAGTTAATGCAATCCCATTTGCACTCTGAAAATAACAGTCTATTTAAATAGTTTGTGACATTGTGCAAAGTGTAGTGTCATCCATTCCTCATCAGAGTGAGTGGATGACGAAGTCATTCGCGTGTTCGATCCTGTCCTGTGGTATAATTAGAGGGTCAGAGATTAGGAAGCAGAGCGCAGAGCTTCAAGCTTGAGCTGTCCCTCTAGCCCATGTTTATGGCTCTGAAGTCCTGCCTTCTAAACTAATGGATTCTTTGAAATCAAGATATCTTATTTTAAATTGAAACAATTGTGATCTGCTTATTTTTTAAATTACTAAACATCTTTTAAATCATTACAAGTAGCTAGAACTGGCAGCCAAGAACAAATTTGACATTCTCAACCTACGTGATGTTCCTTTCTAAGGATGGTGATTTGAGCTCTTCAGCTGTAATGGAAGAAACCTTGTCACTGTACAAAACAGAGACACAGGAAGGAGGCAGGGATCTAGAGGAAGCTATGTGTGCCTCTGTAGGCATTTCAATCAAGAGGGGCAAAATTTTCCCTAAAGAGCTTTTCAATTATTCTATAAGCTTCTCAGAAGATTTATGCTTGAAATAGCATAATATATGGGTCAATAAAGAATTATGGAATGAACCAAAGGAACTTTTTCTTTCCCTCTGAATTTTAGTTGCATTCAAGAAAACTAAAGGGAAGAATTAGACCAATTTCACCAAATCTCCTGGATGTCAATTATATGTGCATATATATATATATATATATATATATATATATATATATATATAATATGTATGTGTGTGTGTATACACACATACACACACACACACACATATAAAATCAGAAATGCACATAGTTGGATTTGGAATGAGAAGCTCTGGCAAGCATTTTGTTTGTTTATATTATTTTTCTAGATTCCTTGGTTGAGCACAGGGTCGAGTATTCATAACATCCAAGAAATAAAGGTTAGGAAACAGTTTTGGTTACTTTTTTTTTTAAATAAAGTTTTTTGTTGTTGTTGGTTTTTTTGTTTTGTTTTGTTTTGTTTTTGTTTTTTGTTTTTTTGAGGCAGGGTCCTGCAGAAGGGCCATATAATCCAGGCTGGCCTGAGACTCACTAAGGCCCAGGCTGGAGTAGAATACCACTCCTGGTTCTTTACTATACGTTTAGAAGATCATACACAAACTCAAACAAACACCAATCTTATTAAAATCTTATCTGTTTACTTACTTGACAACTATTACTGATTTTAAGTGCAATTTTCAGCTTCCCTATTTTTGGGGGGTGGGGCACTAAGATCTGAAGTGTTCATTTTAGGCTCAGAAGTAGTATAAAATAAGTAGTGTAAAATAAGTAGACATATTTCCCCTCCTAAGCAATAAAGTAAGGTGGTTTGGACTAGTTGAAAAGGTGAGGTACGAAGATATAGAAATAAGAGATAAAAGATGAAGATGCATGTTTGTTGATTGGCCCAAATGTAAGACTAAAGCCTGAAACTGCTTCTTCAGATGGATGCTGAAGATACCCCTGTCAACAAAGCTCATTGTGGCACCGGATAATAGGGTGTTGGATGTTATGTTCCCTACCGAGCCATCACTCTGTGGGAGTTGCTTTCTTGGAGAAGTGGTAGTGGGTAGCTGGTTGGGAGAGGTTGGAGTCTGTGAGAGAATAGAATTGTTAGTTACAAGTGTTAGTTGCTAACCAATGTCTGTCTGTCTGTCTGTCTGTCTGTCTGTCTGTCTGTCTGTCTGTCTGTCTCTCTCTCTCTCTCTCTCTCTCTCTCTCTCTCTCTCTCTCTCCTCTCTCTCTCTCTTTCTGACTCAGAGTGGACAAATTAGTTTTGCCAGAATGGATTAAGTGTGTTCTATTTCTGAAAAGGACAGGCCCATAGGCAAAGTAACACCGCAAACAAGATGAACGGAACGGTCGTTTGTGGGTTTGGGTTGTCTTTATTTTGTATGTAAATGATTAATAAACACAAATTTTAAATTCTTCAATTTGATGTGTTTGTACAAAAAAATAAAAAGCCAGATTTTAAAAATAAAACCCTCGGCAGTTTGAAATTATAAGAAAACTGACATTCCAAACATATGTACAGAATAAATATCCCTGCCCCCAAAAGTCTGAGAAAGTCAATATTCAAATCATTCAAATTTTTCAGCTTTCACCATTCTGGGCCTGTTCTGCAGGGTGGGGCAGTCTGTGTATGAAAACAAAAATGCCTTTTGAGAAGTTCCACATTTTAGAATGATTATATATGTATTTTCAAATATTTTAAGCATTTAAATGTATTGCCAGAAATCTCTACTATTATTCAGAATTATAGATATTGACTATGTAGTTCTGATCATATGATGCCTTTATTAATGTACTTCTTGAAGGAGACCACATCATTCCCCATCAGTGGGTACTTTTGTAGGCATAGCTACGGGTCTCCAACAAGTCATTGACAATTGCTTTGGTCAACCTTGAGAAGTTTCATTCATTTAATTGCATATGACTAGTAACAGCCACTGGCCTTAAGTATAAAACCACCAAAGCCTGATTTCAATGGTGCTATATTAGGATACTGACTAATTCCAGGACGAAATAATAAGATGAGAATATTAATCTGTGATGAAAGAAATCCCAGTCTTAACAAACAGAGACTCATTAAATATTACTTATTCCGGTAGTGGTTCTCAAACTTCCTAATGCTGCAACCCTTTAATACAGTTCCTAATGTTGTGATAATCCCCCAACCATAAAATTTTTTGTCACTTATACTTCATAACTGTAATCTTGCTGCTGCTATGAATTGTAATGTAAGCATCTGTGTTTTCTGATGGTCTTAAATGACCCATCTCTACAGGTTGAGAACTGCTGCAAATATTAACCATGAAAACAAGTTGGAAAAATATAAATTTCTTTACCTTGGTCTCCAACAAATTGTTTTCTACTTAGCACCAGAAAGCTGGAGCTGAGGAATTACAGCAGGCAAATAAATGAAGGAAAGACTCTTGGGATACAGAGAATGTAGTGGAGACAGAGTAGGGACACTAGACGAACTAAGATGTAAACATGATGCCAAGATCTTTCTCACTGGGGGTTGGGGGGAGATTGAATGACCAAGAAAAAAGGAAAGGATTGCCAGAGATGCTGTTGGATAACTTAGCAATATCGCCAAAATCCAATATCAAGCAACCCAGGAATTACTTGAAAATTTTACTACATTTGATCTACACATATTATACACATATTCTAAAACCATATTTTATCATTTTTCCATTGGGCTAGGTGAGAGGAGGTATGCAATATGATGAGAGAAATCCTCAGGTATATCAGATCAAGCCATCAACATAATACTTTTATTTTATTGAAATAAACATTTAATATATAATTGAATGTTAAGAAACTACAAAATGTTTGTTTGAGAAGATAACATAAGAAATACACAATTTTGATTGGGATCTTAATTTGTTTAAATATGTCAAGATAAATATCATAGATATGATTATGTAGCTTTATATTGATATGAATTCATTATCCACATTCTTCCTTGTGATCAAGTATACTGAAAATGCAATTAATAATTTGGTAGATAGTACCAGTATTAAGTAGTTAAATATTACAAATTGTAAAAGGTTATAAAAAAAAATTAAGCAAGATACCTGATAAAGGACACAGGCATGCATGTCTTTCTTAAAAATATAAGAGAGCGAAATAAAAGCCCATCTTACTTGTTCTTGAGAAGACTGTGGCAGCAGACTCTACGTTTCCCACTTGAACAGATCAGCTTTAGAACTGCGTGCTTTCTAGTTCCATAGCTTCCTGTTTTCAGTTAAGAAACAGAAAATGTACATTTCTACAATGCAGTGACTCAAACTTCTTTCAATATAGGTAAATCTTTTGTACATTATTAATTTTAGTTACTTTAATGTGTTCTTCTTGCTAATGGTAGTACTCAAGTAGATAACTACTGTGTTAATGTTTTAATTCTCCCCAACAATTAATTTATAAGAACATTTAAAATGCTTCCTATAGAGCAAATCTTTAGGAATGTATTTTTATTGTTTTATATCTGCCAGTTATTATTATTTACTCTAAGTTTTGGTGTAACATAACAATAGTTGTTATTATTTTTATTTTGTTCCAAGCAAGTAGAAAAGTCCAGTTTTTGTGTTAAATGTACTTTCTACAGACTAGTCATTAGAGATGTAACATTGTTAATGAAGCAAGTTCTGAAGAAACAAAATGTGAATGACAGACGTCATTAAATGATTGATGACTGTCAAGAAAGCTTTTGTGAAATGATATCAATTTGGATTCACTATCAGTTCTCAATAATCACTGTAGACTTTACTCACTAAAGTGACCACTCACCAAGAAAGTAAAAAACTTCTTTTTAGTTCTCTGTACAAGAAGTTGAACTTTGATGTGAAATATTAGTTTTCATTCTCATTTTTTTTCTCCTGTACCATGAAGTGTTTCCATATGGTACTAGAGCATCATGTCTTGGATAGATAATAATGTCAAGCTTTGCAAGTTTTCATAAACTTGGCAATTAAGTAACAATATGTTTAACCTTTATAAATTCCCATGGGATTATGTATCATTTGAGGGTGTTATGTTTTGATCAATATCACACCCACATTCTCTTTCCTAGAATTTCTTTCCTATCCCTCTACTACTTCTCTCCCAACTTCACATGCTTGCTTTCTGCATGAAACTGAGAACAAATAGTGCTGCCTGTGTGTTCATGTAGGTAGGACCAGCTACTAGAACATGAGTAGCCTTCAAGGACAACATCTCTGAAAAAGTATAAATGTCCCTCCTCCAACAACCAACAATTGGCTTCTCAACAAGGCGTAGGACTTCAGGATTGCCTCCGCTGTCAATTATTATGTAACTTTTTAAAGATTTATTTATTATTATACATAAGTTCACTGTAGTTGTCTTCAGACTTGCCAGAAGAGGGTGGCGGATCTCATCATGGGTGGTTGTGAGCCACCATGTGATTGCTGGGATTTGATCTCAGGACCTTCGGAAGAGCAGTCAGTGCTCTTACCTGCTGAGCCATCTCTCCAGCCCTTAAGTAAATTTTAACATGTAGGAATATTAAGTACCTTTAACGATACACCAATGTGTAAAAATATACCAAGCAAATGGTTAAACACAATCATATTTTTTTTATAATATCCAAAAACAGAAGAATAGCAAGGGCTTCCTATTCAAGACCCCCTTACCTCATTTGACTCTCAATTTCCTGTGTCTTATTTATCTCTAGTACATTTCAATCATCCAGTTTCTCATGCCATTTAATACAATTTATAATAATTCATAATAATTGAGGGTTTCGAGAATATGTCTTTCACTTTTTATAAATTTTCATGTTTCCCTGGGCATCAATTGATTTAAGTTATGACTATGTGCCCATATTCATTGTTTATTCTTCCTGAACTCTGACTGGTCAGTCGCCTGTCAGAGCTTATGCTGTCTCAAGCCCAGGGTGGGAGCATAGTGCATTATAACAGGAAAATAAATTGCATTTTTGTTCATATCTTGAAAGATAGGTGTATCATCTTTTTTACTCATCTTATTTATTGAAAATTAATTGGTTTAGCACAAAATAGGAGAAATGAACATTGTCATCTTGATTCAAATTTGAAGAAAAATGGAAGAACATGAGTTGTGGCCAGCCTGGGCTACAGAGTGAGAAACTCTCTCAAAACAGCAATAAGAAGGACTAAAAAGAAACATTGAAAGTTTCTTGCCATCCAGTAAAAAGAGAGCAGAATTTTCCCATGCCCATTGTTACACATATTCATATATATATTTGTTTAAGCACATTACATTTCAGATCGTCTTCAAGTTGTGGTATTACTGCAGCAAACAAAATAGACAGAAATCTCTGCCTTGCGTCTTTCCCATCCTGTTTAGCAATATTTATTAAATAGCCAGTGTATCAGTATCTGGGAAGAATTGTGAAGTAGGAGAAACTACATTTTCCCCAAGCTCATCTGAAAGGGAGATTGCCTTGTAGTCAATGACAAGTTTATATGTGATCAAACTTCAGCAACTTTAGAAATATCTGGAAATAAAATTGTATTAAAAAATGTTACTACTTGACAGTCTTGGATAATGAGTTTTGATTGTATCTGCTCCTCTTACATCTCTTCTCAGATCCCCTTCCCTATTCACCCAATTTTGTATCCTCTTTTTAACACCATCAAGACCAATTTGTGCTGCACAAATATTCTTGGATGTGTGCCCTTCCACTGGGCTACAACTCTTAGAGAAAACTGATGCTCCTTATACTGCCAATAGCTCTCTGATTGTGTATGAAATTTCATGCCCATGTCCCTCTCTGTGTGGAAACTTGGTCTGGCTTGAATCACACAGGCTCTATTCATATTGTCACAGCAACTGTGAGTACATCTGTATAGCTGCTCTACCATGTCCAGAAGATACTGGCTTCCTGGAGTCAGCCACCGTCTCTGGCTGTTATATGCTCCATGCCCTCTCTTCAGCAATGATTTCTGAATGTTGGGAGATGGGGATGAGAAATATTTGTCCTACCAAGGGATAATCATTCTTCAGTCTCCTACTCTCTGTGTCTTGACCTGTTATGGGTCTTTGTATTAATTAACCATCTACCATAACTAAACTTTTTTGGAAGAGGGTTGAAAGGCCCATTAATCTATAGTTATAGTGATAAATCTCAAGGAGCCAGTCTAATGCTATTTCCATTTAGCAAAAATAATAGTAGTAGGCAATTGTATATTCTTGCCCAGCTCTGCAATCTATTGGAACCAACTACAGAAAAGCAGTGATTAACAATGATCATTTGGAAATTTTAAAACGATGTTAAATCTCCTGGTTCTATACATGCATTTATCAAATATTATTTTAGCTTCCTCTTTACAACCATTGAATAAATGTAGACAATCTGAAATGCAATATTCAGTGTTTGGTGTAGTATTACCATACACACTTATTTGCTATTATTAATTTATCACTCCTGCTGGAAATGTACTACTTTGTTTCCTTTGAGTTGAACTTTATACATTTATATATTATACATTACAAGATGGTAATGTGGTACAATGCTTCCCCAGCATGTATGATGGTCTGGGTTCAACTTGTAGAACAACATATATGCAGTATAAATGGTCTGGTTGCCAAAACTGTCATCACATCACAACGTTTGGATGTATGGGAGGCACATGAGGACCAGAAGGTCAAGGCTGTTTGCCTTAGCACCTTCTTCACTCAGCTTGAGGTATATGAGAATCTCTCTCAGATGTAAATAATTATGGATTTTATCTAAGGATAACATCTTGATTAACAAAGTATTTATTATAGCTATTTCAAGAAGCAGTTTCCTATCTGCTGGCACGCTGCCAAGCAGTCTCTTTTTTTTTTTTTCCCCCTGGATTTTTTTTTTCTCTCTGATTATCAGTTGTCAGAAATACATGTCTGACACTGTAATTCAAGGATATTGTCAGCAAAACATGAGAGATAATATTTCTCCAAACTCAAGTCAAATTAATATTGAAAAAATTAGGAGCAACCCATGAAAGTGAAACTGTAATATTATCTCAATTAATATGATCTTGTTATCATCTATCTTTTACTGATAAAAATCTTTATTGAATGAAAGTCTTAGTGAAAAACCAAAAGTGTACTTGACATAATCGTGGTTCATTCTAGTCACCTGAATGCAGCTAAAATTATAATTAGATTTATTCAAGATAAAATAAATTGACTTTATTTTATTTAAGGTATCTTAATCAAACTTTATTCTACTATGCATTACAAGATTGTAGTGCTAATTTAAATTGTATTTAGGGTTTTTGTCTTCCCAAATCAGCTCTGAATTAAATGTTTCACAGAAAAAGAAGACATCTTAAAAGGAAAATTATAGCAGGGCAGGAAGTTTGACGTTAGACTGGTCTAAACAGAGTTAGTTCTAGGATAGTCAGGGCTATGCAGAAAAACCTTGCCTCAAAAAAGCAAAAGCAAAAACAGAAAAAAAAATAAGATAAAGGCAAGTACTATATTATATAAGCCATAGTATACAATTTATATTAGAAAAGTTCCTCACTGTCGTTTTATTAAATTAACAGCACTCTCATTTGTTATTTTAAAGCATAGTCTCAATTCTGTACCCCAAAGGGTTCACTGATTCTGTTTCTCTGATGCCAGAGTGAATGGTTAGTGAGTATAGGAAGCACCTGCCAGTTAATGGTAGTGTTGCATAAAAACAGAGCAAGTTGATCATTCAAATATCCGAAAATTTTCATTCATGAAGACAATATGTATGGAAACAGGGGCACGTGAACATGATTAAATGTGTTTCCAACTTCCTGGACAATATCAAAGGATACTTTTTATCTCCATTTCCATCCCTAGGAGTAGCTCTGTGGATATGGAATAACTTAAGTTTTCCATGTTTATAAGGAGAAAAGACAGCAGAACTTCATGAATCATGGTTTGCCTAATGATATGAATAACGTTAGTCGTTTATGTATAAAATTCTTATAATGGCTGTTATACAGTCAACCAATATTTTTTAAACATGTTTCAGTCGCACCGTCATTTCAGTTGTTCAACTTCCAAGATTTACAAGTGATCAGGTATCAGAGATGCTTATTTTCAATAATGTTCATTGTGAAAATCTGTGGGATACGTGACCTACTGCAAGCAACAGTGTAGACGCTTTCTGTGCCAGCTTCCCATTTAGAAACTACAAAAAAAGTTTTAAATTTTTATTCAAAATATACACTGAATTGATTTGAAATTTAGCTTCTAAGATACAAAATGAAGCGTCTCTCCTTGAATTAATAACCCTGAACTGTAATGGGAAGTATTAAAAAAATATGTTCAGACAATTTCAAAGGGAGACATACTGAATAATGCTAGCTGTATTTGAACTTAAAGGCTGATATTTTCAGTTTCATATTCAGTAAGTATTTTAGAAAGTGAGATGAAACTGCAAACCACTTCTCAAGAGTAAGTACAAAAACTAACGGCAGCAGAAACACGGTGGGAGAAACAAAGGAGGGAAAGGACGCGCACAAAGGAGGGAAAGGACGCGCGAAGGAAGGGAAGAAGAGAGAGAGAGAGAGAGAGAGAGAGAGAGAGAGAGAGAGAGAGAGA
>NC_034591.1:9780595-9788247 GCF_900095145.1 Mus pahari
GGAAGGAAGGAAGGAAGGAAGGAAGGAAAAAAGGAAGGAAGGAAGGAAGGAAGGAAGGAAGGAAGGAAGGAAGGAAGGAAGGGAGGAAGGGAGGAAGGGAGGAAGGAAGAAGTCTCTAAAGCTTTTAAAAAAAGAATTCTTAGAACACGTGGTTTCAGAAATAAATGAATAGTCCTGTTCTATCATTACACTACTATAATAAAAAAAATTGGTTCATTTCTTGTACTCTCAAACATAATTAAACTACTACAGACTGTGTCTGTAAAGATAAAAGGTAGAGTTGGATATAGCAAGCAATTCAGGGACCTGCTACAAATTACCAGCATATGAGATTGTTTTGGAAATATTTGCAAATAAGTCTTCGCTGCACCAGCTGTAAGACCAGAGACACAAAGTTCTGGGCAGCAAGACTAAATCTACAGAATGCAAAGTCTATGGAAAAACAAACAAACAAACAAACAAAATCTCAAGGTTTTTTTTGTGACAACTAATTGTAATATAAAAGAGAATTAACAATTTTAAATCCTCTCAATAAGTGTACTATCTAGTGAGTCATTAGTCATTGCAGAAATTAGTTTTCCTAAAGGCAAATAAATGATGGTTTTAGAGTAGATGACCTTTAGCGTTCTTAACCAGTTCCTAATGTCAGGATTCCACAGCTGCAGTCAGTTCTGCAATTTGCTGAGGTCTCTGAGGGTAGTGCTGCCATCTAGTGGCAGCTAAAGTGATAGCTTTGCATAGACAAGACTACTGGAGAGGGCGGGGCATTCCAGTAGAGAAAATTAGTTCAAGACAATCGTGCAGTCAAAGAGACAGTATCATATTTAACTCGGATTAGACACCAATAAGTAATAAAACATAACACCATCAAAACATAAAACAGCTAGAGACAATGAAGAGGTTAAAGAATATTTTTAAATGGTTTGAATTGTCCCCAAGAAGGTAATTACTTTTTCAGATGTTGTCCTGTCGACATCAGAAACCTTTCTCATGATAGGTGTATACTAGTCAACCTTCACAGAAATGGATAACTTTTTTTTTTAGCACATTTAGCATTTCAAAATTAAGCTAGATATTTAAAACTGATTCTTAAAACTATGTTTGGTATTTTTAATTTTTTCAATTATCTTATGAAATGAAAACGTAACAATTATTCACCATTGGCAGTTGTCATCTCATAGAGTTATTGTTGAATAAACTTTTTTTAGTTCATTCTGAACTATGGCTGGCTGGTTCAACTCAGCTGCTTTGGCTAGAAACTCCTCTCCAAACTGACTTATTCAATCTAGCCACCCCCTCCCTCTTCTCCCTCTCCCTCTCCCTCTCCCTCTCCCTCTCCCTCTGTGGACGTTGTACATCGTGGTGCGGAGCCTAGTGCGCACCACGATGTACAACGTCCACAAGCAGCTCCTCTCCCCCTCCTCCTCTCCCCTCCCCCTCCTCCTCTTCCCCTCCTCCCTCTCCCTCTCCCTCCTCCCTCTCTCTCTTCCTCTCCCTCCTCCTTCTCTCTTTCTCTCTCTGTATGTGTATTTCCCTCTCAAGTCGCCTCTTTCCTGTCTGTTCTCATAAAAGTTGAGCGTTTCCAATCTCTGACTCATTCTTTCTTTGCTAATTCTTTCTAATTCTTTGTCTTTTCCTCAATTAAACATCATTGTTTGGGATTAAAAGTGTATAGTAAGGGTATATCTGTATTCCAGCCAGGTCACACAGACTAGAATGTCTTCAGATGTGATCCCTTGCCAGAGCAGCCATTTTGCTGGATTAAAAGTCCTCTACAGTGAAAAGACCATTTTACTATGCAATACAGAGGTGCATATCTGTATGGACAGTATTATATGATTTCTGAAACACTGCTTAAAAGAATTGGGTGGAAAAGCGGAGGTAGACTATTTTAAGCTGATATTTTTAAAATCATGAAGTAATGAAAGACCGAGATTTTAATGGTTCTGTGTTAGTTCAGTTAAAATGTAGAAAAACAAAGAAATACTGGACTGAAATCAAATTCAAAGCCCTTTGTCTATTTAGCAGGATAAGAAATGAATAAAATCTAGTATTTGTAATGATGATTGCTCCCACAAAACTTAGGAATGCGTATTATTTTCTTTCATCATTCCAACATAAATATTCATATGCCATACATGATCTGTTATTAGTGTTTTTTATATAGAGAATGAGACCTTTCAGTATTTAGTATATGAGCATTAAATATCTTCTTCATTCAAACCAATATTTGAGGTCATTAGGATTAAAATCTAGCTGGCTCATTATATTTTTCCACATGGAATACCAGATTAAAAATTGTCATTATTTATTTTAATAAGCTAGAAAAGGTTGATGTCAAAGGTTTCTTTGACAAAACAAAAGTAACATTCTTCTAAATCAGATGTGACTTTTATTTAGAACTGAGTATAATTTCTTTAAAACACACTATGGTTAAAATGAGAAATACTGGGTAATTCCTTATGGCATCCTCCATGTTTGGTTTAGCAACACTGATATTGCTATTTATTTATTCATTTATTCCTTCATTTGTTCATCAGATAATACTTGATCACTGTTTAAAGTCAAATGTCTAAGGATTACCAGTGACGTAGCATTAATGTAACAAGTGTTATTCAGACTAGAAAGTGATTATCTCCATAAATGATACCCTGGTCATGTACAATGGACCCTGAAGATTTAGGAGTCGTTCTGATGAAGAGAGAAATGGAAATGCATGAAGCAGGTTATAACGGAAGTTGGCATGTAGACATTTGTTCTATAAGGTTGCAATTCTGATATGTAGTGTGCTTGCTCTTGGATTAAAAACTATTTTGATAAGTAAGGTTAAATTATTTTAAATTATCATCTTTATTATCATTGCCTTTGAAAACAGTACAATGAGGATTGTTTTTTCATTAGTGAAATTAATGTTTTTCTTTCAGTGTTGTACTATCTACTATTAAGAACCTAGGGGGCTAGATTATTTAATGTCAATTTAAAGCATGACAACTTTCATTTATCTAAATTAATGGAATAGTCTGAATCATCATTCATTGGTTATGTGCTATACTATATACATGTTCATAATTTAATATTCTAATCATAATGAGCTTCATATTTTAAACGGCTCATTTAAAATATTCCTTTAACACTAAATATGCAGTCTGGGTTTCTTTTACAGAAACTGAATAAAATATTTAGCAAAAATTAGACCTGCTATTTATACGAGTCTATTCCTAGATAGGTAACTAGTATTTTATTAGTGACTGCCACTCCTAATTTCATTTAAGTAGCAGTTTTCAACTTACACATATCAATAAGGAACTGGCTTTTATGGAAATTTCTTCCTTGTTCTCCAGTTCTGGGAAAAGATTTCCACCATCATTGGAATAGATATACAATTATTTGGTAGCTTGTAAGGACATCTTATTGATGTAATGGAGACAGAAAGGTGTAGAGGTAAAGTTAAACACTTTATCAGACCTGATAGTAGCTGGCCTGCCTGTCATCGGTTTTCCAGGCAAATTTTTAAAGTTTTCATTGTATTTGACTTTACCAGTTAGAAGTTTTCAAGGCTAGGAATCATCTTGTTCATATATATATATATATATATATATATATATATATATATATATATATATGAAATATACAATTAGATTGCACAATATAAAATGATTGTTAACCTTTCACCTATTAGCATGAACACATTCAACTCAGAGACTATAATGATGGAACAGGGCTTTGCTTATAGAGGAAAAAGATGTTAATCTTGTAGCTTCTAATGCATCTCTGCTTAGAACCCAAATAACTTCATTGTCAAAGACCAGATAAGGTCAAAGACACCAGTGAACAGTCATAGACTGTAAATCCCAAGAAAGAAGAGGTGGGAGTTTGGCAATTAAGAACACTAGAGGAAGGGTTACAAACTACTGGGCTCCTGTTTTATATCACTCTTCATCTCCATCTTTAAAAAGTCATCATTAGTGATGACATTGTTTCACACACAAAAGCTCAGATTTAGGGTATCCACAGAGTGAGATCAGAAAGGAAAAAGATCACTCTCTCTGACAAGGGATGAACATCAAGAGCTTCAAATTAATAACGTCTTCCTCACAAAGTGTGAGCAGACACTGTCTTTCTTCTCTTCCTTCTTTGTGCATGGCAGCCCCCTTCCTCACTTCAGGCTAGAGTTCTGCCCAGTTTGAGGGCTATGCTCCTACTGCCTAACGTACAGCACAAATGTTCCTATGGGCACATGGACTCATACATCCAAAACTCAAACTCATGAGTCTAAACATGGGGATGTTTCGCCCAGTAAAATTTTTTTCATTCATAGTAAAAATGTGAAAGAATTCTCTATTGCCAGTTTGCATTTCTAGCTAAAAAAGACGAAGAGAAAAGACAAGTCGAGGGAGGGAGAATATGTTCGTTTCTGCCAGTCCTTTCTATGACTGTAATTCACTTATGTGATTGTACATTTGGAGAAAAAAAGTGAAGCTCACTTGTTGACTGTGGTGTTGACTCTCCCCACGTCATGCAGCAAAGCCCACCAACCACCGGCCTGCAGAGAGCTCCGTGTCCACTGGCTCCTCGGGCAGCAGCGTTGGCAGTGGGTATAGCGTGGACAGTGAAGGAAGCAGCTGTGTGGCAGGGGAGCCTAATCTACTTCCTATCCCAAGGATGTAAGTGGTACTTTTATAAAAACAAAAGTACAATTTTAACAGCATCATGAATAATTCGTTCTTAACATTTCACAGGAGAACAACAAGGTAATTAGTCAAGTCTGACTCACTGTCCCTGGATGTCTGGATTACTGGTGGCTACATGAGCGTCGGTTGTTCAGGGATGACTGGCTTATTTCAATTCATTCTAAAGATGAATACAAATTGCTAGCATGATGACTTCATCTGCACCGCCTGCATTTACCATAAAAGCTGTTAGAATAGCAACTGAGGTAGGCCAGCCTGGAGTTCAGAGCAGGACACTGAAAAGTTCATCACACAGTGACCAGACACCAGCTTTGCTATTTGACATTAACCTGGATTAAGTTTCTTCTAATCAGGAAAATTTCCCGTTTGAAGAATTCTTGGAAACAAATGACAAATCGGAACAGTCACTTAGATTTTTCTACTCTAAGGCTCTCCACAGTTAAGAGGGGAGAATCTGAAGTGTCTTTCCCCTCCCCGTGATTTCTAGGACTTGTTCCAGATCTGGGAGTATAGCTCATTCATCGTAATAAACTCCGTGACGGTGACTTTATAACTCACATGCAAACCCTAAGCAGATTGTGATAGAATGAATTTGGATAAGTTGTAGATTATAGCTGTTTCAGTCTCAAACTCTAAACTTCTAGACCTTTCCTTTTGCTTTCCATGAACGAATCTGTGCGTTAGAAACCACTGCTAGGATATCCAGTTCTGTAACTAGACCACAGCATGTATGACCTAAGGTATGTGTTTTTTTTTTTTTTAAGGACCTTGAACCATGCCTTTGGCAATTTCTAATGTTAAAATGACACATGGAAAGTATAAATAAATGACCTTTTATGACTAAGCTGCGATGGACACAGCTATTCCTGTGGAGTCCCGCTGCTTTTTGCTACAGGGCACAGTGCAGTTGCTGTGACAGAGAGCATCGAAAAGGACAGTGAAAGGTCTTTTCATGTTTGCCAGTGGTGTGAAGCCTTCTCCAAAATTGGAAGAATTCTTTGAAAAGGGAATTTATTATTTTTATACAAAATATTATGGAAATATTCCCTTTGCTCCCCACAGTAATTCTAATAGTTAGATACTAATTCATTTTAAGAAAATAAAATAATAAGGCAACCAGATTCTTACAGTGAATAATACATTGATTTTTATAGCTTTCAGTTACAATTTCCAACTAAAAGGAATTCTTATTCTATTACCAGTTCATCTGAGAGACTTTTCTTATATGACCCTATGTTTTAAATTTAGTCTGTGGATTCAATATAAGTGATTATATTTAATCAGGTCTATTTATTGGAAATCACTCCTAAAAAGAATTTGATCTTATTAGTATTTTGACATTGATAGCTTTGCTGGAATAAACAACAGTAATTTAAGCAAATTCATTACATGTCATTCTAGGCTATGAGTATCATAGGAATTTATGAAGACTGTACTACAAACATCCTAACAACGTTGGAGTTGGACTATAAATTTCAGACTATGCAATTTAACACTGATGTTAAAAGTTAAAACTTCCAGATTCCAAGAATATCTTCCTTGGTGCCTGAATGTCAGAGGTTAAAGGTTATCATATTGTCAATTTGGGTTTTCTTTTTTCCTTATTTTATGTTTTACTCATTAAACAAATGTCTCTCAAAAATTGTGTGGGAGACAATCATTTCACCATATGGACACCAAAAAATCACCTTTTAAATCTTTCCATGATAAATATAACAAATAGAATTTGTTCCTTCATTTCAGTGTCTCGTGGTGTCTTATATAATTGTTATTACATGTAGAGCAGGTGTTCAGTGGCTATTCAGTAACTGACTTGGACATTTCAGGTACAGCATATGCTTACCTGAGTGCTCTGAGTTGGAGACAGTTTGCTAGGAATGCAGGAAAACTTTTTGCTTCATACAACTCACGGTCACATCCCCTCTGGCCATCATCTAGCTTCAGTGTGTCAGGGTCCTCCCAGAGTTCACACAACGAAGACTTACTGCGCCTTTTGATGAGCGTTTAAAGTTAAGCGAAGAGTACTTTCAGGTATTATTGTTTAAAAATGAAATTGATGACTCAGATTTATTTTTAATTATTTAAACTAATAAAATTATAATACTTTTCATAAACTTTGATGTAATATAAAATGACATTTTTTAGTACTCTGCCATATAGGTAATACTAAAGGGATCCTGTTATTTTTAAAAAAAAAATAATAACTGGGTTTTACTTAGCAACAAGATACATTTTAATACATTCTCCTAACATATATACTGCAGTGAAGCCTTAAACTTTCCTTTCCTCTAACAATAACAGAAGGAACTGTATTAGTTTATTTAATCTAACTAATTTAATCTTAAAAAAACAATTAGACAAACTGAAGCTCTGTGCATGGCTGAGCAGGAGACATAGCTCAGTGGTAGATAGAGATATTGCCTAGAGTATCCACAACCCTGGGCTCAATCATTGGTACAGCAAAATTAAAAAATAAAAGTGAAGTTCTATATGTTTCTTTAAAAGGGACTATGAATTCATATGGAGAAAATCGACATACATATATAGATCATGCACAGATATGCATGAGTGAGTATATACATATATGCATGCATACAAATGTTAAGAATTATATAATCTTCGTGTATGTATGTGGTTTCACATAATTACTAAATAGAGTTCTGTGCTTAAATTTTGGCCTAAATTGTTATAGTAGAACAACAAAGTGGCTTTGAAAATAAAATAATTTCTAACTTTTCATTTGTCTACTTTTGTTTTATTTATTTATTTATTTTCTTCTTTGTTTTGATTTTCAAAACAAGCTTTCTCTATGTACCTTTGTCTGTCCTGGAACTCATTTTTAGATGAGGCGGGCCTCAAACTCATAGAAATCTGTCTGCCTCTCCCTCACAAGTTCTGCCTGCCCAACCACGTTTCTCTCTCTCTCTCTCTCTCTCTCTCTCTCTCTCTCTCTCTCTCTCT
>NC_034591.1:9788323-9800458 GCF_900095145.1 Mus pahari
CACACACACACACACACACACACACACAGAAAAAATTTACTTTCTTCTATGGAATAGACAGGATTAGTGACAAGAAGAATCCTTTTTAAGCAGTTTCTGAAAAGAAATAATTAGATTTTTGTAGTTACAATTTCAGTCAATCAGAAACATCTTGTAGACAAAAGAATTGTCAATAAACATTATGTATCGGAATAAGTGTCTAGAAGATTGAGTATTGAGGCCTTCTTTAATTTGTGCTTCCTTTTAGCATGTTAAGGTTTTATTTCATCATGTTATGGTGGAATCTAGGTATGTTTAAAGGTAATTCCAAAAATCCACTGCACGTCATGAAACCTTTCCACTGTCTGAAGCAACGAGGAGCTACATACAGCCTTGTGGCTGGCACCTGGCTGGCGTTCTAATGCCACTGCTTTAAGTACTGCCAATCTCGGCTTGAGCAAACCTTTGAGGTAGAAACTAAAAGGTAGAGGTAAATTGTTGACTAAATTCAAAATTACTATGTGCATTATCTAATTGTTAATACTATACACTTATTGAATATTTCTTTGCTCGGGCACAGAGATCAATTTTCATAGAACTATCCCACTGCCCTCTTGTGAAAGAAGATTGAGTCATTTCACTTCGATTCCTCATGGAGAGAGACAGGAGACCATAAGCAAAGAACAACCAATGTGATGCAAAAGTGGTTCATGCAACACACATGAAAACACAGAAAGAACCTTAAATAGTCAAGGAATAGAGTGGGAAGTCTATGTTATTAAGGTGTAAGGGTTTTTGTTTTATTTTCCAAATGACACAAAAGTGTACCTATTGATACAATTCTTATAAAATTTGAGTAAATATATACACTATATAATGTTTAAACCAAAATTAGCATAGGGATTTTCTCTTACTTTTCTCAACTCTCTGTGCTGAAGACATACAGAATCCCTTCTATAACTTTCTGGAATGCCTTCTTACTACTAGTTACACTCAGATTGCTGTATAATATCATTCTAGAACTTATTGATCTGTCACCAAAAACCCATTAACCAGCCTTCCCTGTATGCTTCCCACCTTGTTCTGACAGCCTCTGTTATATCATATATGTATATAACATTCCCATATATGTGAGATGGACATTTTTAAGCTCTAATTATGTGTGAACTCTGACAATATTTATTTTTCAGTGCTTGGCTGATTTCACTTATCTCACTGCAGTCTAACTCTGGTTGCTGCAAGTGGCAGGATTTCATTTACGTCTATGATTAAATAGAGTCCCTGCTGTGCAGCCAGCCTATTTTCTTCGCACATTCATAGACTCTCTTACTGACACATCAGTGGGTTTGACACTGATATCTATGAATCATGGTAACCAGAGTTTCAATAAACATTGAAGTATAGGTAGCCACAGCGTATTGATTATACTCCCACTGTATGCATATCCCCTGTAGGATTGTAAGGTCATGTGGTAGCGTGAATCTTGCTCTTTATCAAATGTGAAAGTCTTTATTCCAATATTAACTTGAGGATTTTAGTGCGTGTCATGTTTTTATACTATTTGGGACAGCAAAAGCTGTGTCATGGCCAGAAGATAGCACTTTATAGCATTTCTGGGCATCCTCTGGCTTGTATAGTCTTTTCACCTTACTTAAGGTGAGTGAAGCAGTTGTAACATTTATGGCTACATTCTATTCTCAGTACTTTGAGATGTTATGAGTCTCTACTTTGACCACGGCACACTGATAAAATGTACTTTTAATTTTTGATGAAAGTCTATATACTGTCCATAAGCCCTAAATGGCTCTATTGATTAATATTCCTAAAATAGTGTATATGTCTTCTCTTTGTTCCATACTCTTGACGGAATTTAATATATCAGCACATTTCTTTCATTTTTTAAAATTTTTATCTTTTTATTCATTTATTATTTTTGTTTTTTTGAGACAGGGTTTCTCTGTGTAGCCCTGGCTGTCCTGGAATTCACTCTGTAGACCAGGCTGGCCTCAAACTCAGAAATCCGCCTCTCTCTCTTTTTTTTTAAACACATTTCTACTAGAGTAATGTAATATGTCATCGCTGTTTAGATTTGTTACCTGGTGATTAGCGATGTTGAATTTTATACCTATTAGCCACTTGTTTGTATTTAAGAATTATCTATTTAAGTTAAAAAATTATTTCCATGTGTTATTTAATTCAGTACTTATCTTCTTACTAAAGAACAGGTAACACTTCATTTTTATAAAGATATATTTCTTGTTAACAATTAAAAACAATAATAAATGTTTAAGATATGTTTCACTGGATTTGAGTCATATATATATATATATATATATATATATATATATATGAATCATGTAGTCTCCTGTTAACATGAGCATTTTTAAAAAGTTGTCTGTATGTTGAAAGATTTGTTTTCAGATGGGAAAAAAATCTAACAAATTCCCGAGTTCAACTGTTTTATAAATGAGTTTATAAATAAAATGTGTTGATCTCTGTGATACTATGTTTAGACTGACTGGGAATATTAATGAAGTTCCCATCCTAGAATTAATGCGATATAGCATAATTAACTACTTGCATATTTGCCATACAAATGATCCACTGTTGACTCTGAATACAACAATGTCATTTTATTGCCTCAAACTAAGCCTCATTGTATTTGAGGGACTATAACTAAAGATGCCATTTTTTCCCTTTGAAACAGAGGAAAGATGGGACAGAATGGCCAAGACCCTGTGAAACAGCCAGGAATGGGAGCAACAGACATGGAAGGTAAGTGATGTTGACATCATTGAATTGTGCCAGAATCTGCATGCTATGTTGCAAACGCATCTAATGGAAATGATAAAAACAGCAAATGGTAAATCATTCTCTAATGAGCATGCATAACTTCGTGTTTAGGAACTACTTGTCCAGTTTCCTCAATTATGACTAAATATTCAGTTCCTTGGGGATACAGAAGGTTTAAAGAGGATCGTGAGCTGATAGGAAACAAATGTAAAAGAAAAGCTTACAGGGTATGGTAGAGGACAGGGGATTCAGCCTAGGAAGCAGCAGCTTGACTGTCCTTTCAAAGATCCAAAACCACATATCGCTTTAAAATGTCTAACAAATGGTGCTGGAAAATAAAACTCACATGGAAAAGAATGGAACTAAATCTTTCCCTTATCTTGCACAAAAATGACTCAAGGTGCACCAAAGGAGACTGGAAGCTCTATAACTCTCTATAAGTCTCAGAGGGGACATGAGGAGCAGAGCTAAGATACAGGCCTAGGTAAGAACCATCCTGCCCGCACACATACCCCATCTCCACTCTCTCTCAGGTCCACTGTTCCTGTTTCCCTTCAGAAAGTGCAGGCCTCCCAGGGATATCAACTGAACACTGCATAACAAAGTCTCGTATCAAAGGTGGATAAGTGAACCCAGTAAAAGAAAAAGGGTCTCAAAAATCAGGCAAAAGAGTCAGAGACACACCTACTCCCTGAAGCAAGCATACACTTTAAAGTTTTACATTGATTTTAAATTATTCCTAGCATGCTTGAAGTCCAGAGGAGGTATTTTTAGATATACATCGTGGATGTATGTATGGATATATATGAATATACACCATTCTATGTCCTGCCTCCCCTTCCCCACACTTTCCCTGTTTAACACTAATCACCTTCCTTACTACAGTTTCCCTTCAGCTGTTTTTATGGTGTGTGCGTGTCTATCTGTCTATCAGTCTGTCTGTCTAAAAATCTGTAATTCACAAATGAGAGAAGATGTAATATTTAGGTGGCTGGTTTGTTTTATTTGATGGGACATTCTCCAATTGCATATATTTACCAACAAGGGACATGGTTTAATTCTTTTTTGGATGAATGCAATTCTATTATTTATGTACACCACATGTATTCATGTATTGATCTTCTGTTAGATACTCATGTTAATTCTTTAACTTAGTTATTTTGAGCAGTGTTTCTAGAAACACAGACCCTGTGATATGTTGACCTAGATCTTTTGGAGTGTATATAGGTAGAATGCAGTATAACTGGATTATGTGAAAGTTCTACTTTTAATTTTTCACAACCTCTACACTGGATTGATAGTGCCTTGGCTAATTTACATCCTCAATAGCAATGTGTAAGCATTTCCTATTGTCCGTTATCCAACACAGCACTCACTGTTGTTTGGTTTTATGATGGTGCTCATTCTGACTGTGGGTCATAGGAAACTCAGTTTTATTTTTTGGCTGCATTTCTCTGATGGCTAAAAATGCTAAATATTTATATATATTTATTGGTAATTGTACTTTATCATCTGATGAGTATCTGTTCCTTTTGTTAGAGCATTTATTAATTTATTAAGTTATTTAGTGATTAAGGTCTAATCATTTATAAATTGTCCCTCCCAACCATTTTTACTCTTCTACATATTTTATACCACTCAAAGTACATTTTTAATGTATTACTTCATTTAATTATTTAAATTACCTCTGAAATAAAGAGCATATGTTGGTATTATATTAAAAGATATCAAATCATAGAATACATGAGGCTATAAGTGAATTAACCCTGTAATATGACTGTAATCATTCTTTATTAAAAGAAAAGGGTGGGGGGAGTGATTGAGGCACCGTGTCAGGAGACCACAAAAGGATGTGAGTGCATTTAGACCTGTTGTGGGATATGTGAAGGGATTTCTTTGTATTGAAAAACACTCCTTCTATAATTCTGAGAGTAAATGATAGTTTCCTGGTGCTATTGAAAGATGCCACATTTGATGTGTTCGTCGTGGTCTGGTTTTGTTTGTTCCAGACAGGGTTTCTCTGTGTAGCCCTGACTGACCTGGAAGTTGCTATGTAGAGCAGAATGACCTAGAACTCAGAGCTCTGCCTGCCTCTGTCTGCTGGATGCTGAGAGTAGAGGTGTGTACCATCACACCTGTCTTGGGAGTTAGTTTTCTATAAGTGTGAGGCCCTAGTAGGTGAAACTCACTCCGATGGATGACCAAATCTCCAAGAGTGTAGCCTGCACTAAGTGAAATAGATGGGATTTTTTAAATATGGGAACACAAAGTGTGAATGGAGATTAAGTTGAGGATATATATGGAAGGAGGTTGAAGAAAGGATGAATATGATGAGAATAAAACATACTCAAAAAACTATATTAAATAAGCATCAATTTAAAAAGTAGTTAATGATTTGGGTGAAAACAAAATAAATTTAGTAAAAAGTTCATTTAATTTTCTCATTGTCTTAGCAATGGGAAATATATTCAAGTTATTGCAAATGCCAAATTAATTAAGATTATGATGTAATAATATCAGAAGAATAAAGAAAAACAGGAAAAAGACTTTGTTCGTCTACTGAGATAAATTTTCTTTTAACAATCTATGCATTATAAGGTAAATTTGCATATACATTATACATAATTTTACTGAGAAATGTGAAGGTTGAGAAAATTAAACCATGTTGATAGGAGAGTTTTCATGACATTTTTATTAACATATTTTTCTTTGCAATTTTACTAAGCATTTGACAAAAATGAACTATTGAGATGTGAACTTTGATTTTTTTTTAAAGAAGTCATATATATTAAGTGATATGTGAGGCGATTAAAGGATCAATATTGTGAACAGGATAAATCTGAGAAGTTATATATTTACTGCATTAATATAACAGTCATTTTCCTGTTCACAATCCAAATATTTTAAACTTTTTAATGGTAGTTTTTGTAACAAAGTACTGTCTTTTGCTTTGGGCTTTTTGTTCTTATTATTGCTGCTGGTGGTTGTGGTGATGGTGATGGTGGTGGTGGTGGTGATGGTGGTGGTGGTCTTTGTTTTGTTTTGTTTTGAAATAGGGTGTTACTGTATAGTGTAGGCTGGCCTAAAACCTGCTTTGAAGACCAGGCTGGCCTTGAACTTATACATTTCAACTCACCTGCTCTGCCTCCAGTTCTGGAATTAAAGGCATACCTTAATGGGCTCACTTAAGATCTCTGACCACCATTATTATATAGAGCATTTTCACTTATAAGAAACCTGACTCCAGGTGGTGACAGGCAATGGTAAAACCTCTGAAAATGGAGAGCACGTGTGGTGCAAATTATCAGCTTACTTATATATTTATTGACTTGCCACTCCAAAGTAAAGGGTATTTATAAATTTTGAGCACAAAAAAGTCAGATTCTTGGATCCTAAAGTTCATTAATGGAAATTAGCTCTCTGACTGTTTATATTACTGTTTCCTCTGATTAAAATATATTTTTACTTTTCTTGCCCAGCAATTTTGGGAGAATTACAATTTTCTATAAAGGAAAATGTTTTATCTATGAAAAAAAAAAAACCTTAATCAACCTGGTATCATATTCCGCCTAAAAGCAGATTTTCAGATAATCTTGTCACATGGATATCAGAAAATGTTCTCTGAAGAAATCACACTGCTGTGTGTTAAGTGTTCTTTATTCTGCAAAGCACTGGTTAAGTCACAGCATTTGAGAATTCCACTGTCCTCCGCAGATGCAGATTTACTCTGTTACCATCCAAATCAAATGCTTACTTATCCAGGAAATAGCTTACCAGTGTGACTTCTGTAATTTACATTGTATTCTGAAGTCCACACGACACTCACTGATGTTATAGAACATTGCTATGGCAGGGTTCTGCCTTCCAAGCTTCATCAGGGCAGTGCTGCCATTGAAATGTGTTCATTTTACTCGATGATTCATTATTTTAAAAAGTTAGGTACACCTTAGTAACAACAAGAATAACATAGATGCCACTTTATCTGCCAACTATTCTGCAAGGGTCTTTAAAGAAAAATAGTGAATTAATGTGGCTGAGGTACCTATTTAACACAACAAAGTGAACCTGACTTCCAGGTTCTCCCAGCATTCCTCAGTCTCTTCCTAAACTTGCCAGACCAAGGGCTGGGCTTCATCTCCCTCTCTGGCTCTTCACTATATAACCCATTCCTTGGCCTCAGTTCCTTGGGAGGAGTTAACTCTCCCTGAGAGCTGCACCCAGTAAACCTGCCTTTACATACTTTACTTTGGCAGGGAATACCTACCATTGACTAGTGAGTGATTAATTCCTCTTCTAGCAAGAATATTACCTAAATTTCATTTAAGTTGAACAATGATAATGACATAACATCACTGAGGCATTGTAGTAGAAATATACAAATATTGTTACATGGAGAAGGGCAATTGCTTAATTTATTAAGAACAATTCTTTAGCTGGATATGATGTCGCATACCTGTAATCTCAGGACTTGAAAGGGAGAGGCAGAGGGACCAAGAATTCAAGACCAAGGGGCAGGAAAGATGGCTTACAAGTTAAGAGTTTAAAGTTCCTATTGAGTTTGTGACCCAGCTTGCCTACTACATACTGAATTTCAAAACAACCAACCAAACACACGTTTGCTCATGTAAAGATAGTTTTTGAAATGCAAAATATGCAAACTTTGTATGGAGATGCATAGTATATATATACATATATATATATATATATATATATATATATATATATATATATATGTATGTGAGGTGAGGACTCACTCTTAACCTATACACTCTATGCACTCTCAGTATCACAGTTTAAGCCAGAAGGTGTGCCAATGGTACCTCATTTTGCCAAACAACCAGGAGGCTTTGGATTTGAACCCCACTGTCACCGAAAAGAAAAGTCACATATTGTCCCTATAGTATGTGTAGTGACTATTCCTGGTTGGCAACTTGACTATATTTGAAATGAACTACAATCCAGAATTGGAAGGCTCACCAGTGAACCTAATCTGGAGGCTGGGAGATAGAAGTTTCTGATCTGGATCTTGGTATGGAGATCTTGAGACACAGTGGTGATTGAATCCAGGAGATTAAGACATGGAGATCTCCGAGTCCAAGGTCATCTGGGATTAAAGGTGTGGTGGCACACACCTTTAATCTGGGCTACACCTTCTGCTGGGGACCATATAAGGGCATTGGAAGAAGAGAGTCTGGCTCTCGCTCTTTCGCCTTCTTGCTGTGTGGGACTCAGCAACTGGTAGATCCTTGGACTTCCATTCACAGCTACTACTGAACCATTGTTGGGATTTGGACTGCAGACTGTAAGTCATCAATAAATTCNTTTACTATATAGAGACCATCTGTAAGTTCTGTGACTCTAGAGAACCCTGACTAATACAGTATGTCTCAGGGTTGGTTGCATCCAATTGCTCTTCCAGTTGATTGACCATTCAGTAATTGTTATATCCTTACAGGGTCTACTGCTTAAGTATTTAAGTCTTTCCCTCTCTTTCCTATTCCAAGTGTCACTCAAGTTTAGGTTTTCAGGTCTCACCCAAATCATTACTAGTCTGCTGATTGTTCATTTTGTTTCCATCTGAGGTATTTGAAGGGTAGTACCATGAAAACCCAGTCAATTGACATCTCCTCACTTGAGAAGTAGAGTCAGGAAGATCATAAGTTTAAGGTCACTTTTCCTTACATAGTGATTTTTGAGGTCAAACTAGGCTACTTGACACTAGTTTTAAAAATATTCTATTAAATCACTGCTTCTCTTTTCAAAATACTTCTTATTTATTGGTGTTTTGATGATTTAAAAATAACAGATCCAGGGATGGAGAGATGGCTCAGTGGTTAAGAGCATTGACTGATCTTCTAGAGGTCATGTGTTCAATTCCCATCATTCTCATGGTAGCTCACTTCCACCTGTAACATGATTGGATGCCCTCTTCTGGTGTGTGAGTGACAGCACATATATAAAGTAAATGAATAAATCTTTTTAAAAAACAATAGCATATCCTTGGTGCTGCTCAAGTGTTTTCTTGACTTGAAAATACCTGATAGAAATAATATGGAAATAAGAAAGTCATGTTTGGATTCCTGGTGTCAGAAGTTTCAGTCCACCGTGAGCTAAAGCCAATGTTTTTGGATGCAGTAAAACACCTGGATTTGTTTGAGGAACTCATTGCGCTTAAGCACACACACATAGGAAGTAAAAGAAAGCAGCTATGTAGCCAAGCCAACGGGAAACTGAGGAAAGGAATCTGCATTACTCCCTCTTGCTGTTACTGGTATTCTCCATCCTCTTTCTTCCACACTGCTTGTGAGGCAGAGAAATCTGTGACTCATGCTAGCAAATGAAGCACGGGAGTATGAGGCATCAGGCCGGAACATTCAGGTATGATATTTGCAGAGGTCTCTTTTCCTTCAGGCTGTGACGTCAGCAAAGGAAAAGGTAACGAGATTTGTGACTGTAAAGAATGAGAGCTGTTTTGAGTCTTAATGGACTGGCACTTTGATGAAGAAAGAGGAGCAATGAATGCCACAGTGTACATGCTCGGGAATATATTGGGAAATATAGATAGAATGAGGAGACATCATGATTCAAAAAGACTGTCTCAGATGAAATTGGGAGAACATTCTCTAGAAACAGAAAATTCTGAGTCATCCAGCTTACATATTCAAAGAGCTAGTTCAAAGAATATAATGGCAGAAAAAAAAAAAAAGCTGATCAAAGGAGCTATACAGGACAGACAGACAGACACACACACACACACACACACACACACACACACACACACACACACAAAATATAGTGAAACCTAAAGAAGAGCTGTTCTCAGTGTCCAGCAGGAGGTGTAGCATGGGGGAGGGGCCCCAGACAAGAGCTGGAGCCCTTGTAGAAAGGCACAGCCACCAGAAATTACACCTCCTCACAGACAGGATTTGGAGAGTCAGCCCTGCTGTGGGTCCCAATCATGAACGCTCCCATCAGAAGCTTATAGCAGCTTTCTTGGTACTCATGGCTTAAAACTGCATAGTTGGAAGCCAGCATGGTGGCATACCTGCAAATCTCCCCACAGGGAAGGAAGTCTGAGGCAGGATGGTTGTTAGTGTGAGGCCACTTGGCTTACAGAGAGAGCTTCTGTCTCAGATAAGAAAAGAAAGAAAGGGAGGGGAAGTGGAAGCAGGAGAAAGAAAGGGAGGACAACCAAGTGGGAGGCAAAGGAAAGGGAGAAAAAAAGAAAAAGAAAATAGCCTGGGCTTTGCTCTTTTCTCTAAAGTGGCAGTTAAGGAGAAGATGAAAATGACATTTGGAAAGAATAGGAAAGACAGTACCTTCTAGAACAGCACCAGGAAATAGTCATGTATGTGGGTTCAGACAGAAACTGGAAACTCAACCAGTTCAAACAGCAAAGATCGGAGTTACCATGCTTTAAAAGTGGTACCATTAATCCTCCAATCAGAGACAGAGAGAGACATTACGTAAATGGCCCCCTGAGATTGTGCATTTGGCTCCAAAAGCTGCCCCACAGATTCACTAGGGGATTAACTGGCTGCCAACTGACCACATATTGCTGGGAGGAGCTGACATTCTGCAGTCTCTGGCAGCTTTACTCTTAGGGACAAAGCATTCTCCTCACAGGAGTTTTTATTCTGCTGAATTAGTATTGTCTGGTTTAATTCTCCAAATTTAGCACGTAATCCTCTGCATTACAAGCATATTAATTTGACCCACCATTTCCAGAGCCAGCAGCTGCCTGCTTTTCTATGGCAGGTCATCCTGCTGAGTGAGACGGCATCCACGGACTAGGCCAGCAAGCTGGCTTTGACCTATTTATTGGTCTTTTCTCTCCCCTGGAAAAGGACTTTTGGTAACATGCCTATTATATAAGCTTCCATTTTTGCATTTTATTTTATTATACGTTTTTTGTTTAAATATAATGACATCACTTTCCCCTTTTCTTTCCTTCCTGCAGACTGTTCCTAGACACCGAGTCCATCTTTGTTGTTTGTGTGTATAGAGTTTCAGGGCTGACCACTCTAGGTGGTCAATCCCTAGGATGTGCTAACTCTCCCTTCCCTCCCCGGTCATCAGTTACCTACAGTTCTTCAGCAGTGTAATCCTATGAGATTTCCTCTTCCATATTAGCATGCCTATTGAAACTGTTACTGTTAAGATCTGTGATAGATGGCTATTGTGTGACAGACAGATTTTTTTCCTAGAAGATCTCTACGCACCCCACAGAGTAAGTTAACAACACGGTGAGCCAGTGAGTTTACCAGGGATACTTACAGGAACATGGGTGGGGGGCTACTGCAGTAGGAACAGAAAGGCTCAAAGACAATGACGTCATCAAGGCTCACCCTAGCATCAGTGATAACTCACAAAAGCTGGAGCAGACTGTACGTACTACAGGTAGCTCAAAGCTTTCAGAGTTCTTTTCTAAGTAACTAGAAGGTCTGAGCCTCTTGCAGGCAGCTTACCTGCTCTTTGTTCTGTGTCCCATGAACACAGAACGGCATAGTCTACAACGTTCTCTGCTTCCTCCAAGCTGCTTGTCTGGTCTCTGGTTTTTCCTGGGTTTCACTGAGACTTTCCTTTGGAGTTTGGCTTGCCTGAGTGACTCTCAACAGTCTACTATTTATAGGCTCTTGGGGAGGGAGGTAACTAGTGATTCGGGACAGTTTCAGGGACTTCCTGGAGCTAGTTTGAATTGTTTATTTCCTTTCTTGTGGAGTTTCTTTGAAGAATCAAATTTTTCTCCTCCCCTTAGAATATTGTGGTATTTTACATCTTCATAAACATCTCACTTTAAAAACTGCTACTGTTTTGCCTTTCTCTTATACCTTATGTCTTCACAACTTTCCCTCCAAGATGGGAAGCTACTTAACCTTGGAGAAAATGGCTATAATGCAACAGCTTCAGAGGTTTCCTAACTACTGGCTTTTAGAATCTTTCCATCCCCTTTTCTGTGATATTACTTGAACCATAGAGGCATGAACTATGAAGTAGATGTATCCATTGGGACAGGGATGTCTATGGGCTCCCAATGAGCTGGTAATTATTGTGTCTAGTTGCTGATTTTCTGTGATGGTTTGCTGTAAGAAGCCTCTTTGATGAGTTGTATTAGCTATGCTTACCCATAGGTATGATTTAGAATAACAAAATGGGAGTAATAATTATCTGGTAAAATTTGTGTACTCAATACTCTTGGGATGCCTGCTACTAAAGGTTTTGTTAGTCTATGGTTCTTGGGAAAACACTGTAAACGCTAGTGAAGTAACTCTTTAAAGATGAATGTGTGTGTGTGTGTGTGTGTGTGTGTGTGTGTGTGTGTACGTGCATGTGTGTGTGTATGTGTGTGTGTATGTGTGTGTA
>NC_034591.1:9800702-9839742 GCF_900095145.1 Mus pahari
TGTGTATGTGTGTACGTGTGTGTGTATGTGTGTGTAGATAAATAGATGTATATTCATAAGCATATAATTTGTGTGTAATTTTATAGAAATATAAAATAATAAGATTCATTGGAGCTTTATCAAACAACCTTAGTATTATTCATCCTTCCCTACTCCTATGTGTTGACCTTTCTCTCCTGTTATTTGAACCCTCCTCCTCCTCATTCTTCCATATTTGAGTTCATATCAGAATTGTATCCTGTTATTTTCTCTCAGCTCTCCCACTCACCAGCTTTCTGTCATGCCCAGGCATTGTTTTCTTCAGGCTTTGGGGAATTATTTTGAATTTTTAAACATTTAAAAAGTCATGTCCACTTATGTTCTTAATTTTTCATCTTCTGAAATTATCTGTTTTTTGTTGACTCATACAAGGCAATTCCAATACATTAGCTGAACTCCAATAAAAACCTTTTTACAAAGAGATCTTAGCTATTTCTAATCATGATAAAATGGATGTTAAGATGCACATGTCAAAAGGCTTCTTAAAAAACATTAAAGGCATGAGAGGAAATCCATCAGAAAAGCTTGCTTTTCTTCCATGAATTATGTTCTTTGGGGCTTTATTTCAGAAAGAAAAGACATCTTAGCACAGAATGCAGAGAGAATCTGCAGGCGTGGCCCACTTTCCCAAAACTCTTAATTCTGAGCAGGTCAAAATAATACTTGCTTATTGCATGATGTATCGATTTTGTTGATTCTGGAATATTGCAAATAAAAGCCATTATCACAACTCACACGACTATTCTCACTTAGGAAAATAAAATTAGTGAAAATATGACAATATCTCCTTTCTCAGTCCTCGGCCACAATACAAGAAAATGTCTTAGGATCTATTCCATAGCTTTAGTAGTAGTGGCTCATATGTAGACACCTGTGATGGTTTGAATATGGTTGGTCTGACATGGCACCATTAGGTAGTGTGGCCTTGTTGAGTAGTTGTGTCACTGTTGGTATGGGCTTTAAGACCCTCCTATTCATGTTAGAGCCAATCTTCTCCTAGTAGCCTTCAGATGAAGATGTAGAACTCTCAGCTCTTCCTATACCATGACTCCCTGTATGGTGCTCTGCTCCACCTTAATGATAGTCTACTGAACCTCTGAATGTGTAAGCCAGTCTTAATTAAATGTTGTCTAAGTATTAGCTTGGTCACGGTATCTGTTCACAGCCGTAAAACCATAACTAAGACAACACACATGAGAAGCAAAGAAGACTAATCATGACTAATCTTTAAAAGGCTTGGAAAGAATTCCAAACACCTCTCAGTTGTGCCCTTAACACAGTTGAAAAGAAAAACCCCAGGATTTGAATTAGACTAGCTAACTAGTTTTCTTTTAATTGAGATGGAAATGATAATTACTTTTTTTAACCTTCCAGTAACAATTAGAGAGGTTAAAGAAATGATCTTATATACCCTAGGTGTTTTCTCTGTGGTCTAAAGGACAATGATAAATAGTCTTTACACTGTAAAGTCTATGGACTAATGAACATACAAAATATGTATACAGCATGAGTGTTGCTTAGATAATATTTAGTGTCATTGTCATTCAAATAAAGGAGTCACTTATAAAAACAAATTAACATTAGAGAATATAATGGGTACAAATTTATCCCATCCCCTATTCCTAGTTTTTTCCAGGCCACCTTCCCCACAAATATTGAGTTCCTGGTTCACATCTATGTACACATGAAAACATGTAGTGTTTCTCCTAAATCTCAAATTCCTTATCTCACACATGATTACAGAAGAGTATATACAGGACAAGACGTACTATTACATAAAATATTTTTATCACAAATTAGTAAATAAATATAGGCCAATTTATTGATAATGTGGTAATAATCTAATTTATGACTTTTGAAATTTAGTCAGCCTAGCATGTGCATTGTCCATCTTTTTAAACAAGAGTATCAACCTCTACTACAGATATTAGGGTATTATAAATAAATAAGAGAGAAATTTACATGTGTCTTATTTAATGGTTTCATAGGTATTCATAATTAATAACAGATTTATGTGATAACACAAAAATATAAAATGTGAAAAAAATAGATTGAAGTCCTTGATATTGTGTGAGGATGAAGATGCTTTTACTTTTAAAATCAAACACAGTGGTGACCCTCTAAGAAATTTGTTTTGTCACATCTCTTAGAAGTTCACAAATTCTATCTTATGAATTCTCTACCTCAGGCATCAGCGGCATAACCATTGGTCAATAATCAATGCTCTTGTTTTTAAAAACACATTTTTATTTATTGTTTGATCATATGTAGGGGCATATCTCTACTATGACGCACAGATAGGGGTCAGAGGACAACTTCCAAGTGTCTTTTCTCTTGTTTCACTATGTGAGTCACTGCTATCAAACTCAGGTCCTCAGGCTGGGGAGCAGACAGCTTTATCCACTGAGCCATCTCACTAGCCACTCTGCACAAATAAATAATCTCTTGCCCAAAGTCTCATGAGCCACCCTAATAAAGTTCAAGAATAATAAGCAATGAATTTGATAATATTTATCCAAATATACTTGAAAATGTTATAATGACCATTATTAATATGGGTTAATATTAGCAGAGTTTTTTTTAAAAGAATTATTTTACTTTTTAAATGCTACTTAGTAGTAGAAAGTACTGGGACCCAATAGTCACCTCTTTGTTACAAAGACAGACAGGGAACTAGATAGCAGAGATGGTTCCATATTGTAACCTTACCATGAGAGTATTGGGAATATAATTAAATGAGCTAATTGCACTCTGCTTCCTTTTTTAAACAAACAAATAACTAACTAGGATAAGCCTTCAGAAATATTTCATTTCTTGTATTTTGTCAAGAAATATATACATAATATAAACATGCACACATACAGTATGTATGCATGCATGAATGTATGTATGTATGTATGTATGTATGTATGTATGTATATTGTCCAATATAAGTATGATAGCATGTCAAGAAAACACATCTCTAACAATTAAACTACAATACTTTATAGTGGCTTTAATATAGTCTCCAGAAAATTGTAAAACAAGGTCATGAAATTCAACACAAGATCGTCACATTTATTTTAAAATCTAGTAGCTTTTATTGCTGCTGGAAGGTATGGGGCAAAGAAAAGATAAGTGCTAATTACAGATAATTGTTGAGTTCCAAGGACTTTGAACTTGTCCTGGCAAGTAAGATTACTGCAGCCTCCAGGGTAGCATTAGCACACCTGGCTGGAAATAAAAAGGAAGGAAGGTGAGTAGAATGAATCAGTAGGTTTCTTCCTCTCTGAAAGGTTCAGTGAGGTAAAAAGGACTTCGTTTCTTTTAAAACAAGCAAACAAACAGACAAACACAAAAACACTAACTGCCCTTTATTCTAAATCATCTTTTTTTGTTTGTTGTTGTTGTTTTCTTTTTGCCATCAAATCTACACTTCACACTACAGAGTCACAGACCCACTATGACCCCACAATGTAACACCCTGACATGGCAAGTACAGGGCTTACATGCATCTACACTGGTCCTTATGGCTGTTAGCTTGGTGTTTTTGTGAGGTTCCCACAGTGGGATCTGGTTTATCTCTGACTCCTTTGCCTGGCCTTGAGTCCCCTTTTCTCCTATTGGGTTGCCTTGTGCAGCCCGGATACCAAGGCTTTTGCCTTGCCTTGCTGTATGTTGTTTTGTCCTGTGTGCCTGTTGTCTCTTGGAGGCCTGCTCTTTGCTGAAGAGGAAACAGAAAGAGTGTGGATCTAACAGATAGGAAAGGTGGGTGGCAGCTAGGAGTGTAGGGAGGGGAAGCTGTGGTTGTGATGTAGTGTATGGGAGAAGAATGTATTTTCAATAAAAATTTAAAAACCTATTCTTCCTCTATCAAATTCTACAGTAATTTTTGGCACTAGAGATGTGGCATATGAACTTATATTTTTAAAATGTAGGGTATTTTTTCTTTAAAATAGTTAACTTATATAGACCTTATATTAATCCACATATAGCTTAAACTCAATGTGGATTATGTTTTGCTGGCATCTCTATCGTAAATTGTATTTGCTAGGCATAGAACACTAAGAGTGGTTTTACTTAAAATCCTATGTATAATGTGTATTCCAATTTTTTAATAAGTTAAAATTTGTTATAAGATTTGAAAAAAGTTTCAACTTAAAGTGCTAACATATGACTATCTCAAAACATAATTACTTGTTTTGTTTTATTTATTCTAACTGAAAAAGCAAACAAACCTAATGGCAAACACAGGTTTGCTTCATGTAAATTGCTAGTTAATACTAGATCTGATTTTCCATTGCCTCAGTAGTACTGGGAATTAAACTCTAGTATGCGAGGTGCTGTACTTCATTGCCCTTATCGAAGCACTACATGTCACCCCAAAAATCCAGAAAATAATTTTTATCAATTAGAAGTAAAATCTGTTAGATATTTTCTTTATTTACATTTCAAATGTTATCCCCTTTCCTAGTTTCCCCTCTGAAAATCCCCTATCCCCTCCCCCTCCCCCTGCTCCCCAACCCACCCACTCCCATTCCTGGTCCTGATATTCCCCTATACTGGGACATAGAGCCTTCAAAGAACTAAGGGCCTCTCCTCCCATTGATGATCAACTAGTCCATCCTCTGCTACATATGCAGCTAGAGACACAGGAAAGGAGATAACATTTGAAATGTAAATAAAGAAAATATCTAACTAAAAAAAAAAAGTAAAATGTGTACCAGTCTTGGTAATACATACCCGTATGTAAAAGTAACTTTAATTTGTCTGATATAATTGCCTTCTCAGAAGTGAATAATCTCACCCTTTCTAGTTCTTGATGAACTCTGGCTGGCTGGTCTAACTCAGCTCTTCTGGGTCAAACTCCTCTCCAAACTGACTGATTCAATCTGGCTTCTCTCAGTTTTTTTACAGAAATTTTCTGCTTGGCCTGAAAGTAATTTTGGCAATTTGTTCTACTCTTCTGGCTCCTTCTTCTCTGGCTTCAATTACCTCTGCTGAACTGCATAGAACTACATGAACTCACTAACAAATTCAACCCTGACTCCCAAACTGACTCAGCTCTCTCTCTCCCTGAGCTCCTCTTAAATAGCTTCTCTTTCCTGTGCTCTCTCATGAGGTGTCAGGTGTATTCTATCTCTGAACTCCCTCTGTCAAATCTTTGTCTCTGGCTCATCACTTTGTCTAACACTCAGTTAGTGGTCACTTTCAAACAAGGCTGCTTCCTTCTACAAACTAAACTTACGTTAAGGGTGTCTACTAAGGGTATGTCTGTACTACAGCCTGAGGGATTAAAGGTATATGGCAGACATGTCTCCAGATTATACAGATCTAGGTCTTTGGATGTGATCCCTTGCCAGAGCAGCCATATTGCTGGATAAAAATTCCTCTACACCTATATCCCAGAACTGGAGTGATATAGACACAAATGCAAGGCTGGCCTCAGCTACACAATGAGTTTATGACCAGCCAGGTCTATATGAAGCCCTGATTTGAACCATAATAAATATAATATAATATATCTTAATGTAATAAATGTCATAAAATATAAATAATGAAAGCTTGTTAAATTTCATTGAGGAAAAGTGCCAACATTTAACTTGAATAATATTGAAATTTACAAAACAAAAAAATACACATATATGGAATTGATACAGAAGAAATAATAAAAGTAAATGCAATAATTACTATCTGAAGAACTTTTCATCACTATTGACATGTATGAGAACCTGAGTAAAAATGTTCATAAAGGTTGGAGATTAGGAAACACACAATATTATTTAGGGCAGAAGATATTTAATAATTGGAGACTCAGAACTATCGAACTTAACAAAACTCAAAAACTGATCATATTGTATAGATGGAATAGATATATAAATAGTAACATCATATAATTTTACATTACACAAGTACTTATAAGCCAGAGGGGCTTTCAGTTTTCTCTGTGAAACATGAGATATAGGTTAACTTTAAATCCTGGGTTCATGAGAGATGATTTTAAACTCCTACATCCTTCTCTGCCTTCTTCTAAGTTCTAAGATCACCTACACCTGTCTGTGCCGCAACAGCAGGCTCAAACCATAGACCTAATGTGGTGCCTGCCACCTCCCTATGATAGAAGATAAAATTCCTTACCAAAAATTTCACCTTGATTCTAATAAGTGGAATAAGACCTCTTCAGTCTAATAAGAATTTCTTGGCTTATTTTTCATTTCTGTGCAGTAATGAGAGGTGGGTGATAAGTTAGAGAGAACATAACATCAACTCTAACTTCATGAACTGGCACCTGTAATCTGCTTTATTGAAAAGTAGAACTTGTTAACAGGTCTACTATTTGCCTTGTCTTCATTTTATAGTCTTCCTTTTAAAAATTCTATTTTTTCATTCATTTCCTAATCCAATGCTATTTATTAAAATACTACCAAAGACAGTTTTGCCTACAATGATCTTGCATTGGAAAAAGTTGCTGAGACAAAATTAAATTTACATGAACTTTAAGTGTTAGAGATTTAGACATTCTAACAATATAATTTCAAAGGAATATTTTCTGAGGGACTGGAGAGGTGGCTCAGCAGTTAAGAACAGTACTGCTGCTCTTGCGAGGACCCAAATTCAATTTCCAGCACCCAACACACAGGCCTCGCAGAATCCTGTAACTCCATCTCCAGCGTCCTCCTCCCTCTTCTGGACTCTATGGGCAATTGCACTCACATATGCACAAACCCACTGACACATAAGCATACACAGACTTAAGAATAATCAAAAATAAACCTTTAAAGATAAAATAAATACTTCTCCAGTCAATGCAGCTTTAGCAAACATTTTCACAATGATTTTATATAAGTGTCTCAGGAATGTTTATTTTACATTTTCTGAGGCAGTGATGGAAGATACTATTTAGATTGGTCTTGCACATAGAATTCTGCCTGCCTCTGCCACCTCAGTACTGGGATTAATGGTGCCTGCGATCACACCTGGCAGTTTTGAAAGATTTTCCTTGAATTTTTGTTGTTCGGTCTATATCTTACATCTCCGACCCAAAGTGCACATGTGGACAACACCTTCAAGGGGACGTTTTCAATACTTTAGGCCACATAAACATTTTCCGGCTGAAGCTTCCCTGATTTATAAAGTCTAGGATGTTGCTAAAATTAATCACAAAATTACTTCTGAAATCCATTCATTCTAATACATTTTGAACTGTATTTTACAAATATATTTTGTAAAGACATTTTTGCAGTATTTCCACACATGTGTGGCAATGTTGTGACAATCTTACTCACAGAAAGTACAAGGTGACTATGAATCTCAGAACCCTATACTTAATCTCTTAAATACACAAAACCACAGACCACCATCTTCTCTGAAATAGTGATTATGCCTACTAAATTATTTTTTATGGTGTGAGGGAATTGTTTGTTAATTTTAGTGGTTTGTATTTCCCTAAAATATAAGTTAGATATTTCAGCATCTATATTAACATAGGCACATAGATGTGACAAGTACACATTTCTCAAAAAGGTGTGTAACTTTGAGGGGAGAAGTGGGAAGATCACTGCATATTTTAGTAAAGACAAAAACACCTTAGAAAGTGCTAAAAAAAGAAAAACTGTTGAAAATAGAAATAATTTGACAACCACACTACTTGAAACATGTTATCTAGCTAAAGAGATAATAGGACCCAGTTTTGCCAAAATCAAATTAAATTATGCATTCTCTTTATTAATATTAATTTAAATGAAAAGAATATATCAATTTAAAATATAGGAAAGATTTAATTGCAGTAAATATTTTATACATTAATTTACTTCTAAAATTTCACAGGTTAAGAAACTAAGTTAAATTTTAAGAGGTTAACCATGTATCATTTTAATCCTTTATTTCATTTTTTTCATTTTTATTAGATATTTTCTTTATTTATATTTACAAATGTCATCCCCTTCCCTAGTTTCCCCTCCGAAAATCCCCTATCCCCCAACCTTCCCCCTGCGCCCCAACCCACCCACTCCCATTCCTGCTCCTAGCGTTCCCCTGTACTGGGGCATAGAGCCTTCACAGGACCAAGGGCCTGTCCTCCCATTGATGACCAACAAGGCCATCCTCTGCTACATATATAGCTAGAGCCAAAAGTTCCACCATGTGTTTTCTTTGATTGGTGGTATAGTTCCAAGGAGCTCTGGGGGTACTGGTTAGTTTGTTTTGATGTTAATCCTATGGGGTTTCAGACCCGTTCAGCTCCCTGGATACTTTCTCTAGTTCCTTCATTGGAGACCTGTGCTCCATCCAATGGATGACTGGGTATATCCACTTCTGTATTTGCCAGGCACTGGAAACAGCTATATCAGGCTCCTGTCAGCAGACTCTGGTTGGCATCTGCCTAGTATCTGGGCTTGGTGGTTGCTTATGGGATGGATCCCCAAGTGGGGCAGTCTCTGGATGGTCATTACTTCAGGATCTGCTCCGAACTTTGTCTCTATAACTCCTGCCATGGGTATTTTGTTCCCCCTTCTTAAAATGATTCTGAGCTTCTGGGCTAATATCCACTTATCAGTTAGTGCATATCATGTGTGTTCTTTTGTGATTGGGTTACCTCATTTAGGATGATATCCTCCAGATCCATCCATTTGTNTAAGAATTTCATAAATTCATTGATTTTAATGGCTGNGTAGTACTCCATTGTGTAAATGTACCATATTTTCTGTATCCATTCCTCTGNTGAGGGACATCTGGGTTCTTTTCAGCTTCTGGCTATTATAAATAAGACTGCTATGAACATAGTAAAGCATGTGTCCTTATTACACTGTGGAAAATCTTCTGGGTATATTCCCAGGAGTGGTATTGCTGGATCTTTTGGTAGAACGATGTCTAATTTTCTAAGGAACGCCAAACTGATTTCCAGAGTGGTTGTATCACCTTGTAGTCCAATCAGCAATCAGCAGTGTTCCTCTTTCTCCACATCCTCACCAGCATCTGCTGTCTCCTGAGTTTTTGATCTTAGCCATTCTGACTGGTGTGAGGTGGAATCTCAGGGTTGTTTTGATTTGCATTTCCCTGATGATTAAGGATGTTGAACATTTTTTCAGATGCTTCTCAGCCATTAGGTATTCCTCAGTTGAGAATTCTTTGTTTAGATCTGTATCCCATTTTTAAAAAAGGGTTGTTTGATTTTCTGGAGTCTGACTTCTTTATATATATTGGATATTAGCACCCTATCAGATTTAGTATTGGTAAAGATCTTTTCCCAATCTGTTAGTTGCCTTTTGGTCTTATTGACAGTGTCCTTTGCCTTACAGAAGCTTTGCAATTTTATGAGGTCCCATGTGTCAATTCTTGATCTTACAGCACAAGCCATTGCTGTTCTGTTCAGGTATCTTTCCCCTGTGCCCATATCTTCAACGCTCTTCCCCACTTTCTCCTCTGTAAGTTTCAGTGTCTCTGGTTTTATGTGGAGTTCTTTGATCCACTTAGACTTGAGCTTTGTACGAGGAGATAAGAATGGATAAATTTGAATTTTTCTACATACTAACTACCAGTTGAGCCAGCACCATTTGTTGAAGATGGTGTCTTCTTTCCACTGGATGGTTTTAGCCTCTTTGTCAAAGATCAAGTGACCATAGGTGTGTGGGTTCATTTCTGGGTCTTCAATTCTATTCCATTGATCTACCTGTCTGTTACTGTACCAGTACCATGCAGTTTTTATCACAATTGCTCTGTAGTACAGCTTGAAGTCAGGCATGGTGATTCTACCAGAGGTTCTTTTATTGTTGAGAGTAGTTTTTGCTATCCTGGGTTTTTTTGTTATTCCAGATGAATATGCCAATTGCCCTTTCTAAATCTGTGAAGAATTAAGTTGGAATTTTGAAGGGGATTGCATTGAATCTGTAGATTGCTTTAGGCAAGATAACCATTTTGACTATATTGATCCTGCCAATCCATGAGCATGGGAGATCTTTTCATCTTCTGAGATCTTCATTGATTTCTTTCTTCAGAGGCTTGAAATTCTTATACAGATCTTTCACTTTATCTTTGAGTTTGTTTATGTAGTGGATTATATTGAATGATTTCCATATATTGAACTGTCCTTGCATTCCTGGGATGAAGCCTACTTGATCATGATGGATGATCATTTTGATGTTCTTGGATTCAGTTTGCGAGAATTTTATTGAGTATTTTTGCATCTATATTCATAAGGAAAATTGGTCTGAAGTTCTCTTTCTGTGTTGGGTCTTTGTGTGGTTTAGGTATCAGAGTAATTGTGGCATCATAGAATGAATTAGGTAGAGTACCATCTGTTTCTATTTTGTGGAAGAGTTGGAGGAGTATTGGAATTAGGTCTTCTTTAAAGGTCTGATAATCTGATAGATCTCTGCACTAAACCCATCTGGTCCTGAGCTTTTTTGTTGTTGTTGTTAGGAGATTATTAATGACTGTTTCTATTTCATTAGGGGATATGGGACTGTTTAGATCGTTAATCTGATCCTGATTTAACCTTGGTGCCTGTTATCTGTCTAGACAATTGTCCATTTCATCCAAATTTTCTAGTTTTGTTGAGTATAGTCTTTTGTAGTAGGATCTGATCATTTTTTTTAAAAATTTTCTCAGATTCTGTTGTTATATCTCCCTTTTCATTTCTGATTTTGTTAATTGGGATACTGTCCCTGTGCCCTCTAGTAAGTCTGGCAAGGGTTTATTTTTTCAAAGAACCAGCTCCTGGTTTAGTTGATTCTTTGTATAGTTCTTTTTGTTTCCACTTGGTTGATTTCAGCCCTGAGTTTGATTATTTCTTGCAGTCTACTCCTCTTGGGTGGATTTGCTTCCTTTTGTTCTAGAGTTTCTAGGTGTGCTGTCAAGCTGCTAGGGTTTGCTCACTCCAGCTTCTTTTTGGAGACATTCAGAGTTTGAGTTTTCCTCTTAGGACTGATTTCATTGTGTCCCATAATTTTGGGTATATTCTGGCTTCATTTTCATTAAACTGTAAAAAGTCTTTTATTTCTTTATTTCTTCCTTGACCAAGTTATCATTGAGTAGAGTGTTGTTCAGCTTCCATGTGTATGTGGGTTTTCTTTCTTTCTTTCTTTCTTTCTTTCTTTCTTTCTTTCTTTCTTTCTTTCTTTCTTTCTTTCTTTTTTATTTATTATTATTTTCTTTATTTACATTTCAAATGCTATCCTGAAAGTTCCCTATACCCCACCCCCGCCCCTGTTCCCCTACCCACCCACTCCCACTACTTGGCCCTGGCCTTCCCCTGTGCTGAGTCATATAAAGTTTACAAGACCTATGTGGGTTTTCTATTATTTAGGTTGTTATTGAAGATCAGCCTTAGTCCGTGGTGATGTGATAGGGTGCATGGGATTATTTCAATATTTTTGTATCTGCTGAGGCCTGTCTTGTGACTGATTGTATGGTCAATTTTGGAGAAGGTACCATGAGGTGCTGAGAAGAAGGTATATCTTTTTGTTTTAGAATGAAATGTTTTATAGATGTCTGTTAAATCCATTTCATAACTTCTGTTAGTTTCACTGTGTCTCTGTTTAGTTTCTGTTTCCAGAATCTGTCCATTGATGAGAGTGGAGTGCTGGATTCTCCCACTATTATTGTGTGAGGTGTAATATGTGCTTTGAGTTTTAGCAGTTTCTTTAATTAATGTGGATGCCCTTGCATTTGGAGCATAGAGCTCAGAATTGAGAGTTCATCTTGATAATTTTTACCTTTGATGAGTAAGAAGTGCCCCTCTTATCTTTATTGAGAACTTTAGTTGAAAATCAGTTTTATTCAATATTAGAATGGCTACTCCAGCTTGTTTCTTAGGACCATTTACTTGGAAAATTGTTTTCCAGCCTTTTACTCTAAGGTAGTGTCTGTCTTTGTCCCTGAGGTGGGTTTCCTGTATGAAGCAAAAAGTTGGGTCCTGTTTAAGTAACCAATCTATTAGTCTATGTCTTTTTATTGGGGAATTGAGTCCATTGATAGTAAGGAAAAGTCATTGTTGCTTCCTGTTACTTTTGTTGTTAGTTGGAATTCTGTTCATGTGGCTGTCTTCTTTAGGTTTGTTGAAAGATTACTTTCCTGCTTTTTCTTGAGCTTAGTTTCCCTCATGTGTTGCTTTCCCTTTATTATCCTTTGAAGGGCTGGATTTGTGGAAAGATATTGTGTAAGTTTGGTTTTGTCATGGAATAACTTTGTTTTTCCATCTACAGTAATTGAGAGTTTTGCTGGGTATAGTAGCCTGGGCTGCATTTGTGTTTTCTTAGGGTCTGTATGATATCTGCCCAGGATCTTCTGGCTTTCATAGTCTCTGGTGAGAAGTCTAGAGTAATTCTGATAGGTCTGCTTTTATATGTTACTTGACCTTTTATCCATTACTGCTTTTAATATTATCTCTTTGTTTTGTACATTTGGTGATTTGATTATTATGTGACAGGAGGAATTCCCTTTCTGGTCCAAACTATTTGGAATTCTGTAGGCTTCTTGTATGTTCATGGGCATCTCTTTCTTTAGGTTGAGGAAGTTTTCTTCTATAATTTTGTTGAAGATATTTACTGGCCCTTTAAGTTGGAAATCTTCTTTCTCATCTATACCTATTATCCTTAGGTTTAGGTTTGGTCTTTTAATTGTGCCCTGGATTTCCTGGATGTTTTGTGTTAAGATCTTTCTGCATTTCACATTTTCTTTGACTGTTGTGTCAATGTTTTCTATGGTATCTTCTGCACCTGAGATTATCTCTTCTATCTCTTGTATTCTGTTACTTATGCTTGCATCCTTGGCTCCTGACTTCTTTTCTAGGTTTTCTATTTTCAGAGTGGTCTCCCTTTGTGATTTCTTTACTGTTTCTACTTCCATTTTTAGATCCTGGATGGTTTTGTTCAATTCTTTCACATGATTGCATCTATTCTCCTGTATTTCTTTAAGGGAATTATTTATTTCCTTCTTAAGGTTTTCCATTGTCATCATGAGAAGTGACTTTAGATCCATATCTTGCTTTTCTGGTGTGATGGTGTATCCAGGACTTGCTGTGGTAGGAGAGTTTGGTTCAGATGATGCCAAGTAAACTTGGTTTCTGTTGCTTCTGTTCTTATGTCTGCCCCCTTCTCTCTGATTATCTAAAGTGCTTGTTGCTCTCAATATATCTGATTGTATCCTGTACTTCCTGTAATCCCTATTGATTCAGGACTCCTCAGAGTCAAGCTTTCTCTGTGATCCTGTGATTCCAGGATCCTCTGCACCTGAAATTCTGGGTGTGTCAGAACTCTTGGCAGTCAAGCTTCCTCTGAGACCCTGAGATCCTGGTGTGACCAAACTCCTGGGATCCTAGGATCCTAGAATCCTAAGATCCTGGGTGTGTTACAGCGTCTGGAAGTGGTGTCTCCTCTGGGGACCATGGGGCTGTCTGCTGTGTTCGAATCCAAGGTATACCAGGACCAATCAGAAGGAACCCGAGATGCTGGTCAAGCAGGGCTCCTGTGTTCTTGCTCCTGCTGTCACAGGCCCATCACAATTGGCTTGGAACAGATGTTGCATATCACTCACCAGTGATCCTAAGATCTTGGGCGTGCTAGGGCACCTGCAGCCTGGAGAGTCCTCTGGGGACCGTGGGACTGTCCAACGAGTACATGTCCAAGGTGGCCCGGAGCTGGCACGACCCAAAGGGCCCTTTATTTCAATTTTAAATTCTACTGTTGCATTTAAAGCATGAGGAAGTCTGTTCTCTATCCAGCCTTCTTTCATTATATGATTGGTTGCCTGTGTTTCATCCTTTAATTTTTATTCCTCCTTCCTTCCTCGAACTCCTCCCCCTCTCTTCCCACCAATCCCTCTCTCCTACCACTTTTCCCTCCCTCATTTCTTCTTTCACTTGTTCTTTTCCTTTCTTCTCCTTGCTTTATTCTCCTAGGTTGTCTTTTAACATATTAAATATTCAGTCTTGATTATTTCACAATGACTGTGTTTCTTTAATATAGCAGTATACTCTTTCAGAGGATTTACTCTTTCCCTATCCTTTAATCATATTATTTTTTATGTGAAGTGCAATTAAATGAGCTCTTCCAGCACATAAGCTCATCAATATTTCCAGGCTTGTGCGATACTGTCTCAGTGTTCTATTGCTGTGAAGAGACACCATGACCAAGGCAACGCTTACAAAAGAAAGCACTTAGTTGAGATGGCTTACAATTTCAGAGGTTTAGTCCATCATGCTCACAGCAGTGAACATGGCAGCATGCAGAGAGACATGACCCTGGACAAGGGACTGTGAGCTCTACATCCATATCTACAGGTAACAGAAAGACAAAGATACTAGGCCTGCCTTGAGTACTTGACCCTTCAAGGGCACTCTCTGTGACACATTTCCTCCAATAAGCCTACATCTATACCAACAAGGCCACATCTCTCAACAGTGCCTCTCCCTTACCAAGCATTCAAATCTATGAGCCTAGTGGGGCCATTCTTATGCAAACCATCACAGATACATTAGGTATAATTACCTTAGTATTTTTCTCAACCAATAGTATTCATTACTTTTATTTACTTTAGTTTCCAGTTTTTTCTTATCTGTGAATACTTTATTATCTGTACAACTTTTATTTTTCATTTTTACTTCATCTATCATTTGGTCATTTTACTCTTGAAGCATATACTTTATACCTCTCTACCTCTCTTCCTCTCCTGTCCTTACTCTATGACAGGGTCTCATGTATGCAAAATTGGCGTGAGCTCACTGTGCAGCAGAGCCTGGCTTAGAACCCTTGAACCTCCTGCTTATAAACCCCCAAATGCAGGTATTATAGGCATGTGACACAGTGCCTGTTTTATTCTCTTACTTTGTAAGTTGCAGGTTTGTGCTACATTGTAGAAAAAAAATTCATTTCTATTTTGAGTAATGTTATTATTTTCTGTTCAGTAAATTGACACATGAAAATGACACATATTTTTAGGCTACCATATGATGAATCAATTCATGTACACCTTGGATGGCATTCAAATCAGGTTAATCAGATCTTTTGCCTCAAATATGTAGTACAGAAAATATTCAATTTTTTTTCTCCAAGCTTTAGAATATTAGTCTAATAAAATCAAAGAAGCATGAGTTTTAAGATATCAATACATAAACATTGGTTGAAAATTTTTTTCCTGCCATTTACCCACATTCCAAAATACTATCACAATCCTCTATGTTATGTGATGCCCTGGTACTCAGAGTTTCGCCCAGGTCTGGAGCAGGGCCCCACCCTCTGAAGACAGCAGACACACAGATTTCTTTTTATGTTCGCAGAAACATCTGCTTTAGAAGAAAAGTCACTCAAAAAACTACTTTAAGATGACTTCAGTAAACACAGACTTTTCTCTTTTTCAGTTAGAAGTGTTAAAGAGCAAGCTGGAATATCTTTGAATCGAGTGAATCTTATCAAAGGCTTCACAAGCATCCCACAGAGAAGGATGAGAGGTTATACTTCCAGGAAGGAAGCAGGCAGTGTGATGACTCAGGAACTTTAATTAGCAAGTGTTTCAAAGTGAGGCAGCTAGGAGGTGATAGATCATTGGCTATTGGAGTTCGGCCCTAGTAAAGGGGGTTATGACCTATAAAAGTGTATTTTCCAGAGAGAAAATACTTATGTATCTTTAATGCAATCACTTCTGTTCACTTCTATTGGCTCCAAATAGTGAGGGTTTTTTGCTTGACTATTTACTTTAGAGTGAGAATTCTCTTTCCAAAGGAGGTAATCTGAGATGGAGTATGGGGGAAAACAGAGGATCATGGGAGGTGCATATGATCCAGTGGCATTATATACATGTATTAAAATGTCACAATAAAGCCCAATATTTTTAGAGTTATTATATACTGGTAATAATTTTTTAAAAGACACCCCCACAACCCAGTCTCTGAAATTGTTTCATAAATGGGGGACACCTGTCTCTCTCTTTATATCTTTGAGGACATGGTTCCCATCGCTTGTGATCAGTTTACCCACCTATTCAGGTTTGGTTTCAATTCCTCCTTTGAGACTCAGACAAAGTGATCAATCCAACAAACACAGAAACGTCTTCACACTCTGAAGAGATAATGTAACCTTTGTGAATTCCTTGGATCTGATATTGGAGTTTCAGCTGTGGGTCACCAAGACTGTTTTTTCTGACTGCTGACAGCCCCAAGGTGATGGACTAAGGCTGCCAGCTCAAAGGTTTAGTAAGGCTTTCCAGGGCTGGGTGTGGGCTGTGCTCATTGCTCATTTACACAGGGCTGGGGTCTGGGATCCTCTAGTGTTAGCCAACTTTCTCTTTTCTTTGTAAACTTCTGCATGTCTGATGTGGTCACCAATACTGCTGAGCTGGACTTCGCTGAGATTTGTCTTTCTCTCTTTAAACAACTGGTCTTAGTATATAGTATCACAATTATTAACAATTGACCAAAAAGGATGACAAGATATTCTCCTCTTTTCCCCAGCTCTGTATTTGTAAGAAAGAATGAACTTCACACACTTCTATGAAAATAATTTATCATAGTGGATTTATAAATTAAAATTTTAAAACTTTAATGTTGATAAATATAATCCATGTGAACAAGGCTCTTTTGATTTTTATAAAGTACAAATATATCCCCTGAAAACAAATGTCTGAGAATATATTGTGTTTAGAGACTTTCAATAAATTCCTGAGCTCTAAATGTGGAAATGAAGCTGTTAATGTGGCCCCAGTGAACAATGCCTTGCAGTGCTTCAGGCCTGGATTTCCCACTTGATAATCCCATCTGCTAATGTGCTGTTTTATTCTTTCACAGAATTCATTTTCCATTGCATCTCAGCTAATCCCCATCCTACTTGAAGCCCTAGCTCTTTTCCAAGAGGAGCTCCAGTGTCACATTATTTTTGAAACCATGTCACTATACTTCAGAATTATTCTTCCTAGTCATTTATTTATCCATAGAAATATCTAATTAAATTATCTTTTCCCAATAGGTGAAAAATCTTACAAGTCTGGACTAGTGGTTATTTAAAATATATAAATTTATATTTTCTTTTTAAACATAGCTGCCAACAACGTATTCTCAAACACTTCCTTTGAGGCTGTATTTGTACTGTTAAGTAATCAGGAGGGTCCTGTTTATGAGGATTATATGTATCAACATTAAGAATGTAAGATTATGATTGAAAAATAGATATGCATTCATACTTATTCATGCATCTTATACACTCTGTATTCATCCTGTTAGCAGGACTCTGAGCCCAAAGTAAAAAGATGAACAAGTTGTGTGTTGGTGAATGAGTCCATGAATTAACAGAGAAATTGGTGGAGTGACAGCAGATTTGATGGCATGGAAAGTTCCTTCAATAATAAAAGCTAAAATTCTAGAAGAAACTATGATTAATCTAGCCTAATTCACATGTACTTTTTGCCTTCTGCAGTTTTTTTCATTACACATCACTACCACCTACATTTTATAAAGGAAACAGGGAATAGAAACTCTATATAGTAAGATTTGAGTATGCTAACATGTATTCTTGAACAAGCCTGGTGATACAACACCAGAGCCAAGATACAACAGAAATGTTGGTAAACAGTATACTACACTTTAAAAGAATTTTTCCCTGTATATTGTATTAAAATTTTTATAATTTCCATGTTTGTTTCTCTTCCTACAAAGTCATCAATTACCTCTTCAAACTTAAGACTCAACAGCTGAATACCATATCTATTTATAGTTTCTTTAGCCTACCATCATGTTTAGCATGCTTTCTTATAAGTACCTGAGTAATGTGATCTCCATGAAGCTATTCACTCCTTAAGGGTTTGAACTGTGCATTATATCCATAACATACAATAAAGTGTTTAATACTTAATAAAATTCAGTAAGTGAGCATTTGAACCAGTGATTAAACTAAACATTTAATAAGTAGTGTTATTTATTCTTCAAGTTGTGTTTGTTGACTTCTTCTAGCTAAAACTCAAGTAATGGGAGAAATCAAGTTAGCACTGAAAAAGGAAATGAAAACAGATGGTGAACAACTAATAGTTGAAATTCTCCAGTGCAGAAATATTACCTACAAATTTAAGTCTCCGGATCATTTACCAGGTATCTACTTTCATTATAATGATCAGTGACGGGTATCTACTAGCTTCTAAGACCGTCCCTTAAAAATTACAAGAAAATTTAGGTAAAATTTTGCCTGTTCATGGAAAACATTAGAATAATATGCGAAAGTAATTTAATTTAATTTCTACCTTAAGGATAAAATCATTTTTCTAAGTTTCAGCTAGATTTTTAAGCACAAAAATTAGTATGCTTACCCAAGATACATTTCACAGACCACATGAATCTCAAGAAGAAGGAAAACCAAAGTGTGGATACTTCAGTCCTTCTTAGAAGGGGGAACAAAATATCTACGGGAGGAGATACAGAGACAAAGTATGGATCAGAGAGTGAAGGAAAGGCCATCCAGAGACTGCCCAACCCAGGGGTCCATCCCATACACAGTTACCAAATCCAGACACTATTGTGGATGCCAAGAAGTGTTTGCTGACAGGAGCCTGATTATAGCTGTCTCCTGAGAGGCTCTGCCAGAACCTGACAAATATAGAGGTGGATGTTCCCAGCCAACCATTGGACTGAGCACAGGGTCCCCAATAGAGGAGTTAGAGAAAGGACTGAAAGAGCTGAAGGGGTTTGCAACCTTATAGGAGGAACAACAATATGAACCAACCAGTACCCCCAGAGCTCTCAGGGACTAAGCTACCAACCGAAGAGTACACTTGGAGTACCCATGGCTCCAGCCGCTTGTGTAGCATAGGTTGTCCTTGTCAGACATCAATGGGAGGAAAGGCCCTCGGTCCTGTGAAGACTCGATATCCCAGTGTAGGTAATGCCAGGATGGGGAGGCCGGAGTGGGTGAGTGGTGAAACACCCTCATAGAGCAGGGAGCGGGGGATGGAGGTTTTCAGAGTGGAAACAAGGAAAGGGGATAACATTTGAAATGTAAATAAAGAAAATATCTAATTTTTAGAAAAAGCTAACTATATCTGGGAACACTAAAGATAACACTCTTCTGGTAATTATCACAGAGAGCAACACTCAGGCATGCACATTTAACTGTTTCATGTGTAGCATCTTTTTAAAAGTTAATTTCTTTCAGCGCTAATTTTCTTGTGTTCTGTGAAATGTTTCTGAGAAAATACAAGAAGGGAATGATGTCCTGTGTTCTCCTCCCAAAATAAAGCAATTCCAAGGCAGAAAAAAAAATTAGATTGCTATTCATAATAAACAACAATTAATTTAAGTAAAGATAACTTAAATTTATAAGAATCTATACTTATAATCTCTGAATGTTTTATGCAACAAATTGTGTACAATTTATTATTCTTGTATGGTTCATGATGAGGACATCAGCATACAAGAGAAAATGCTGTGATGATAGGCCCTTAATAGACTTTCATCTTATTTTCAGATTTATATGTGAAAATATATGTGATAAACATTGCCACCCAAAAAAAGGTTATTAAAAAGAAAACAAGGGTATGTCGACATGATCGAGAGCCTTCCTTCAATGAAACTTTTAGATTCAGCCTAAGTCCTGCGGGCCACTCGCTTCAGGTAATTAATTGTGTTATATATTCTGATTTACTTTTCCATTCAATATTAGTATACTTACTGTCCACTCAGTTATTCTGTGTTTAGAGACTGATCATGTACTATATGATAGTTAATCATTAGAAGCACCACCACAGGAGCCCTGTGAACCCCCTTAACACTCTATCCAGTTCCCCACCAGTTGACTACTCAGCTTTGCTACTTTGGGTGGATTCCTCTTGTCCTCATGGTCACTCTCTCTCTACTATGCCATTTACAACAATTTGGTAATGCACCATGTCTTCTTCTCGCTCCTGTCTCATCTCTTTAAATTCATCACACGGCAACCAGAATTATCCTTACCAAACATTGTTGGGTTTCCATTAAAGCTGTTCAGTAAAACATCATTTTCTTCTATCATTCAAGGTCCTCTGAAGTGGGCTATGTTTATATAGATTTGGCTGTAGTTTCTTGTCGCTTTCCTATATTCCAGACACATTTGAGTCTTTTTAAATTACATTAAGCCTTGAGCTCTTTGCCCATATTTTCCTCCCTTTCAAAGCTGCTTTCTTCTGTATCCCCGTAGCCCATCTTTCAATACCCATTTTTACCGAAAACCCTAAGTATAATTCATAACACCTTATTCACTAACCATCTCACCTATAGCTCTACTAAGCAAAGTTTCTCCTATTCAACAATTTATATTCTTACATGTTACCATTTCTCTATGGCAAGGATTAATTTTCATTATCTTTTTCCCTGTAGTCTAGCAGGATGGTTATCACATAACATGCCTTCAGTAGACATGCAGAGAAAGGAAATGTGGATAGAGGAGAATATATGGAAATATATGAAACTATTCCACAATACCAGTACTTAATACTTTGCAGTGGAGATGAACATATATTACAATCACAAGTTCGGTGGTTGGAGAGATAACTCAGTGGTTAAAAGTACATACTGCTCTTCCAGAGGACCCTACCCAAGACCCACATCAGCTGGCTCACAACCTCTTGTATCTTCAGCTTCAAGGACTCTCAAGTTGTCTTCAGGAATCTAGCAAACACATGTACATATAAATTAAAATTAAAGTATATATATGCATATGTTTTCTATGCATATATTTGAAAAGAAAAAGTTAAGCTTCATTGACAGAACTAGTATAAATCCCTAAAGACAAAAAAATAACTCTAAGTCCTATACAAACAAAAGTATCATTCGGAGATTAAATTAGGAGTGGTGAGTTACAAGAATGGAACACCATGAGTTTCCCTGAAATTAACTTAATATCAAGGTAGGGACTCAAATTGTTTAAAAAATATGTGAAGTTCCCAAACCTAAAACTGATAATTATGTATGAAATTATGGATTTTAAACATGAAAGTTTTTTATTAAGCATAACTAATTAGAATAAGCAAATTTGTATTATTATATTATATTATATTATATTATATTATATTATATTTGCCTATCCTTCAGTGTATGTGATTTGGGGATATAGTAAAATTTGAGGAAGACTAATAGAAATGTTGATCTGAACTAATTTGTATTAATAGACTTTCAAAAGCCTCTCTGCTCTCTTTCAAGTACTTGTAATACATCCTCACATCTCCCTCCCTTCCTGGTTATCGTTTTATAATAAAATCTTCTTAAAAATTGGAAGATGTTCATATGCGTGTACCTATCTACATGTAATTCTGACTATGTCTTCTAGATTTTACTTTTCTCCAATGGAGGGAAGTTTATGAAGAAGACTTTGATTGGAGAAGCTTGTATCTGGCTTGACAAAGTGGATCTGAGAAAAAGAATAGTCAATTGGCACAAACTGTTGATGAGTCCTACTCAAACACACTGAAGATGTGTCTGCTCAGGGTGAGGAAGCACAGCTCCATAGCCTCTGATCGAGACTGTAGTTGAACACTACCGTGGTGATCTATGATTTCAGGGGCAGACATGAGGTCAAAACCAAGAAGCAAATGGATGGCATGGCTGTGGGATGATACAAAGAGACTTTAAAAGCTCGCATGTTGAGGGCAAACCAATGGAAATAGGCCAGAGACACTGGATTGCTCATAGCTGTGAAGAGAAACTGTGAAAGAAGATTTGATTTTTTTAAAGATAAATGTCTTTGATCAGACTGAGCGAGAACTGTACAAAGAGGCACAAAGGTTATTGTGGTGTTGAAAGGTAGTGTGAAAGCAATTGCTTATACACACCTAACCTTGTTTGAAAAAAACTGATTTAACGAATCGTGGTTTTCTAAAGATCAAAACTCCTTGTCTTATATTCTCATCAAACTTCCTGTTCTGGAATTCCGACATAAGATTAAATTCTGAGTTGTCTATAGGACCAGAAGGCGACTGTGCTTGTGGGGGAAATTAAACCAGAGTGATGAACAGTGGATTTTAGATTACAAGGTGCATGTTTTCCCTATGTCTGTGTTAGAAAGCTGTACAACAGTAGGTCTGAATTCTATGTGACAAAGCACATCAGTTTTGGTGTAATTTACAATAGTGAAGAGTGAAGATAATAGTAGGTTAAAATGAAATTGTATTTATCTAGAAATAAAATAAAAATTAGAAACTGGATATTAAAGAATGTTAACCCACAAAATATGTACCTTGGTTGAAAACATTACAGCCTCCATAATTTTCATCAAGTGAAGGTGTTCTCAACTGTACACACCAAGGTACCTAGATTAATTTGTGTGCCCTAAGAAAAGGGTTGCTTGTTCTCTGAGGAACTGCTATTACATGTATCATATTGCTTATTTCCTTTCACTTGCATAATGTACTGTCAGAGATTAAAATTATTGTTCTGGCAAACAAACTATATTTATCATATAACATTGATTAAACTCTTGTCATTTCCTGATTTTTCATGTTTTTTTTTTCTCTAAACTCAATGCCTACATAATGAAAATTCTGATATCAATTCTCTTATTCTGCTTTCTTGCTAGTGATATCAGAATTAGAAATCACCTATGATGGGAAAGAATGTAAAAAGTCAATGTTTGAAATTAAAACATATTTGAATTATTTTAATAATATAGACTCAAACAACCAGTATATGAATCATCAAGATGAAGCATTCCCTTCCCCATCAACCACCAATGCCCATAAAGAAAGTAACACAGAAATTGTGGGAAACACACTCAGCTGGGATGAAAACCCTGGTTTCTAGTCCTGATTTTATTACTTACTTTGCACATATCAACTTGCAAATATCATTTAAATTCACTTTCCCCTGAAATAATGGTGTATACAGAGATATATGAAATAGGAAAGCACATTGCAAATATAGCTTTATATATAAGTGGAGAGTTAATTATTATGTAGCTTTTTAATTCTCAAATTTTATATGTGAGAAACAACTTCAAAACATTGGTGAGCATCAGCATGGGAAAAAAACAGTAAATTGTTCCAAAACTCACTTGTGTTTAAACATAAACTTCCATTTAACATGAAAAAGATTGAATATTAAGTAAAAATTATTTGTCACACCAAATTTATTAAAGTACATGGTTATAATCCCATTCCCAAACCCTACCCAAAATAAACTAAATGGCTTTGTGGAGTTTTTAAGCTAAAAATTGTTGCTTTATTTAAGATGAGATTCTAGTAGGATTACAGGAAATCATCTCAAAATTATTGGTTAGATATTGAATTTTCTCATGTTCTGGAGAAAAACATTAAATGTTAAAGCAATGTAAAACATTAGGAGTAAAGAATTTCTAGTATATGATAAATTGTATACCTTACGGTGATTTAAATAATATATAAATTCACATTGGTTGTCCTAAAATACCACCACTCTCTTCCCTCCACCTTTTGGCCCTGCCTCCCAGACAATGTTATGCCACTTACCACTAATGGTCTTCTAAACTGAACAATGGGAGATGCAAATTTTCAAAACTAAGATATTGCTACCGTTTTAGTTTTAGAGACTACCAGATCTGCTGATGGTTACCATGGATACTTCCAGCAGACAATTGCTTGAGGAAGCCTATAATCCATCACAAGGGAGGGGGGAAGAAGTGTAAGAGGATCTTCTGACATCAAAAGGCTCTGCCATTTGCTTTTCACAGTAGGCTCTGGTTCATCCCCGATTCTGTTCTGCAGCACTGGTACTCCAAGGGTTTCCTGAAAGGTTGTATAGCACTGGTACTCCAAGGGTTTCCTGAAAGGTTGTATAGCACGTGGCTTACACCTTACACAGAGGGACCACCAGAGCAAGATCATCCTGAGTAGCTAGCTATTAAGCCTAAAGAATGGAAGGCTTCCTAATACAGCTGCCCTTCCATTCTAAAAACCTAGCGATTGGGGTTAGATCTATCAGACCAATCAAGGAAGTCATTGATGGAGCTTCTGATCATGCACCAGCATTCCCCTTGAGAAAGAAAAAGATCCTGCCAGTGTGCCAAGTTTGCAGCTGACGAAACTCCTAGGTTGTAACTAGAATTGCTCTATGCAACACCAATTCTTATATGAATGCACTTCTGAGGGACACTGATTGCCCTTCTCACAAAACTATTTCTTTTTTAATTGCAAATAGGGCTCTTAGTATTTTTTTACTTTTTTGTAAATAACACGATATATGATTTTTCATTTTTATTTTATTTTATGTTATTAGAAATTAGCTTTTTTATCTTAATAGTAACAGTTTATAATCTCTAATTACTAGATTAGTAATCTTCTTGCAACACTCAAACCTTGAGAAACATTTCATTTCCCTACTAGTCCATTGAGTCATCAGGGATGAAAATTACTTGTTGGTTTAAATTTAGTACTAAGAAGTCTTTCAACAGAGAAGAAAAAGCACAGAGTGAATTTTTATAAAAGATGGGAAATTATAGAATCATTATTATAGATAAAAATAACACTAGTAGCAAGAAGTTGGTGTTTTCTCTGATTTTACTCAATACTAAGAAAAGTTTTGGTGACTCTGAACTCATTTGATTACCATTTGTGTTTTAAAAGAACAGTACTCAACATTAAGGGATAGTAATTGCCCTTGATCCTTAATATGGTCCATATTTTAATAGATCATGATAGTTAAGTATACATTCTCTGCATATCTATGAGGTTGACTGGGGGAATCATACACACTAGACTAGTTGTATCCTGGGAATATTATAGCTGGTAACCAGCTGATATTGATTCTCACTATAGAATGGTTGTTATGATGTTGGTGATAGTCGTAGTAGCAAGAGTGGTGGCAGTGATATGGAGTAAATAAATTATTTGTTACTATATTGTGCCCAGTTTCTTAGAAGTGATTTAATCAATACTTCATTTCATTCAAGTACCATAAAGATGTTTATAGTATTTTTTTACTTTATTATTTAAATCATAACTAATAATATTTTTAAAAACTTATTTTAATTGCTATAATATCAAATAGTCCAAAATTAGCCAACTACAGCTACATGTGTTTATAACTATACGTATGGCAGAAGTGACTTTCCCTCTTTTTGAGTTTGAACTGAAAGTGAAAGCTTAGTAAATAATCATGAGCTTCTCCCTTAATAATTATTTGCCTTTAGTGTAACACAAGAATGAATGAATGAGTGAAACGTATATTCTCATCGACTATGACATATTGGTGTTTTCTGTATGTCTCGTGTGACTATTACTGAAGATTCATATTAAACTAATGTCACTTAATCAAGTTCTTTATCTGATAGGTACACTGAGAGCATTTTCTGAATCTGTTATCCTGTATATAACTAGACATTTGGTAACACAGCAAACTGTAGAGCTAGCCTCATCTTTTGGAAGTCAGCATGTGACTGTGATTATCATTCAACTGTGTCCATATATTTATTTCGTGATGTGCTCAGGTGCTCCCAATACTGATTAATGTGTGTGCTAATATCTTAACAACACATCTGTTTAAAAATTGTGTTTCTTGTCTAAGAAAAGTTTAAAACTTAATAAAATTTATTTCCAATAAAACATGAAGTTCTTGGAGATGCCTCTCGTTTCTGACGATACGTTGCATGCTTTCTTGGTGGTTTGCTAATATTTTTATTATTTTCTTGTTTACCAAACAGTCTGAAAAATTTAATGAACAAATGTTAATTCTTGGGCTAGTGGTTGTATAAACTGACCTGAAAATAAATGAGAATTGTGTAGAGACAAAATGCTTGTAAATCTGTCTTCAGTTTTATTCTATGTAAAAACATGTCTTGGTTTTGTGACTGTACACAGATGTAACTTAATAACATATGTAAACTGTGCTGTATAAAGGTTGTTGCACCAGCCTTACTAATAAATACTGAAAATATCAACTTTGACATCTTGTGTTTAACAACAAAATTTTCAGCCCAGGTTGGAGTATATTTGTACATTTTCAGGCAAAGCTTAAAATTACTACCTTATCACAAAAAGTAAGGAAAATCCAAGACAGTGAGTGGAGATACTAACTTCTGCATGAAGAGGGTTAGAACAAAAAGGTTTCATTCTGTTGTCTATTATTTTCTTGGTGAAGTAGGTGTGAAGTCACCTGCTCAGAAAGCAGTGGAAGCTAATAATGAGTAACAGTTAGACGAGAGGAAGAGAGACTTAAAATCGTTCTCCAGCAGAGTGGAAGAATAAATAAACTAAAAGATAAAAGAAGCTGGACCATTCATCAGACTGAACACAGAGTTCCATGTATAAAGACTTGATAAATTCTAATTGGCACAGACCTCATCATATACATTAAACAACTAATGCACATAAATATGAATTATAGAATAAGATGATTTTAAACTGGTTAGTGATAAATATTAAAAAAAAACAAGTAAATAAAAGTAAAGGATAATGAACTAGGGGAGTTGCTGTAAGTGTATTACAAAATTGAACAAAGGAATAGAATCTGTGCTTAAGTTTGCAAAATATCAAGAGCCCATGCTGCAAGCTCAGCTGAGATACTGGTCAGAATTTACCCATTGATCTGAGAGAATTAGAGTTACAGCCAAATGACTCTCTGTACATGTTTGTTCTAACTGTAAATTACTAAGAAATCTTTTTTGATATTTAAGTTGTAGTGAAAAAAAGATCTGGCCACTTCGTTTTTTAATAAAGGCCACACAATAAAGAGATGCAAAGATTTCAAAAAATAAAATAAAGTAAAGAATTACAGCTGAGGAAATATCTTTAGCAAGATGCAGGAAAAGTTGTGGGTTTCCACGCTAAAGTCTCAGGGAAGCTTTACAGCGGTGGACATCTGGAAAGAGTGGTCCATGAGGGATTAGAATATAATCAAACAAACTGCCAAAATGTTGATCTGGTGGAACAATTGTATTATGGTAAAATAACCAATGCATTTCAGCAGGGGCTACATTTAGTTTTCTTTCATTTATCAATAAAAATTACTGCAAATGAGGTATTTGCAAATATTATTTAAAATCTCAATGCTTTGTATTTTTGAAAATAAAAAAAAAATCTCATTTCTTTTCAGTGCACTGCACTCAAAATTGAACCTGAGCATTTGAAAACAAACAAACAAACAAAAGAAACAAAAGATAAACCTATGGCAGTAATTGAGTGTCAGCAAATATCAAACTGACCAATTTTCCACGTGTGTGTGTGTGTGTGTGTGTGTGTGTGTGTGTGTGTGTGTGTGACAAGAGTGGTCAGATCAATTTCAGTTTTCAGTGGGTGGCATATATGTTTTGGTAATCATTATTATACCATTTAGACTAGTGTGGATAAAACATAGAATAAATATTTAACAAGTACTGTTTGAAATTAAGAATGCTTTGAAGGGGTAGGAGCATGGGGACTGGAGAGTAGTCTAAGCTTTGGTCCTCCTGAAGAAAATGATAAGGCATTAAATATTTCTGTCAATGAGTAAAATATACATCTGACATAGTAAACTATTCCATAAAATGTTTCAGTATAATTAGAGGATGGATTGAGAAGAAAAACTATTCTCAGATCACTTTAACATGTTGTAATTGTAATATCATTGCAAAACTAATCAAAGTACTTGAAGGAATCCAAACCTACAGAAAATGAGCATGAAACCTGATTTGGTTATGCCCCAGAAGTAGTGTGAAGTTTAGAACCTGAAATAGAAATAGCCCTGAAAGTTCGTCACTGAACTCACTAAAAGTATTAAAATCTCAAGTGAGGGCCTAGAATCAGAACAAGGAGGAAATGGTTGAGATATTTCAGCTCGTTTGAAGAAATTAAATGACAATCATAAAAGAAAAAAAAGGAGAAGAGAAGGGGAGGGAAGATGATAGGAATGTAGGGAAGGAAAGTGAGAGAAGAAGGAAAGGGAAGAGAGAGTGGGTAGGTAGAGGAAAGGAAGGAAGAGAGAGGAAGGGAGGAGGGAAAAAAGGAAGAGAGAGAAAAAATGAAGCAAACGACTGGGACGAACTAGGAGTATTTAGGGGTGTGGTTCTCTTTCACTTTTCACTATTTCTACTGTTTATCTTTAAACAAACAACAAACAAAACCCAAACCAAAACAAATACACGGGTTGTTCAGAGCATCGACCACCACAGGAACAAATTAAAGATGTGTTACAGACAACCAAAGGATAGACCAAGAGACTGGCAAGATGGCTCAGTCAGTAAATGTGCTTATTGGCAAAGTTGGTGCCTGAGTCCAGTCCACAGAACTAATGTAAATACAGAGAGAACAGATTCCCAAACGTTCCCAAACGTTGTTCTCTAACCTACACAAACATAGACCATGGCATGTGTGAGCTTTTACACATACATGCACACAGCACACATACTAATAGTAGTAACAATAATAACAAAAATAGTAATAATAATAATAATAAAATATAAAAAGCAACTGTTAATGAAATATAATGCAGCAAGGGGGTACCTTTGGCTGCCTAAGCCAAGGCGTACCGCTGAGAAACTACTTCATGCAACAGCTCTGGTGTAAAAGAGCTTTATTGGGGGAGGGGAGAGGAGAACCTGGAGAAAGGGCAAAGCCATGCTAGTGAACCTGTAGTGAAGCAAATGGGAGCAGAGCGTGAGGGCAGAGAAAAGGGGAGCAGTGAGGAAAAGAGAGAGAGAGCATGTGTGGAGAACAGACGGGGGAATGCAGAGGATACAGGGAAACATGCAGGGAGAGAGAGAGAGAGAGAGAGAGAGAGAGAGAGAGAGAGAGAGAGAGAGAGACTGGGTTGTCTGGGGACTTTTCTCTCTGCACACCTGGTACCTGGTGTTGGTAGCATGTCATGATGGTTAAAGCAGCTGCTAAGTCCCTGAGGGCAGGCCAGCAGAATTGTCTGTAAGACAACACAAACCAAGGGGTAAATTTACTAACCCATTCTTCCTGTGACTGATGATGCACTCTTTTTATTAAGAGACAAAATATGAGGCGGAGAGGTAGATATAAAAAACTTGTAAAATTTGAGAATGCTGTATTTGAATATGAGCTGGTTTCATTTCAAAGTCAAAGGCGGACCGATATGCAGAAGCATAATCTAGTCTTTGCAGGTGATTAAATAATATCAGAAATATGGCAGGGCCTCTACATTCATGTCTCTCATGGCAGTTTTAGAATGTCAGTGACAGGAGTGGCTAATGTCATCTGACCACATTATTCTGTCTCTCGCTTTTCAATGGCTGCTCCCTAGTGACTGTTTCCTGTTAGTGTTAGCATTTCCTCTATGCTCAGCCCAACAGTTACCTACCATAGGAGCCTGCCTGGAACAGAAGAATACAATCTCTCTCTCTCTCTCTCTCTCTCTCTCTCTCTCTCTCTCTCTCTCTCTGTGTGTAATACAATCTCTCTCTCTCTCTCTCTCTCTCTCTCTCTCTCTCTCTCTCTCTCTCCCTTCCTCCCTCTCTCCCTTCCTCCTTCCCTCTTCCTGTCTCCTTTTCCCTTCTGTTGGACCACTGCTGCCAGCTTATTATAAAACACAACAGGACTCTGCATATGATTAACACTTTCCCACCCAGTGCCCAGCCCATGTCCTTGCAACATGTCTTGTTTCTCAGCCTTTAGTTCCCCCCTCCTTCGCCTTCTGGCATTTACTACATGGGGCCTGACAGATTGAGTAGCCAAATAACAGAACTATCTCCACCTTTGCAGAACCCCCTCACCCCCACCCCACACTTCCCTTTTCTACCCTGGACCTCAGGCAGAGCAGGCAGCATTCTATAGATTGGAGCTGAAGCCCAGCCATTGTCTGTACTTTCAATAAGACTCTCAATAGATCTACTAGGAATTGTCCTTCCTTCCCTGAGGCAAGGCATGGAAAATGTATCTATATATCTTAGTTTTCAGTAAATATCTCAAGTACATATAACCAATAGGCCCCTGAAAACTTGGCTGGAATTAATTTTCTGAAGTATGTGTTTAAAAGTGCAAGAAACTACTAGCTAGTTGCATGTTTTGCTTCCCACATCAGCATATATCCTTGATGTATTACTAATATCAACATGATAATCTCTGAAATATATATAGGTGATTTGAATAAATATTTAATACAGAGTGATTAATAGTTAATACAGCACAGTCCTCAGAAAAACCCTTGAGTAGATATTGCATAAATGCATACATTCTGATCTGAATTTTAAATGTTAATTTCCAAATGTCATTTCTGCATACCCTTTTTCTAAAGCCCCACTGGTGAGCTGTGGTTGGACCAGGTCTGAGGAGCCTTCTAGTGACTCACCCATTTTATACCAGGAACTGACACCAATTCATTATGAGGGTCTTGCTGAGTTCTGGCTCTCTGGGACCTTTCTTAAAGCTCAGTCCTCTTATAAGCCTGTTGGTTTTTCACAACAGTCAAGTTCCTGATCCCTTTTCTTTCTCTTCTATAGCATCAGCATTTACACTTAGCTCAAATAAGACACATGATATACATGAAAAAAATTCAATAGGTGTAAAGGCAAAATTTAGAATACACATGAAAATTTCACAATAAGACTCATTTACATACTAACCAAAACTCAGTTTTAAAAATTAATTATCAAAGAGAATTCAAGGCATCAGAAATCTGAGGAAGCTAATCATATTTCATCTCCAATAAAGAAAGATCAGTGAACTAATGGATGCATGCTACAGTGCCACCAACAGTGCACGTGTCTTTCTGCCTCAGTTTCCCCACAGGGCAATCTACTCTAGATCATTGCCCTGAAGACTTTTTTCACAGGTAATTCCAGACTATCAAACTGATAACTAAACTAGCCATTACAGAAACTTTCTTGGAAATAGCATGGTTTCATTCTTGTTGACAGCTGAATAATATATATATATATATATATATATACATAAAATATATATTTCCATTCATCTGTTAGTGGACACCTAGGTTGGTTAAATTTCATGCCTCTTATGAATAGTGCAGCAGTAAACATGGATTTCTAAGGATCGCTAAGCTGTATTGACATCCTACATGTAAATATCCAAATGTTAAATCTATTTAGAGTTTTTTGAGAAAGGTCCAGTGATAGAAACTTTTTTTTTNTATAGCCCTGGCTGTCCTGGAACTCACTTTGTAGACCAGGCTGGCCTCGAACTCAGAAATCCGCCTGCCTCTGCCTCCCGAGTGCTGGGATTAAAGGCAGGCGTGTGCCACCATGCCTGGCATGATAGAAACATTTAACAGTCAACTTGATAGCATCTAAAATCATCTGGGAGATAGCCCTCCAGGCTTACCTATTGGAGATTATCTGGATTATGCTGATTCATGTTCAAAGACTCATCTTAATTCTTGGCAGGGCCATTTTATGCACAGGAGATCCTAAACCATATAGAATGTAGAAATTGGGCTGAGCACTAGCATACATTCATATTTTGCTGCTTCCTGAGAAAGAGTAGATGCAATGTGACCAGCCAGCTTCCTGCTCATGCCAGCAGGCCTTCCCTGGATCAGTCAAGTTTTCCTCACCATAATCTGAAAGCTGAAATCAACTCTTTCTCCCTTAAGTTTCCTTTTACAAGGATGTTTTGTCATAGTAGCAAGAAAGTCACTATGGCACCTTCATGCTGACTTGCCAAGTGGCTGCCCCAGTTTACAAATAAACAGTAATGTGTAAATGATCTTTCACTATCATGATCTCCAGAATTTTTGTCACTTTCTTTCTTGATGATAACCACCCTGACTAGGAGAATGTGGAAGGAATCTCAATGCAGGTTTAACTCCATCAAAGTAATAAAAGTGAAAGAGGCTGACTCCATGACAGGCTTCAAATTGGAAGTTTAGGAGACTAGTCCTAAGAACTGGGCAAATCCAGGCAAGCCTAGGAAAGTCAGTAACTAGAAAAATAAATAAATAAATAAATAAATAAATAAATAAATAAAAAAAACAAAAAACAAAAACAAAACAAAAAACAAAAACAAAACAAAAAACATTCTTCAGGCAAGAAATTGCCCTACTATGAGAAGCTGACCAGCCATCTGCCCTGAAGCTAGGTCGATGGGTTAGCAACTGTTTCCAGACCTCCCCAGCAACAGTTTCTAGCCTCTATACTCCAGAAATAGAATGTACCTAGAGATGGAGTAAGATAAAGTCTACCAACCCTAGACTTCCTCAGGAACAGTTTTCAGATCCCCCCCCCCCCCAGAACAGCTTCCAATCCCCATGCCCCAGTAATGGAATGTCCCTAGAGATGGAACAAAATAAAGGTTACCTAACCTGAAAGCCCCTAATGTGTTTTAAATCAGGCCTGGGAGCTCACATGGTTGTCTTTCTGTCTTGGTGATGGAATACCCCAGCATGCTGGGCTTCTGCAGAATAAAACAATATTTGTGTTTACATACTATTTGAGTCCAGGAGAATCATTGTCCCTTACGAAAGAAGCTCTAAAAATTAGAAGATAGGGGATTGATTATAGAACAGATTTTAGAGAAATAATGGATGCTGACAGTTTTCTAAAGCAAACGCCCTAAGGAGAGAATAAGATAACAGAGAGGTAAAGTGTTTTCTACAGTACAGTGAAGCTGAGGACTGTAATTAGAATGTAATGATGGCACTGACTCAGACATTAGCTATCCATCCAATAGGACAATAGCTATTCCTCCCAAGGACAGCTGATATCCTAAGAGGATCCAGAGCTTTCTATTCTTCTTATTATGAAGTTCTGTTACTCTCAATATGCCACACTAGGCCTGCTTCCAAGAGCATCTGCTTTTCTACTACAGAAAGACAGGGCTCCTCTGTAAACTTACACAGGGCTTTCATATTTAAATTTGACTATTTTTTTACTTGTCCTCAATTTATTAGGCATATATATATATATATATATATATATATGCACTACAAGGCAGTGGTGATGTCAGCTCTCCTGCCTTTTATGCATTTTTCACTCTTTGCCTTTCAAATGCTTTACTCATAACCTCCACAAGGGTGTTCTTGTCCGTGGAGACTGTTTTAAAGTTTCCATTCCAGAATAGTCAACAATTGCACTGATTTTCCAGGCAGGTGCTCTTCATGCCTCACACTTTCCAGGGTGACTGGAAAACTAGACTGTGAATGATATGGCCCCTAAACACATCTGCTATCAACTTACTTCCGTAGCTTTCTTACACTCTATTATGACTGGCAGCTCATAATAGAGAATTAGATAGCATGATGTGCAAACAATTTGTAGGAATGCTGCTTCTAGAAGATAAAGGAACAGCAAGTGCTCAGAGAGGGTCCAAAAATAGACCATTGAGAAAATGAGTGCAGAGCTGAAAAGGGAGCCTCAGACCACAGAAGTGTTGCTCAGCTGAGGGCAAGTACAGGGATATTGGTCCATTCTAGGAGCTGTTCATTATTCTTTTTAGCCCTTTGCTGGCAGCAGCTGTATGGGTAGAGGTTTCCTTAACCACAGCAATATCTGCCCCATGACAGGCTTTCATGTAGAGACACAGATGGCTCACAAGAACAGCTGGCACATCAAACTGTGTGCAAAACCTAGAATGAAATACAAAATGTGTGTACTAAAGGATGCATTGGAATTAAAACTTAAGACTGTAGGACACATGTGGTGGTCAGGTCCTGAATTAGGGAAAAGTATTTGTTCTAGTCCACTCTGTGACCCTCCCTTCCCCTCGAGACCATAAGCAGATATCTGTCTAGGAGGGCAATGAACAGGAGTGAGATGGGGGTGGGTTTAGAACCCCTTGAGTATGTACAGTAATGACAATGCATTGGTACCAGATGCAGACACAGATCAACTTTACTTGGGGTGATTCCGGGGCTATATAGTTTGGGGGACAGACATGGGGAGGGGGTATGAGTATCCAGGATGAGCAAAGATCACTGACTAAAGGCTAAAGGTGCTGGCTGAACAGGTTCTTATTGAGAGAAAGGAAGTTGAACCTGTAATCTAGCTAAGGCTACTTGACATTCTGCAAGTAGAGATATGTGGAGGTTAAGGTCAGAAAAGGAGAAACCCTGCAATAAAGGGAGTCTGCCACTTTACACCCAACCTAGAAGGGCTATCTGGATGATGGTAGACTTTGACCTTAATGACCAGGGCTACACCACCCATTCTGGAAAATATTGAGCACTGCTTTTCTTGTTGTTGTTTTTCCTAAGTATAATTTTAGTTTACTCCAAGAGTCTATTTCTTTTATTAAATGAAATATTGTATGTATAAAATTGATTCTTTAACTTTTTATACCAAGGAAGGACTAAAAATAAAAATTGGTAGAATGAACTAAATAAAATATTAGCCCAGAGCCTGGTTAACTTGAGAATAAATAAGCAGAGACCCTTTTAACCAAATTATTGAGGTTATCTTGATATTCTTTTAATGTGTAAAAATAAATAAATCGCTTAGCCTTCTGTAAACATGTTTTGGGTTCCTGATTTTAATATCTTCCTTTAATGATGGTGCGGCTTTCTTTCAGCTGACCTAGCAATGCCTCCACCGTAGAGACTTCAAAGGAACCCTCAGAGCTGCAGCCTCTGCAGCAGCTCAGAATTTTCAGGAAGTAGGATATAAAAGTGTGTCTACTCCCAGGGAAGAAGAAAGCCTAGACCCAGATACATTCAGAAATGTAATTGAGCTGGACATTGCTTTGTTCACACCAGGGCTTAACTGAAATGTGGCTGGCCTTCCTTTGCTTGCTATTGATCTAGTTTGTATATTCTGTCCAGTTCTTCCTTCCTGTTTGTAGAGTGTTCATCTTTGTCACCACTGTCATTAAGAACTGTCAGGTGTCACCTTGGCAAGTACATGTGCCTTCAGGATGTTAAACATGACCCAGTTCAATTCACTATAGCGTTAGCAATTGCCTGGTCACAAGATAATCAGGACTAAGACCCAAAACAGTTAAAAAAGAAATAAAGCTGAGATCGTATCCAATATGATAGCACATTTTCAAACAATACAGCCAAAACTTGGGATCTTAGGTTAGAAGATAAAAGGAGCAGGGGAAGAACTTACAGAGAAACTTCTACCTTTTAATCTGCCGTGGACTTTAACCTGATTCGAATGTAGAAAGCAGTGATGCTTATTCAGGGAATATTGGCTGACACTGTTCTGAATCAGGGGAGGCACATTTTTACATGTAATATAGAACTGTAAAGTATCGTATGTAAGAAGTCAAGGTCATTATCACTGAGTAGTTTGCAAGGCACTGATATCTAGAGAACAATGTTGCAAACTCTTACCAAGCTGTAGGTGTCATCATGCTTCCTCCGTGTCTCTGATAACCTGGCAAAAGAAAAACATAATGTTTGAGCATTTTTTCCATTAGATCCAGACTCAATAATGAATATCATGTGTATACAGGAACATGCATTTGCAATGATTTGAATAAAAATGTTGTTTTTCTAACCATCTTTTAGTAAGCATTCTAATGTTTTACTCAATAATCTCTCTTCAGAAACTTTCTTTCCTATTTCCCATGACTCTATTTCTTAGGGTGTAAAACATGAATGATGTTATATTAACCTGAATCATTATATTGATCCAGTCACTGCCAAAGGCAGAGCTGAGGTTTCAAAAGTCTTGGAATTCCTGATCTGTCTTGCTTTCTTATGTGTACATGGCCAGCACATCTCTAGCTCCTGCACCCATGAGCTATGTCCTTTGAGAGAGCCGTGCGAATCCATGCATTCTGAGAGTTGTGTGAGTATCGTAGCTCACCAAGAACTCTCCAATCAATAAAGAAGGTGCTCTGGGTGTAGGTTCGGCACTTCCTCTGCCAAGAGAAACTTTCTGCTGAGTCTACTTGTTTTGTTTTGTTTTCCCAATTAAATGACTAAAGAGGAAAAGTCAAACTTCCTGACAACTCTGGGTTCTCTATTTTCTGTATTTACCATTTCTTATATTCATAATTTTAAAAATCGACATTTGAAGCATTTTAAATTTTATTTGTACAGATGACTAGCCTATGTAAATGTGCTCTTTTAACTTTCTCTCACAGTGCATTGCAGTGATCTTTCCTATCAATATAGGCAAAGGGCATATAAGAGAAATATTAAGTTGGGTAGGTAAGAAAGTAGAGTGGATCTGGGAAGAGCTGGAAAGGAAAAGGAATGTGATCAAAATATAGTCTGTGAACAATAATTTTTAAAAAGAAAAACATACTCATACTATTACTCTGCATATTATGCTCAAGAAGTAGATAATTCCTATCATAATCAGAGTTCTGGTTTTAGAAATTTTTCTTGTACTAAAAGACATTTACTTTCCTTTTAAATTTGTGTTTGTCTATGACTGTAGAACCAATAAGAGATGGTAGGTTATAGGTATGTAAATACAGGATTAACAGATACTTAATAACAGATAGTTGATATACAGATTAGATAGATGATATATGCTTAAAACTATTTCACAAAATAGAAACAGAAGTATCACTGTCCAATTAATTTTATGAAGCCACAGTTATGCTGATATCAAAACCTAACAAAGAGAGAACTTCAGATGAATTTCCCTTATGAATATTAATACAAAAATACTCAATAAAATTCTCACAAACTAAATCCAAGAACACATCAAAAATATCATTCACAATCAAGTACGCTTCATCCCAGGGATGAAGGGATCATTCAACATATGGAAATCCATCAATGTAATCCACTACCTAAGCAAAGAAAAGACTATATGATCATCTCATTGGATACTGAGAAAGCATTTGGCAAAATTCAATACTCCTTCACGTTAAAAGTCTTGAAATGATCAGGAATTCAAGACCTAAACATAGCAAAAGCAATATACAGCAAACCAGTAGCCAACATCAAACTAAATGAAGAGAAACTTGAAGCAATCCCACGAAAATCAGGGACTAGTCAAGGCTGCCCACTCTCTCCCTACCTATTCAATATAGTACTTGAAGTTCTAATTACCTACCCAAAATTAATTGGGTAGTGATCCTTCGGTTTCTATTTTGTGCAATAGTTTTAAGCATATATCATCCATCTAATCTGTATTTCAAAAAAAAAGGAGATCAAAGGGATACAAATTGGAAAGGAAGAAGTCAAAATATCACTATTTGCAAATGATACTTTAGTGTTCTTAAGTGACCCCCAAAATTCAACCAGAGAACCCCTACACCTGATAAACAACTTTAGCAAAGTGGTTGGATATAACATTAACTCCAACAAATCAGTACCCTTTCTATATTCAAAGGATAAATGGGCTAAGAAAGAAATTAGGGAAACTATACCCTTCACAATAGTCACAAACAGTATAAAATATCTTGGTGTGACTCTAACAAAGAAAGTGAAAGATCTGTATGACAAGAATTTCAAGTCTCTGAAGAAAGAAATCGAAGAACACCTCAGAAGATGGAGAGATCTCCCATGCTCAGGAATCAGCAGGATTGATACAGTAAAAATGGCCATCTTGACAAAAGAAATCTACAAATATATTGCAAACACCATCAAAATTCCAACTTTATTCTTCATAAGAGTTAGAAAGAACAATTCTCAAATTCATTTGGAATAACCAAAAACCCAGGATAGTGAAAACTATTCTCAACAGTAAAAGAACTTTTGGGAGAATCACTATCCCTGACCTCAAGATCCACTACAAAGCAATAGTGATAAATAAATAAATAAATAAATAAATAAACTTCACGGTATTGGTACAGTTGCAGGCAGGTAGACCAATGGAATAGATCTGAAGACCCAGAAATGAACTCACCCACCTATGGGCACTTGAATTTAGACAAAGTATCTAAAAACCATACAGTGGAAAAAAAGATGGCATTTTCAACAAATGGTGCTGGTTCAACTGGAGGTCAGCATGTAGAAGAATGCACATCAATCGATCCATTCTTATCTCCCTGTACAAAGCTCATATCTATGTGGATCAAGGACCACCACATAAAACCAGAAACAGAGAATCTGATAGAAGAGAAAGTGGGGAACAGCCTCGAACACATGGGCACAAGGGAAAATTTCCTGAACAGTACGCCAATGGTTTATGCTCTAAGTTCAAGAATCAACAAACGGGAACTCATAAAATTGCAAAACTTCTATAAGGCAAAGGACACTGTCAATAGGACAAAATGACAGCCAACAGATTAGGAAACGATCTTTAACAATACTACATTCAATAGAGGGCTAATATCCAATATATAGAAGCTACTCAAGAAGTTAGACTCCAGAGAACTAAATAACCCTACTAAAAACGGGGAACAGAGATAAGCAGAATTCTCAACTAAGGAAACTCGAATGGCTGAGAAGCACCTAAAAAATATTCAACATCCTTAGTCATCAGGGAAATACAAATCAAAACAACCCTGAGATGCCACCTCACATCNGTCAGAATGGCTAAGAGCAAAAACTCAGGTGACAGCATATGTTGGCAAGCATCTAGAGAAAGAGGAACATTCCTCTACTGCTGGTTTGGATTGCAAGCTGGCATAATTAGTCTGGTGGTTCCTCAGAAAATTTGACATAGTACTACCTGAGGACTCAGCTATACCACTCCTGGCCATATACCAAGAAGATGCTGCAACATGTAATAAGGGCACATACTCCACTATGTTCATAGCAGCCATATTTATAATAGATAGAAGCTGGAAACAACACAGATGTTCCTCAGTAGAGAAATGAGTAGAGAAAATGTGGTATATTTACACAATAGAATATTACTCAACTATTTTTTACTTTTTTCCCATTTTTATTAGGTATTTACTTCATTTACATTTTAAATGCTATCCCCAAAGACCCTACACCCTCCCCCACCCTGCTCCCCTGCCCAGCCACTCCCCCTTCTTGGCCCTGGTGTTCCCCTGTACTGGGGCATAAAGAGTTTGCAAGACCAAGGGGCCTCTCTTCCCAATAATAACTGACTAGAACATCTTCTGCTACATATGAAGCTAGAGACATGAGCTCTGGAGGTACTGGTTAGTTCATATTGTTGTTCCACCTATAGGGTTGCAGACCACTTCAGCTCCTTGGGTACTTTCTCTAGCTCCTCTATTGGGGGCCCTGTGTTCCATCTNGTAGCTGACTGTGAGCATCCACTTCTGTGTTTGCCAGGCAGTGGCATAGCCTCACAAGAGACAGCTATATCAGGGTCCTTTAAGCAAAATCTTGCTGGTG
>NC_034591.1:10037341-10038321 GCF_900095145.1 Mus pahari
TTTTTCTTGTCCCTTCAAACTTAGTGACAGTATCATCTATCAGCTAATATGNTTCAGATTTCTTATACTTATAACTGGACTTGCACAAAGCATTACTTTGTGAAATGCTTCTCAAATGACCACTTTGATCATGTCTNTTTCCAACAAATGTTTTGTCAATTGTTGTAATGTATCCCTAAGCCATTTTTTGTTTTAGTGGAAGCAGCAGGAGGAGAAGGGTCTTTTTTCCTAAGAAGTGGATTTCTGCATTTAAAGGGCATGCACTTCTGAATTACTTGAAATAGTTTTGGAGCTCTCTTGGGCTATAAAGGATGCANTAGAATTTGAAATTTGATTGTAATATGGTGATGGTGTACATACATATCAAAGTTTTAAAAATTCAAAAAGAACAGAAAATAACTAAATATAATATATATATATATATATAACTTTATATAAATATACTGAAAATGGGCTTCTTGACAGAAGCCAGAGGTGAAAGCCCACACATACCATTGCTATGAATTGAATGTAACATATAGACCTATATATATAGACATATATACTTTGCATAAGAGCAAAGTATGTTTTAAAAAAGTAGGGGGAGGGAGAGGGAATAATCTGGATATGGTAGCCCATCATGAAGGACTGAGGCAGGAGGATTGAGAAGTCTAAACCACCTGTGGAGTACATAGCAAGACCCTGTCAAAACCAAACCAAAAGAAAACAAAACAAAAACAAAAAACAAAAAAATAAAGAATAAAATTTTCAATCATTAAAGAAATGCTAGCCTGTTTAATAAACGATCTCCCCATTGCTAATACACATTTCAAGTTGGCTGGTATGAAATTTTTTATTTTATATGTTCTAAATAAATATTTAGAAATATATGTTTCCAGGCTACTATTTGTTTGGGGAGCATTATTAAACCTTTTTATTTGATTACTGAGTTAATTCTGCTGTTTCACAGTGACTCAGTCTAGCTTTGTGCAGTGGCAGTA
>NC_034591.1:10039716-10042049 GCF_900095145.1 Mus pahari
TGATAGTGATAGGAACTTTTCTGGGGCCTATGACCTCTCTATTTCTATGGCCTTCGTTAGATTTATACACATGACTTCTCTCTAACTGAGTGAGTTTTAGGCTAAATTGGACAGTCATTAGTTGCCCCCAAGATATAAATTCCACTATTACATGACTGGTGATAAAGCTCTACTCCCATGTTCATTGTGCTTCTCAGGCTTTAGAGTAGGATAGGACTATTAACTTTGTTCTCACTTGGAAGCTTGCATTGCTGGTTGTGGTGGCGCGCGCCTGTAGGATTTGTTGAAGGAGGCAGAGGCAGGAGGATCACGAGTTCGAGGCCAGCCTGTGCTACACATCACGCCTTCTGATGCGTTGAGAACTAGCTGTCAAGAAAGAGGCTTGCATGTTAGCAACAGCTTGATTTACTCAAGTTCTGTGAGCAAAGTGTATAGTTTCTTCAGCAATTAAATCTTCCTTTTGTGTCTGGCAGACAGCTGAGTGTACTGGCAATGGCTTGTATTGTTTAGTCTGTCTCTTTGAACCCCTGACAAGCAATTCAAAAGGAGGCATCCCCTTCCTGACAGTGGGGTAAATAAAACAGTACTTTTAAAAATATTTGCTTTGTCTCATAATCTGCAGTTTGCCTACTGCTGTTGTTTATAAAGCAGTTCTCTTATAAGCATCAACTATTGCAGTACAGGGAATTGATCATAGTGCCTTGAAAATGCTAGGTAAGTGATTTATGACCAAGCTCTATCTTTAGGTGCCAAATCATTTATTGATTTTAGTGGTGTAAATTTAATTCAGAACCTCTAGGTAAGCCCTCTGCACTCCCAACTGCTTTATAAGGAGGTCTTTTTGAAGAAAGTTCCTCAGTCCACCAAAAGAACCTAGGCAGAGGAATTATGTAGACAGCCTTCTGAAAGAGTTTGGGCCATATCACCGTGAATTTACAAAGCGTGTTGCGACTGAGACTAGTAACCAGATATACTGCTGCCCAATGCTGAAATAAGCACCTATGCTTGCTGTGTGCCTAAGGTACATCAGGGGTTAGAAGTGGAGTTCTTGCCTCACTTGCTGATATTGAACTGAAAAGAGTCAGCCAGGAAGGCTAGACTTTAGCGGAAATGATTCTACACAGCATGTACAGAGGCCTGGACCAGGGTAGGAAGTAGCTCAGAAAAGAAAAAACGAAACCATGAACAGACACTCTGATTTCTACACTAAGACTGTGTTTAATTAGAGGGATCATTAAAAAAAAAATCATTAAAACATCTTCACCAATAACGATTTTAAAATTATAAATCAAGTACAGAAAAAAATCTATATTCTCACATAAATGGAATCCAAGAAGCTGAACTCATAGGAGCAAAGGCATTTGACAAAGCCTGTATGGTGATTACTAGAAATTTGTTGAAAATGGGGTGATAGTAGTAAAGGGATATGTTTCCCCAGTTAGACAAGAGGGTCTATTATATAGTATGGCAAGTATAGTTAATAACATAGTAGCATGTTATTGAAAGTTGCAGGCTGGCTGCCATCGTGTGTGAGGAGCAGGTGTGGTAGCGATCTCAAGGCTCCTGGGACGGCTGCCAAGTCTCATTGACAAGCGCTTGACTTCCTCATTCACCCCAAATAAGCCACATCCACTGTGAGAACTGCGCAGGTGCACCATGACACAAGATCGGATCATCTGACAGGAGATGATGCTGGCCAATGAACTGGTGATACACGGACTGGGCTAATGGGGCATGGTAGATGGGTTATTTAAGGGCTTGCGATTTTGAGCTCAGGGTATTTTTTTTCCGAATGCATGTTGTAAGGTTCCTGAAGAAACTGCTTTGAGAAGAACATTGTGTCGCCGCTCCTTTCTGCTGGTCGGACACGGTAGCAACAGTGGTGGTACACACGTTTATTCCTAGTACTTGGGAGGCAGAGGCAGTCAGATGCCTGTGAGTTCAAGGGAAGCCTGCTCTAGTTAATGAGTTCTAGGAAAGCCAGGGCTATGTAAAGAGACCCTGATATAAAAAAAACAAACAAACCAAAACAGAGAGAGGAGTTGAGGAAAAGAAAAAAAGGCTAAGGGAATAAATTTCAAGTGTTCTTGAAATAAGACAGAAGTTTGTGAAACAATGAGTATATTAGCTTAATTTAGTCTTCCAATAATGTATATATATTTCAATATCACGTTGCATATCATAAATGTATTTGCCAACTAAAAGTAATGTGTTAACTGATAGTTTATGGAGGTAAGTTTTATGCAGAAGGCACGGGGGGGGGGGTAGGGGGAACTACCCCCAGCAAGATTCTAGTGAGACTACGAAGACAAAAACAAATTGCATATTTTGAT
>NC_034591.1:10042719-10047948 GCF_900095145.1 Mus pahari
GATACACCCGTTTATATTGCCCCCTGAAAGAATTCTCCAATGCTTGAGCATACTTTTCCATTTGTTTAGAATCTTGGTCTAGTTGTTGGTTTTCTGGCCAGAATAAAAGAGAGGCTAGAAAATAAGGTTCTGAAAATTGGTGAGTCAGTCCTATTGGTTGCAGGATCTCTCGAAGCTGTTCTTTCAGTTTTTTAATTGGCTTCACTAACTTGGAGGTAGGGTTAATACAAGAGAGAATGATGCTGGCCAAGATAAAGTTTTGCTTTTCCTTTGGTTGGGTTTTGGTAGCACATTGCTCAAGAAGGAAAGTATATTTGTTCACGATATCTTCCATGGAGCTCACAACATCTTTTGGATTTTTGATAAGATATTCTAAGAGTCCAGAAAACTTATCTGCTTTTAAAGCTTCTAGGCTTCTTCGGGTTCTTTCTACTTGTAGAGGTAGACTGAGCTTTGATCTAAAATTTTGATTTTGTAATTCATCCAAGGAGCCAAATATGTCTACATATGTCTTAAAGTACCCGGCCACCTTTCTGCGACTTTTAGCCTCTTCATACTGCTTTATATTGTTTCTGGGTTTTAGAAGGACAAAGTAGTCATCAAAAAAATCAAAGGATTTCTTCAAAGAAGACTGCAAGTTAGTTAGATAAGGAATAAAATTCTTGAGTGCTGACTTAAATTCATTTAGATCCCCTGGGATATCACAATTTCCTGATATAAAGTTGATCATAGCTCGTTTAGATAGTTCATTTTTGTGGTTAAAAAAAGGAATGAGTTGGAGGATCTGGATGGTGAAGAGGGCAACTTCTATCTCCCCTTGATAACCAGCTATGTTGTAAGTATCGTACCTCCTTTTTGACTTCTGATAAAGCCTTTCATAGTCTCGGTCTTCGGTTTGCCTTTGAGATAATTTGAAAGCAATTGACGCATGCTCTGCTAAATCTAAAAGTTCAGTTAGCTCCTTCACCGAGATAATCCCATTTTTTATATTATCATCTATCCACCATCTTATTTTACTTTTGTAGACTTGACCTAGCGTATCTGAGATGTAAGAATTATCAGGCTCTATCTTTCTTGCTTCTTTTGCCCAATGTAGAGCATTTTCAAAGTCCTTCTCTTGAAGGTAGAAATGTCTCGCTAAAGCTTGACAGATGAATGCATTGGGTTTGAACCTACGGGTAGCTTCACATAATACAGCTTTTACTGCATCATTTCCTTCATCTTTATGTAAAGCTTCAATGAGTGGAGAAAACCAGTTTCCTGTCTCACCTTCATGTTCATTGCGCTGTCTTGTGAGCAGCAGTGTTTGCATGTCTTGGAAAAATTTGCTTTTTCCTATACCAGTGTCATAGAACAGATTTTCTGTTAACATATCCATTACAATTTTACTTTTGCACAAGTTGTAGCTTTTCTTCAATTCTTCCAGTGAGAGAGTGGCAATCAAATGGTGAATTATGCGCACTCCACAATAGCTCCCGCATTCAATCACCTNTGATTTGATTAAAATTGTGGAGTAGGTACCCATCTTGTCTTCAAACTTTTCTGTCCCCCAGAAAGCCTTCTTGTTTGAGATTCCTAGGAAATCCTCACACTGTGACAGGGAAATGGTTGTGTCAGGTACAAATGCATTAAGGAGAGCCAGGAAAGCGAAGAGCTTTGCTTCTTTGGTGGTGACATTTTGCCCTTTCAGAATGTTCCTGACNACATTTTCTATGTANTCCTTGTTAAAGTTGGTTTTCATGATCATAAAAGAATAAAAATCTTCAAAGTTTTTATGCTGTTCTTTGATTTCTGTCAGCTTAAGCTCAAATGCCCTCTGTTCTTTGTCAGACAGTAGTTGTACTAGGGCAACACTGTCTGGCATCNTTGCACTTTTCTCAGGATTTTGTGACCTCATACAATTTAGAATGATCACTAGAGGCTTCTCATATTGAATGTGTTTGCTAGAGACAGCAGTTTGGATGGAGGCCTGAAGAAGGTAGACATTGTCTTGTTCTTCAAAATCATCAACTAGGAGGAGCACAGGTAAATACTGATTGTTTGTTGCTCCATAAGTGATTAAATTTGTTACCTGTTCCCCAATTTCTGAAAAGTCCTCTGTCTTATTTTTCAGCACAGCACATCTGAATTTCTTCCTTAGTTCCCAGAGAATATGCATGGCCAAAGTAGTTCCTCCACAGCCCGGATGATGGTACAGGTGAATAATTTTTGCACATCCTGGCTGAGAAGAATCTGCCCATTCTTGAATCTTTTTTTCAAGGTTCACGTATTTATCCCTTTTGACAAATGATGAAGAATAGTTTTCAGAAGAAAAGTAGAAGTTCCACCAGGACACTTTGCCACCTCTGTAGAAGTCTTCCTCTTTGGATGTCTTGAATTCAAGTAATTTTTCTCTGTCTTTCTCCAAGAGTGTGCCTTCACACTCATTTTCACAGAGAATTTCCAAGGCAGTCATAATTTCTTCTTCTTCCTTTTTCAGATGGACAGTAGATGAGCCAACAGATGGCAGTAATCGCTTTGAAGACTGAGTTAAAGATTTTAATTTAAGAATAGTGCCATTTATCTCTGCAAGATTTAAAGTAGAAATGCTTTGCCTTGATAATTCATCTTGCTGTCTTGATAATCTACCTTCAAGTAGGTCTTTCCATACCTGATATATGTGTGGGTGTACACAAATACACAATATATTTTCCATCCCTTTAAGATCTTGATANAAGGCACAGAAAGTCTCAATAAGGGGGTCTCTTGGGTCTTCCACAGAGGACAGTAATAAAAACACTACCAGAAACTTCCCTCTTGGCATTATGTCATCACGTGTAAGAAATGAAATCAACCTCCTAACTTCAGAAGCTCGCTCTCTTTGCCAGGATATTGGATCTAAGGGTTTGTATTTGTCACTTTCTAGGTCTAATCTGCCATTGCAGAATATCCAGCTGGGTTGCTTATAAAGATTCAGACTGGAAATCTTCTCACTTATGTTTTTTTCTTCTATAAATAGACTTGGAAAGTGGAGGTTTGCTACTCGGCTTCCTTTGAACGCCTTGACCACACCATTGCTCTCAGACTCGGGATCAAACTCTAATACAGCAAACCATTTAATTTCCTTCAGAAAATCTACATGTTTGGTTTGATCTGGATGACATTTATTTGTTACAAGAATGTACCATTCATAGTATGAGTTATCTAACAGATCCTTATTTCCTGTCAACAGGTCAATTAGCTTTTGCCCCTCTCTCTTGTTTCCATTTGGTTTTACTTTCAATTTTTCTTCTGTTTCTTTTCTACAGTCTGCCAGTGCTTTTAAGTCTAACGTAAAAGTTTTGAAATCGGCTTTATTCCCTCTGATGTCCTTACTTTTGGGTCCATCTCTCACAAACACTGAGTATTTTGGACTTTGTTGCCATGTTCTGTCCTTAAAACATTGCATTTTGATTTGGAAGTAGTCTTCTTTGCATTCTGAGTATTGCGGAATGATATCCACTTCAATAACGAACTTGTTAGATGGAGTACTATTTGGCAGTAAAACTTCCACAAATCTTGGCTCTCGAATGCACTTCTTTGCTTGTTGGACTTGGTGGACCTCAAAATACTGGGCTATCATCAGATTGAAGTGGTCAATGAGGGCATCTTTAGTGACAGTGGTAAGCTCCACGCCAACAATTTTTCCGTGGGGTTTGTCTTCGACTCCAAAATGAATGGTGCCATTAGTACGTGAGTTCATACAAGCTGAAGCAAATCGGAAGACTTCATTGCTAAATTTCATCTTTATGTCCTTTTCTGTTGCTGACTCTGTGTTTGTCAAGGCTTTGAATTCATGTATTGGGTCAATGAGATTGAGTGGCCCTGTTTCCGGCTGTAGGATGAAATTTAATTTGTAACGGTATGGACTACTGAATTCATTGAAAGGATATGCAATGCATGTTGGTCCTGGAAATGACTGCTTATCCTGCTGGACTGTTTTATCTTCCACTGGCTCGTTTTTGTCTGATTTAGAACCTTTAGCCTGCGGACTCGCTGCAGAGGCATCAACCTTATGTGAGTTCCCTTCTGGACTCACTGTAAAGGCATCAGCCTTACATGATTTCTCTTCAGCTCTTTGGTTTTGTTTTGAAGTCTCTCTACTTTCTGTCTCGGTTTTAGGAATATTTTTATGGACTTTTGTCTTCTTAGATGTCTGGGTACAGTTTTTGGGGGATGTCTTCTGCAATTCTTTGAATAGCCCTTCTATTTGAATAGCTGGCCCATGGGTTATGCCCATATCAACAAGGTGTTTTTTATTTAAAAATTTCAAGACTGCTCCACTCACATCTTGTGCCATCAAGATTTCCCTGTGTTTTTGGTCAATCCTGTGACTTTCTAGCCACAGGTTTACATCCTCTTTTGTCCACTCATCTGTGTTTTTTGGAAGGTTGAGTGTCTCTGCCATTCCGATTAGCTGTATAGAAAAGAGAAAAAAAATATGTTTTAGTTCATAAGTGAAAATGTCAAGCATTCCATTTTTGAATGTGGATGTCACAACATATGGAAAGTTTTTGACACCAGCTTACTCTATATCAACCAAGAAAAATACCACCAAATACAAACGCACAGCACTTATCCTTACATGAATTGTAGCATGTTACTTCCAGTTCGCTTTTTACTTTATATACTAAATATATGTTGAGGATGCTCCCATTCATATATCAGCTTCCTATGGTTACCACTTATAACATATGTTTTCTGTCCTATTAAGAATATTCAACTCTGCTATATAGAAGAAAAGAAAAGTATGTGTTGTAGTATGGTTTAATCTCAAATCAGGGGTTTCTATCAAACCTTTTATCATTCAGTTCCCAGATAAAAGAAACAAAACCTTCATATTTGTGATAAACCTTTAAAACACTCAGACTGGGCCGATGTCTACCCTCTGAGCTGTTAGAATCTACTTCCCCATCAATCACCCGGAGTTACAATTTGCCATGCTTCATCTGGGCCACTCTTTTTTTTTTTTTTACATATTTTCTTCATTTACATTTCAAATGCTATCCCGAAAGTCCCCTATACTCTCCCCCTGCCCTGCTCCCCAACCCACCCACTACTGCTTCCTGGCCCTGGCATTCCCCTGTATTGGGGCATATAATATTCTCAAGGCCAAGGGCCTCTCCTCCCATTGATGGCCTACTAGGCCAAACTCTGCTAAATATGCAACTAGAGACACAAGCTCTGGGGGAAGGGGGGCTACTGATGAGT
>NC_034591.1:10637728-10655371 GCF_900095145.1 Mus pahari
TGGTGTGTACAAATCAGGATAATAGCAAGAAGGTTAGTGACATAGAAAGATAGTCTACAGAAAGGTGTTAATTGAGGGAAAGTACTAGTACTACTGTCATAGACTTAATGGCAGCAGAGTGGTTCTTTTTTTTTTTTAGATATTTTCTTTATTTACATTTCAAATGTTATCCCCTTTCCTGGTCTCCCCTCTGAAAAGTTCCTATCCCACCCTGCCCCCATTGCTCACCAACTCACCCACACCCACTTCCCTGTCCTGTTATTCTGCAACACTGGGAACAGTTGTTGAGTTCTTTGAATACATTGAATATTAGCCCTCTATCAGATGTGGGATTGGTAAAGATCTTTTCCCAAGGTGTTGGTTGACTTTTTGCATTAATGACAGTGTCCTTTGCCTTATAGAAGCTTTACAACTTTACAAGGTCCCATTTGTCAATTCTTGATCTCACAGCCCAAGCCCTTGGTGTTCTGGTCAGGAATTTTTCCCTGTGCCCATATGTTTGGGAGTCTTCCCCACTTTCTCCTCTATAAGTTTCAGTGTATCTGGTTTCATGTGGAGATCCTTGATTCACTTAGACTTGAGGTTTGTACAAGAAGATAAGAATGGGTTGGTTCTCATTCTGCTACATGCTGAACACCAGTTGAGCCAGCACCATTTTTTGAAAATGCTGTCTTTTTTTAATGGATGGTTTTAGCTCCTTTGCCAAAGACCAAGTGACCTCAGGTGTGGGGGTTCATTTCTGGGTCTTCAATTCTATTCCATTGGTCTACCTGTCACTATACCAGTACCATGCAGTTTTTATCACAATTGCTCTGTAATAGTGCTTGAGGTCCTGGATGGTTTTTCCACCAGAAGTTCTTTTATCGTTGAGAGTAGAGTTTGCTATCCTAGGTTTTTTGTTATTCCAGAGAATTTGCAAATTGCCNTTTCCAGCTCTTTGAAGAATTAATTTGGAATTTTGATTGGGATTACATTGAGTATGTAGATTGCTTTCGGCAAGAAGTCCATTTTTATTGTATCAGTACTGTCAATCCTTCACCATGGGAGATCTTTCCATCCTCTGAGATCTTCTTCTGTTTTTTCTTCAGAGATCTGAAGTTCTCATCATAAAGGTCTTTCACTTGTTTAGTTAGAGTCACACCAAGGTATTTTATATTATTTGTGATTATTGTGAAGGGTATTGTTTCCCTAATTTCTTTTTGAACCTGTTTATCCTTTGTGTAGAGAAAGGCCACTGATTTGAGTTAATTTTATATCCAGCCAGATTGCTAAAATTGTCTATAAGGTTTAGGAGTTCTCTGGTGAAACTTTTGGGGTCACTCAAGCATACTTTGGTATCATCTGCAAATAGTGATATTTTAACTTCTTTCTATGGAATTTTCTNCCCCTGAAAATCTCTCTTCTATCTCTTGTATTGTGTTGGTTATGCTTACGTCTGTGGCTCCTTATTTTTTTCCCTAGGATTTCTATCTCCAGGGTTGTCCCCCTTTGTGTTCTTTATTGTTTCTATTTCTATTTTTATAACCTGGATGGTTTTGTTCAATTCCTTCACCGGTTTGGTTGTATTTTCATTTAATCCTTTAATGAATTTTTGTGTTTCCTCTTTAAGGGCTTCTACCTGTTTACCTGNGTTCTCCTGTATTTCTTTAAGGGGGGTTTTGATGTCCTTCTTAAAATCCTCTACCAGNATCATGAGATATGATTTTAAATCTGAATCTTACTTTTCACATGTGTTGGGGTATCCAGGACTTGCTGTGGTGGGAGCACTGGGGTTCTGATGGTACCAAGTAGTCTTGGTTTCTGTTGGTAAGATTCTTGCATTTGCCTTTTGCCATCTGGTAACCTCTGGTATTAGATGTTCTTGTTATCTCTGGCTGGAGCTTGTTCTGCCTGTCTGTCTGTAACCCTGTGTCAGCACTCCCTGGAGGCAAGCTCTCCCCTGGCAAGCCCAGGGCACAGAGGGTTGCTGAACAGCCCCACCTCCTGGGTGCAGATGTTGTCCAAAGGACCCTGTCCCAGCTACTCTGCTGCTTCTACAGCCTATGACCTCCTGAGCACACGCACCTTAGAGAATCCCTGGAGAGAATAAATCGATGTTGAACATTTCTTTAAGTGCTTCTCAATCATTTGTTATTCCTCAGNTGAGAATTCTTTGTTTAGGTGTGTAAACCCAGGGTTCTCTGGAGTCTACCTTCTTCGGTTCTTTTTATAAATTGGATATTAGCCCTCTATGAGATGTAGGGTTGGTAAAGACCTTTTGCAGATCTGTTGGGTTTTGATTTTGCTTTGTTTTGGTTTTTGTTTTGCCATTTTGTCCTATTGACAGTGTCCTTTGNCTTACAGAAGCTTTGAAATTTTATGAATCCCATTTGTTAATTCTTGATCTTGGAGCATAAGCTATTAATGTTCTGTTCAGGAAGTTTTCCCCTGTACCCATGTGTGGCTCTTTCTCATTTTCATTTCTATCAGTATCAATGTATCTGTTTTTTTTATGGAGGTCCTGGATCCAGGTGGACTTGAGCTTTGTCCAAGTAGATAACATTGGGTCGATGTATGGTACTATCATAAAGTGACCCTAAAAATTCCACAAGAGAACTCCTAAAGCTGATAAACAACTTCATCAATCTGGCTGGATATAAATTTAACTCAAACAAATCAGTAGCCTTCCTAGAGTCAAAGGATAAACAGGCTGAGAAAGAAGGTAGGGAGACAACACCCTTCCACAATAGTTACAAATAAAATAAAATACCTTGGTGTGACTCTAACTAAGCAAGTGAAATATCTTTATGATAAGAACTTCAAGTCTCTGAAGAATAAACAAAGAAGATCTCAGAAGATGGACAGATCTCCCATACTCATGGATCAGCAAGATTGTATAATAAAAATGGCTAGCTTGTCGAAAGCAATCTACAGATTCAATGCAATCCAAGTCAAAATTCCAACTCAATTCTTCATAGACTCAGAAAGAGCAGCTTAGCACTGTTAACTCGCTATATATACCCCCTTTTCTGCTGCCACCCTAACCTCACCACCCTGCCCAGTTTTGTTTCAGGCTCTCCTGCCTTCTTGGCAAAAGGATTGCACATTGAAGCTGTTGGGGGGTGGGGGAGAGGACAGTGGGCTTGGAGGAATTGGGGACCCCAGGAGCACAAGCCCCAACACCACTTCCTGAAACTTCAGGAACCTTGGAAAGGAGAGAAATAAGACAACAGGAGGAAGAGAGAGAGATAGCAGAATGGAAGAGTCTCACTTCAGTTCTAACCCATAATTCTGGAGTTTTATCCACACAGCCTCAGGGCAGATTGAAAACACAGTGTTCATCAACAAGATGAAGGATCAGCTGTTGGCCACAGAAGGGTTGTGGACTGGCACCACCTCACTATCCCACTTTTCTAACAGTCCCTGCCTCAGTGTCCCTGTCTTCTAGCATCAGCATGGACACAGAGTCCAAGTCAGAACAGCTGTCCCCACACAGTCAGTCATCTGTTACACAGAATATCACAGTGGTTCCTGTACCATCTACTGGACTCATGACTGACTGTCCTGGTTTGGTTATCACTTCCCTGTCAGACTCTCTTGTGACCATAGCCTCAGCAGCTCAGAGTGTCCCTATTTTGGCTCCCATGGTTGTCTCAGCTCTTCCCCGTCTCACAAGCCCTACACATGGTCCCTGACCTCCCCCAAAAGGTAGCATCAACCCTAACTCAGGAAGGAGTCAGAGGTGGTGGTGGAGGTGGCACTGTGGCTCCTCCTAAGCCTACTCGGGGCTGCAAGACGAGGCCAATGCTGGAATCAGGGCTTCCTGAGATGAATGACCCTTACATCCTTGCCCCTAGGGATGATGATGGCCATCAAAAAGATGGCAAGACCTACAGGAGCGAAGGGAACTGTGGCACAGGAAATGGACAGAGGCTTGGGCACGAAGACTCAGTTCCCAGCATTTACATGAGCTTGTTGTGTGACCCTGGGCGGAGCATGTGCTCAGTGACACACCGAGACCAAGCCCCACAAGTGCCCACACTGCTCCAAGACCTTTGCCAACAGCTCCTCCCTGGCCCAGCACATCCTTATCCTTTCAGGGGCCAAGCCTTATAGTTGTAACTTTTGTGAAAAATCCTTCTGACAGCTCTCACAGCTACTGCAGCACACCTGAATCCACACTGGTGAGTGACAGACCATAAAATGTGCACACCTGGGCTGCGAGAAGGCTTTCACACAACTCTCCCAATCTGCAGTCTCACAGGCGGCAGCACAACACAGATAAACCCTTCAAGGGCCACAGTGTCCCCGAGCATGTACAGATGTAGCTCACTTATCTACACACAAGGTGAAACTCTCCAGGGTTTATACTAGCACAGTCTGTAGTGGGGCAAAGACATCAGAAACATACCTTATGAAACAGGAGCAAACACAATACTCCTGATCTTCAAAAACAAGAGCAAGAGACAGCAGCAGCAGCAGCATTGACCCAGGCCCAAGCTCAAGCCCAGGCCCAGGCCCAAGCTTCGCAGGCATCACAGCAGCAGCAACAGTGGCAGCAGCAGCAGCAGCAGCAGCCACCTCCACAACCACCACACTTCCAGTCCCCTGGGACAACTCCCCAGGGAGGGAGTGGCGGGGACAGAAACCTGAACCCTCTACCCCAGTGCTCCTTTGACCTGACCCCCTATAAGCCTGCAGAGCATCCTACACACATCAGCCTCACTGTCACCACCAGCACCATCCAGGTGGAGCATCTAGCCACTTCTTGGAGATCCGTACCCCTTGACAAGTCCTGTCTCCAGCTCCTTGGGACTCAGGCACAGCTTTTCTTTACAGGATAACCATCCTTATTCTCAGCTGCGCCTGATTGGCCAAGGAATCCTGACCTGATAGTGTTATCCTCCAGCCTCCATCGAGGCAGAGCTTTTAAAACTGGGTTCGGTACTTGAGAGAAGGATCCGCTGTGACCTCATATCTTGTCCAGAGCGGGGACGCTTACCTTTCTCCCTTTTCATCCTCAAAGTTGGGGCTGATAGAAGACTAGCGACTGGCCCTCCCAGGTAACAGAGAAGGAAGCTATAAATGTCAGCAGCATTCTGTCCAATTCTTACCTGTAAAAGAACAGATTTTGCACGTGACCTGACCCCTGTGAGACATTTTCTTCCCCTTCCATGGTCTCACTTCATATTGGGTGGTGACTATACCTTTTTATTTGCATGGGGACAATAGCTGACTCATGGTCTCCTGTGGAAAGCCTTCTGGGGTACCATTTGGCAGGAGTCTGACATTGGCCAAGGACAAGGAAATGGGCTTCATACAGAAATCTGACATCAGAAGTAAGCTCAGGCAGGACTCTGACATTAGGGCATAATAAGTTTCGGCAAGAATCTAATTTTAGGCTGTAATAGAGAAGTAAGGTAAGGTAGGAATTTTAGTTTTAGGGTCAAACAGAAGAACTAGGCTTCAAGCAAGATTTGGGGCTTGGGCAAGGAGGTCAGCTCAAGTGTTTTGGTCATTATGACAAGCCCTTTTAAACAACTGTCATGGCAGCACAGCACATACAATTCCATGCTGCTTTGTCAGTTCTGTATTGTACTGCTTGCCCAAAATCCTTGCATTAATTAAAATGGTATAAAAAGTAGATTGGAAATAAATATTTGCCTTAAGTCTCAGAATTGACTGTGGTCAATTTTTCTTTTTAATCCTCACTCATGTGCTAGAGAACCTGTTGACTGACTGAGTGGGCTTGGTCAGTCTCCAAGGGGCCAGAGGTTTCCAGGTAACCAAGAGTAGCTTAAGAGTATGAGATATGATTTTTCCTCGCAGTCTCCTTCCTTCTCTGCCAACCAAGAGCCTATATACTCAGTCTTGCTATCCAGTCAGACAAGCTCTGGGAGTTAATTTAGCTGTGTTTATTGCAATACCATCTGGGCTTTTGCAGAGAAGGGAGAATTCAGGGTACACACAGGACTGGACTTAGCCTCCCTAGGTACCAGGGTCAGATGCCGGACATGGATATATATATATATATATATATATATATATATATATATATATATATATATACTCATCACCACCATCTTTGTTGTAACCATTTCTGTGTTTATAAATGCATTATCTCTGAGAATTTTCATATTGATGTTTTATTTTTGTCTTTTTTTTTTTTGTTTTATTTTTGTCTTATTTTTTTTTTTCTACCTTGTCATCTGGCCATGGCATTTTAATTTTCTTTTGCCTTTTAATTTTTCTAATCATGGAAGATTTCAGAAAATATTAAAATAATCAGGAATTATACAGTTGTTACAAAGCAATTTAGAAATGAAAAAAAAATATGAACAAGCTAAGGGATGTTTTTAGACCATTGTATAGATATAAATTCAAATTTAGGGATGAAAAAGAAAAAGAAAGAACAATTGAAGGTAGCCAAACTGCACCACACCTAAAAGATGGCGCTGACTTCTTGTGTATGAGTCAGCAAGGCGAGGCTGTTTACCACCCGAAAGGTACCAGTGTGCATGTACTAACTATGTCACAGCCCACTCTTGGGGCATGCAAATTGAGCACCAAAGCTGAAGCTAATCAGGTACTGACACAAGCTCCCTAAGCTTATATAAGCAGCACCTTTTCCTCCTTCTGGGTCCTCTCCATCACGTTAAGAAAGCTGTGGGTAGGGGAGGGGGGTATAGGGAACTTTCGGGATGGCATTTGAAATGTAAATAAAGAAAATAAAAAAAATAAAAAAATCTACTACCAGCCTGCATTCTTCCCTATGCCTCTAAACCTCACTTTGATTCCAATATAAACTCAGAACTATCCTCTTCAACTTTAACCAAAATAAGAAGCAAGAAAGGACAACTCAGAACAAGGAATATCAGGGAATATATGTTAAATACTATTCAGGAACAGAGATGTGTTGTGTTGAACAGGGGTTGGCAGTCAGGAACTTGTCACTTCATCTTTGTAACTGTTTTCACATCTGAAAAGCACTACAGTTGGAGAGAATTCGTAAGATTTTTATCTAATATTAGGTTGAGTTTTTCTTGTCTGTTTTAAAGTAATAAATCAATGTGGTTGGTTTAAAAAAAAAAAAAGAAAAAGAAAAAGAAAAAAAGAAAGCTGCACAATAAACGCTTTCCTGCGGAAGAATCCTGTTGTCAGGCTTTGTTCTTGCTGGTAAGGCGGTGCACCCGACAAACAATTTGCATATTCATCTGGAATAACAAAAAACCCAGTATAGTGAAAACTATTCTCAACAATATAAGAACTTCTGGTAGAATCACTATCCCTGAACTCAAGCTTTACTACAGAGAAATCATAATAAGAACTGGATGGTACTAGTACAGTGACAGGCAGGTAGATCAATGGAATAGAATTAAAGACCCAGAAATGAACTTATTCACCTATGGTCACTTGATAATTGACAAAGGAGCATTTTCAACAAATGGTGCTGGTTTAACTGGTAGTCAGCATGTAGAAGAATGCAAATCGACCTAAATCTTTTTTTCTTTTTAAGTCTGATGGATTCCTTCAATTGTTTTCTCTAGAACTTGTTTAATGGTTATGAATTTCTCTGGCTTTATTTTTCATGATGGAGTTTTCCTTTCTCTTTTGTGACAGATGGCTGTGCTATGTCTGTATTGAAAATTATTAAATTTAAGAACTTGAAACACATCATTTTATGCTCTCCTGTATTTATAGTTTCTTTTGAAAAATTAATTGCTTCTCTTGTAGACTAGCCCATGTATGTGATTTTCTGTTTCTCTGTTCGTGCTTCTAATATACTGTTTTGGTTTGTATGTTAATACGTTTTATAACAGGAGAGGAGAGATTCTTTTCTCTTCTTGTCTGCTTGATATTCTAAATGAGTCCTGCATTTGTACTGGCATCTTTTCCCTAGCTGTAAGAAATTTTCTCTTAGGATTTAAATAAAAGTTTTCTATGCCTCCAGCATGACATCCTTTTCCTTCTTCTGTGACCACACTTTTTAAGTCTGGTATGTTCATAGTATTNCAAGTGTCTGGAGAGTCTTACTTATATCTTGGCATTGTTTTTATCATTTTCTTTATTAAAATGATCCAACCTCCACCTCATCTTCAAATTCAGCTATTCTGCCCTCTACTTGATTCATTACATTTGTTGGTATGCCTCCCATGGAGTTTTGAATATGACTTATTATGGTTTATCACTTCCAGAATTTCAGTTAGATTTTGTAAAAGAATTCACCAGATGTTGTTGTCATCTTGGAGGCTTTGGTGAATAAGCTTATCCTTTCCAGTTCTTTTTGGACTGGCTAGCTGATTCCACTCAGTTGTTCGAGCTCATACTCCTCTTCAACCTGACTGATTCAATCTGGCTTCTCTCAGCGTCCACTGAACTGTTCTGCTTGGCCTCAAACTAACTCTGTCAATTTGTTCTAAAGTTCTGGCTCTTTCTTATTCTCAGACTTCCCCTACCTCTGCTAACCAGCACTGAACTGCATGAACTCACAAATGAACTCACCTCCACTACACTTCACTCACTGCACTGACTCCCACTCACTGACTGACCTGAATTCATGAACTGAATCGACAGAACGCCAAGATTCTACTCATCACTCCTCTTAAACAGCTTTTCTCCTGGGGGATGGGAATATCCTATCGTTGACACTTTCTGTCAAATCTTTCACTGATTCATCACTTTGTCTGCCCCTCAATTATATGTGATTGATTGGGATTAAAGGAGAATATTAAATGATACTGGCCAGAGGTAATAAAGGTGTGTACTAAGGGGGTGTCTATATTCTAGCCAGATCACAGAGACCTACAAAGTCTCTGAATGAGATCCCCTGGCAAGCACTCATGTTGCTTGATTAAAATTCTTCTAGTAGCTTTTCATTATCATGTACATTTCTATATTCTGCATCACATTACTTCTTTATTCAGTTGAGCTGTATGTGGGAGTACATGCATGGGTGTATGTATTCTCTTGGAGTTCCTTCAGAAGTTTATGTTTTTAAATAGGAATGGGGAGTAGAGAGGTTACAAAGGAGAGAAGGAGTGGTGACACATGGTTTTAATCACAGCAATTGGGAGGCAGAGGTATGCAGATTTCTAAGTATGAGGCCAGCCTGGTTTATACAGTGAGTTCCAGGACATCCAAACCTATGCAGAGAAACCATGTCTCAAAAAAAAAAAAAAAAAAAAAAAAGACGGAATGTGAGAAGAGCAACTAAAACTAAGGATGTCCAATTGAGGAGTTCTATGAAAATCTAATGAAAATGTATCTTTCAATTACATATATGTATATATGCATGTATATGTAATATATAATATGTGAATGAAAATTTTATATGAAAACAATCTAAATGAAAAGTTCATATAATGAGAGAAAGGGGGACTCCAAACTGGATATTGCTCATTAATGATTGTAGCTGGCTAAAGGCTAATTCATAGAATGCCCAAGCTCTCTCAACATCACCAAGGAGTGTCTCTAATTCTGCAAAATTCATCCATGAGGTACAATTTTCAGGCCTGAATTCCAGAAATTTTTCATAAAGCTCCCTGCATCTGTCAAATTCTCTAAGCTGCAGCTCCAGTGCTATGTAGCCTTCGAACAACTTGTTCTTTGGACACTTGCCGAGGGAAGTGCCCAAAGCTCTTCTGGCCAATGGCAGATTCTTCTGTCTTAATACNAACTGTGCATAATATAAACACATTTTGGCAAATGTGAACTTTGTGGGAGGAATGAGTTGCAAAGACGCTTGATATAACTGTCTTGTCCTCTCAGGATCTTTGGCCTCCAGCGCTTCATACTTATACTCCTTAACCCAGAGGTAGATGTAGAGCTTCCAGTGCCCCTACTCCAGGACGGGTGGCACACTGGAGATGGCTCTCTCATAGACTTCCCACACAGTTTCAGCTTCTGCCTTACTTTCCACCAAGTGAAAATAATCAAAAAATGCATAGTAATTGTGTGGATTAGCCTTTACTTCTTCATAGTGGAATCTGCGTTTTCTCACGATACTCTCTTCTACATCCCTCCGGTCACTTCTTCTCAAAGATGGTGTAGTTATTCAAGCGTTCTTAGGCCTCCTGTTTGAAAATGCTATCCAGGGCATATCTGTAGAGAACTCGAACCCTTTCAGATTCTTTCTGTTTTTCCTCAAATTTAGCAAAGGCCACATAGAAGAGTTGGTCCATATGCTTCTCTCTGAAAACCTCCACTGGTCTCTCATAGACTTTTCCGAACATAAGCAAAAGAAGCATACTTCTATTCAAATCGAGCACACTTGATCCAGTTCTTCACAGCAGGGTGCACGAGCACAAAGCGTTCATAAATGATGCGGGCCTGCTCCACCTCTTTGTATCTCAGCTCCAAGTTGATGTAGGAGTGCCAGGCCTGCTCCTCAGGCTGCCATTCCATCCAGCGCTCAAGCATCTGCTGAGCACCAGCAATGTTGCCCAACATCTCCTCCGTGTACGTGTACTTGTACCAGAACTGGTTGACTCGTGACAGAGTTGTTATGGCACGGTCCCAGATGTTTCGGGCATGGTTGACCTGGCGGTTCTTCATCTCCATTTCTGCATATTTAAGCCAGAGAGCTTGCCAGCAACACTGGCTCACAACCTGACTTCAGCAATGCCCTTCAACAACTGGGCCATACAACACAGGTGATCCAGAACACACTAGATCCCCTAAGGAAGGGATTTAATGTGGGGCTAAATGCAAATCCAGAGTTAATCAATGCAGTTCTGAGAAGCTCTGGGAAAGCACTCCTATGACCATAGTCATCAGCTCAATACTGCAAAATTCCTTTGTTTGCCTTCGAAGTACAGCCTTAAAGTACTTGTCACTGTGTTAAAAACTGCCTGTCTACAAATGCATCTACATCCAGTCTTCTGGTATTCGTCAGCGTTCTCTAGAGTCTTCTCTATATTGAAGGAATTTATTGGGATGACTTTCAATCTGAAGTCCCAACTCTCCAAAAATGGTCAGCTGGAAATAGCCAGTCCAAGGATCTAGCAGTTGCTCAGCCACACCAGGTGGTCCCAACTAGGCTAGTTGTTTCAGCTGGCTCTCTGTAGAAGTCCTTTACAACAGCAGTGCTGGCAAGGAAATGCAAGCAAGTGAAAGAGAGTGAATCTTGCTTCTTCTGCTGGCCTTATGTAGGTCTCCAGCGGAAGGTGTGGCCCAAATGAAGGGTGTGTCCCACCCACCGAGCCTGGATCTGTGACATGTTTTGTCCCAGGCTGACCATGCACTCAGAGATCCCCTTGCCTTAATCTCCTGATATTAAAGGTGTGTACGACCTTGTTTGGGCCCAATCTCCATACCTAGATCCAGGTCAGAAACTTGGGTCTCTCAGCCTATAGATCTGGATCAAAGGTGAGCCCTCCGATTGTAGACGGTAGTTCATTCCAATTATAGTCACATTGACATCCAGGAATAGCCATTCCACTTCTGGATAAAGGGAGGAAGGCCCTCTTGCCCCTCTTCCACAGTCTGTGTTCATACTGAAAATCCATAAGCCCTGCTCCACAGGAGATTTCTGTCATGCCTGAGCTTGCTTCAAAGAATATTCCTGCTCTTTTGCACTCTCACTCTCTCTTTAACTCTCTCTTCATGTGTGTGTGTGTGTGTGTGTGTGTGTGTGTGTATAAGAGAAAGAGAGGACTCACAAGCAAGCACACATGAACACACACCAATCAGAATTTATTATGGCTTAAATAGCCTTTGATTAATTTTCATTACTTGTTTTAAATTGTTTAATATCAAGACGGGTATAGCTTAGAGTTTTGTGGTTTTCCTCTTCCTATGAGAGAGCAGTCAAGCTAAAGTTTTCCTGGTTACAGGCTAAAGGACATACTTATTTGGGAGAAAGGCTTTTTGTTTGTGTTTTACAAAAGATGACTAGTCTCTGGTCAACTCCCATGGTTATATGGTTCAGATATAACACAGTGAGATCTTGTGAAGAACTAGATTCAATAGAATGAAACAAAAGAGGTCTATTCTTTGTGACATCCTTCACATGGCATGAATGAAGACTTAGGATTAGTTATTATTAAAATTGGTCCATAAAAAGATTGTTGTTTTTATACTCAAACAAGGGTCAAATTTCTTGCCTAACTTGTCTGTACACCTTACATAAACTACAATCAATAAAAATATCTTTATAGTACTTACATTTGGTTTTGAGATTTGTAGACTGCAGATGGTACAGCTTTGGTGAGATTCATCATGAGACAGGCTAAACTGGCCTTCTAGAACTCCCCATGTCATGGAGTCCAGGCCATCTTGTCTTATTAAACCTGTCAGATGGATCCAATCAGAACTTAGACATCAGAGGCTATAAAAGTTGTTGGCCTGGCCTTCTTATGGCCTATCCAACTCTCCCATTTTCCCTCCCCTCCCCTCCTTTAAACATATCCAAACTCCCATATTCAGCCGGAAGAAGTTATTGAGCGTCGTCATCCCAGTTCCTCGGTTTGGGGGCTGGAGGTCGTTATTCTTGTCTTTCTGGGGAATTTAGAAATGTCCATAATTTGAACAGTGAGGATTGTGTAACCATAAATCACCCTTGATAGAAATATATACATATACATATACATATATATATATATATATATATATATATATATATTTACAAAACTGAAGTTTTAATTTCTTACATTTGTAGAGAATAAAGGTTTTGATTGGTATGAATTTCTTCTGTAGATACAAAAATTTAAGAATACAATGCTTAGAGCTATTCCTTCTATAACTGCCATTACAGACTGTCTTTACATGATTAAGCATACGTATTAAGGGCCAGATAAAGAACTCAATGTTGTGACTTAATTGTAAGGGTGCTTTCAAGACATTCTAATTAGAAATGGCCGAGAGCATTTTAAGGACAACATTCCAGATTCTTTACATAGATACATAGTTTCCAAAAATGCAAAAAAAAAAAAATCCATAGATTGTGACATTTAATCATTTGTTGTTGAGACTTGTGAACTCCTGAAAGCACCCCATTCTTGGGTTCAAAGAAGAAACTGAGTAATAGACCTACAGGTGAGGTTGTACATCGTGGCTAGGTGGTCACTGAGCAGAAATTGTCTATTCATCTTCGGAGAAAAATACTATCCAGAAAAAGGGTACACTATGCACAATAGTCAATCTACTGATATATCTGCCAAGAAAGGGTAATCAGCCCTTCAAAATTCTGCATTATAAAGGTTTGTCAGATGATCCTGGGCCAAGCTGCCTCAGACTGGTGCTCCAACATGTTGAGAAACAGGGCACTGTGTAGGTAGGCAGCTGTCTCTACAATTTATTTCTGTTTTGGAAGCTGTGTTAGTGCTTCCTATATTTTCAGGTAAATTTTATGTTGCTCTCTAGATTCTGATGGAGTTGAAGACTACTTGTAGTACCATAGCCAATCCAAGCTGTTTAGCTTTGTGAAAGATGATGTAGATTTGAGGTGGTTTTCAGATGGTATAAAATCTGAAACCAGGACCTAACAGGTGAAAAATTATAACCCATTTTTTAGTTAGAATGGATGATAGAGTGCTTTAACAAAATTAATGGAGTGGGAAATAAGTGTAACTTATACTTTATAAATTACAGAGTGGTATTAGTTGTGCTCAATTTATATCTCAGTGAAAGGAGCCTTTTAATTGAACAAAAGGGGGAAAATATTGTGCATTGCTGTTTGTGTGTTCTGGTCCCTCAAGAGTCCCTAAACACAGGTGCAGTCAGGTGAAATCTTAATTGGTCAGATACTGCTAGAGGCTCTTATTGGGCAGGGGAAGGAAAGGCAGAGCTGAAAGTTTTAGAGAAGGGAAAGTAAGATGGAGAAGAGAGAGGGAATGGAGGACAAAAGATGGAGGAAGAGGAAGATGGAGCTGAACCATGGGACCCTAGAGGCCATAAGTAACTGGGGATTTCAAAAATGGGAAATAGAGTAATGTAGGTATATTTTCCTGATCTAAGTGTGCAGGCTGTATTTATATGCATTGAGTTTTGTATTCCTTGCATGGGCATTTTGTGGTTGTAGATTTCCCCTAATAAATTGGGCTGGCATATTACAAGTCTTTTGTGTTATCATTTTAAGGGATAAAGGGGAAGTGTGAGAGGCAGCCAGCTCTCTGTAGGCTAGCCACAGAGGTGGTAGATTATTGGAAGTAGGAACAGCCTGGCAGCAGCTAACCATGGAAATTCAGGAAGACTGCTGCATTGGGCTGGCTACTGGGGGTTAGCAAGACCATCTTGCCTGTGCCTAACCACATTAGCATGGATTTGGTTTTGTTTGTTTGTTTGTTTTTGTTTTTTAGCTACAAGCTACAAACACATATCTACTTTTGCTCTAAGCATATTAGCAATCTGTTGAACTTGAAAAAAAAGATCCCCCATGCCCTCTTTCTCTTGTCCGTGCTCCAAGCCCTCCCCAAACTGTGTTAAAGCCGTGTATATTACGTTTGTTGCAAAGTGGGAGTCTTTGCACAAGCACAGGGTAGTTGGTTGGGTGAAGGGGGATGGGGGAATCAGGAGGAATGGGGGTGGCAAAGGAGCAGGAACTTCTGTAAGCACTCAGCATGCACACATATTATGTGGGAAGCCATGTAACGCCATTACAAGATGGCGCTGGCTACCACTGGCCACTGCCTGTGTATTTCAGGTAAACAACCAATGTGCGCAGGTGCGAATGGGTTTCACACCAAGTCACAGCCCGTCCCAGGGCATGTAAACTAAGAACTGAAAGCAGAACCAATCAGACATGGCCACTCCAGTCCTAGGCCTATAAAAGCAGCACTAGCTCTAGGGCTCTGGGTCTTTCGCCACAGCAATCAAGCTCTCCCAATAAACGTGTGCAGAAGAATCCTGTTGTGCGGCGTCTTTCCTGCTGGCAGGAGGGTCGCCAACAGTATTATCCCTGCTGCGTCTGTTCCTACCCATATTTCTACATGTCATAGGAGTTTCTATCCAGCTTCTGTAATTTGTACATAGTTTTTTAAATTTTGGTTATAAAAAAGCTTATACTGAAAGAACCACATATTTGAACATGCTTCTCTCCACCCAAATTCAGAATAGCTACAGTCACAGTCCTTTAGAATACATACTCCTCTTGCAAACAAAACAAGCTCAAAAAACAAACAAAAAAACCCCACAAAACCCCAGTCCACACAGATTAAATTTTAGGAAGACAGATGTCACAGGATCTAGTTTCTTCTTTACGTGGAATTTTAACACCAGAAAGGAAGACAACAAAAAGTGAATTACCATGCTGTGTGACCTACTGTGGAATGAGAAGTGACTCGGGCATTTCCTATGCCATTTATAAAAAAGATATTCATAACAAAGCCACCTGTCACAGGAGGGATGTGCTGCACATCTCATAAAAGTCTCTTCTGGGTCAAATCCCTCTAAGTTCTCCCTGATTTAGTTTTAAGAAAAGGCTTGAGCTGCAGTGCAAAGGCCACAGATTCAACCCAAGACAGCCACCACCCTGCAAGTGACTAGTAGAGGCTATCCTACCTATGCATGCCGTGGACCTAAATAGCTGAAAGTGGCTTTCACTATTTCTCAAGAGGGGCCAGCTAAGCAACTGTGAATCTGAATGACCTACAGCAGCCATCCTCCAGGCCCCGTCCTCTGCACTCCTAAACTTGGACCTGACTGAAAGTAAAGATGGGAAAAACCTATCAGTGATTCCTTCATTGACTATTATTGCTGCGAACACAATTGTTATTATTGTTATTATATGAGTACATACTATCCTGTTGTAGCCTCAGGGCCCAGTAAATGCCCTTGGTCTATACTGAAATAGGCAATCATATTGATCTTTTATCATCTGCTAAGCAGCAGTCTCAGCATCTCACTTGAACAATATCAATGTGAGGTCTGGATTCTTATCACTGACAGACAAGGAAGCCAAAGCTCAGCATGATGGACCCACTTGCCCAAGGCTGTACTTAGAGCATGGCGCTGAGAAGCTGTCAATCATGATTAGGCCCACCCACTCTTCCTTCTCTGACGCCACACCCAACTTGCAGGGTAACAGGTCACCTGCCCACATCACTGCATTAGCCCTGACCACTCAGCACTGTGCCCCTAGTGGTCACATGATCGATGCTCTACTCTCTATGACCAGGAGCAAATCCTCACCTTGTGAGGTGAGTGAGGACTGGGTGAGGCACAGGGAAGCGTGGCACTCTCAGGCATCCAGTCATGAGGCTGTGGCTCTCAGCTGGCTCCATGGCCCACTTCCTCACCCTGTCATCCATTTGCTGGTGTTCTGAATGCATGCTTGTATAATAGCCATCTTTGCTTTCAACCTTCTAGCTCCTATTAATTTTGTCTGTCCAGAAAGGTAGCAAACATACTCTGCTCAGAAAAAAAAGCAAATATGAAACAGGGAAAAATAATACTTTTAATATATATATGTATATATGTATATATACATATATATATTAAACTTCAGATTTTATTCCCTTCCTGGTTTACCCTCTTATTCCTTGAAATCCCATACCTCCTCTCTGCCCCCCTGTGTCCAAGAGAATGTTCCCACTATCCTGCCCCACCCCACCAGACCTTTATCTCCCTTGGGCCTCCAATCTCTTGAGGGTTACGTGCGTCTTCTCTGACTAGCCCAGACTCAGCAGTCCTCTGCTGTATATGTGTTTTTTGGGGGGGGCTTCATATCAGCTGGTGTATGCTGCCTGGTTGGTGTTCCAGCATCTGAGAGTTCTTAGGGGTCCAAGTACATTGAGACTGCTGGTCCTCCTACAGGGTTGCTCCCCTCCTCAGCTTCTTCTAGCTTTCCCCTAATCAACCACAAGGGTCAGCAGCTTCTGTCCATTTATTGGTGCTAACAACTGCATCTGACTCTTAATAAGTCTCAGGTCTCAGAACATCCCTTATGCTCAAAGATTGAGAATTGACAAATGGGAATTCATAAAATTTCAAAGCTTCTGTAAGGCAAAGGACACTGTCAATAGGACAAAATGGCAAACAAAACAAAAGAAAACAAACAAATAAACAGATCAGCAAAAGATCTTTACCAACCCTACATCTGATAGAGGGTTAATATCCAATTCATACAAAGAACTGAAGAAGGTAGACTCCAGAGAACCAAATAAACCTATTAAAAATTGGGTTAGAGAGCTAAACAAAGAATTCTCAACTGAGAAATATCAAATGACTGAGAATCACCTAAAGAAATGTTCAACATCGATTTATTCTCTCCAGGGATTCTCTAAGGTGCCTGTGCTCAGGAGGTCATAGGCTGTACAAGCAGCAGAGTAGCTGGGACAGGGTCCTTTGGACAACATCTGCACCCAGGAGGTGGGGCTGTTCTGCAGCCCTCTGTGCACTGGTCTTGCAAGGGGAGAGCTTGCCTCCAGGGAGTGCTGACACAGACTTACAGACAGACAGGCAGAACAAGCTCCAGCCAGAGATAACAAGAACATCTAATACCAGAGATTACCAGATGGCAAAAGGCAAATGCAAGAATCTTACCAACAGAACCAACACTACTTGGCACCATCAGAACCCACTGCTCCCACCACAGCAAGTCCTGGATACCCCAACACATGTGAAAAGTAAGATTCAGATTTAAAATCATATCTCATGATGCTGGTAGAGGATTTTAAGAAGGACATCAAAACCCCCTTAAAGAAATACAGGAGAACACAGGTAAAC
>NC_034591.1:10656010-10661691 GCF_900095145.1 Mus pahari
TACTATACCCAGCAAAACTCTCAATTGACATAGACGGAGAAACCAAGGTATTCCATGACAAAACCAAATTTACACAGTATCTTTCCACAAATCCAGCCCTTCAAAGGATAATAAAGGGAAAACTCCAACACAAGGAGGGGAAACTATGCCCTAGAAAAAGCAAGAAAGTAATCTTTCAACAAACCTAAAAGAAGATAGCCACATGAACAAAATTCCATCTCTAACAACAAAAATAACAGAAAGCAATAATGACTTTTCCTTAATATCTCTTAATATCAATGGACTCAATTCCCCAGTAAAAAGACATAGACTAACAAACAGACTTGTTACATCAACAGGACCCAATATTTTGCTGCATACAGGAAACCCACCTCAGTGACAAAGACAGACACTACCTCAGGTAAAAAGCTAGAAAACAATTTAAAAGCAAATGGTCCTAAGAACCAAGCTGGCATAACCACTCTGATACCTAAACCACAGAAAGACCCAACAAAGAAAGAGAACTTCAGACCAATCTCCCTTATGAGTATCGATGCAAAAACACTCAATAAAATTCTTGGAAACTGAAAGCCAGAACATATCAAAATGATCATCCATCATTATCAAGTAGGCTTAATCCTAGGGATGCTGGGATGGTTCAACAAACAGAATTTCATCAAGTTGATTCACTATAAAAACAAAATCAAAGAAAAAATACCACACGATCATCTCCTTAGATGCTGAGAAAGCATTTGACAAAATCCAACACCCCTTCATGATAAATGTCTGAGAAAGAATAGGAATTCAAGGCATTAACCTAAACTATAGTAAAAGCAATGTACAGTAAACCAGTAGTCAACATCAAACTAAATGGAGAGAACCTTGAACCAATCCTGCTAATATCAGAGACTAGGAAAGGCTGCCCATTCTCTCCCTACCTATTCAATATGGTGCTTGAAGTCCTAGCCAGAACAATTAGACAGCAAAAGGAGATCAAAGGGATACAAATTGGAAAAAGAAGAAGTAAAAAAAAAAATCACTATTTGCAGAGGATAATAAAGTATACTTGACTAACTGTAAAAGTTCCATCAGAGAACTCCTAAACCTGATAAACTTCAGCAACCTGGCTGGATATAAAATAAACAAATCAGTGGCCTTTCTCTTCAGAAATTATAAACAGGCTTTGTTGGTCATCAATGGGAGGAGAGGCCCTGGTCCTATGAAGGTTCTATGCCCCAGTGTAGGGGATGCCCAGGCTAGGAGGCCAGAGTGGAATGGTTGGTGAGGAGGGGAAGGGGGAAAGAGATAGGGGGTCTTCAGGGGTGGGGAACCAGGAAAGGGGATAACATTTGAAATGTAAATAAAATGTATCTAATTAAAAAAGAAACAATACAAACATTTCGTGCTATCAAGAGGGATTCATTTTTCCAGTCAAGCTTCTAGGAAGCTAATCTCAATTCTAAATTTTACAGAAGTGCCTAATCAACATTGTTATCCTATATGAGAGATGATCTGCTCTAAAATTGAAAATAAAGGATACTGAGGCAAGATCCTGAACACAGAACTAGCAGTGGTGACATTAGAGCCCTGCATACATGCCTGGCAGCCTAGGACAATGAGTATGTGCAGGTCAGGCACTGTACCTACATGTCTCCTAAGATTTCTCCACTCATTTGGAGTTGATCCTGGTCCACCTAATACAGCATATGCACTGGAAGGACAAAAGCCAACTGCAAGAGTTATGGGGATACTTCACAGGTTAGAGCATCTGCTGCTCTCTAGAAGATCCACATGGTGCCTAACAATCATCTCCAGGAATGGTTGTGATTCCTTCTTCTGGCCTCTGAGGGAACTGCCCTCAGGAGGAGCCCCATACTGTAGGACACTCAGTAGGAAAAACACCCATTCACATAAATGATAAACATAAGTCTAATCAGCAACAACAAAAAGATAGCAAGTTTATGGTCAAGGACAACAGCATCTATCAAAAGCTATTTCCCAGCATGACTTGGAAGGTCATTATATCTGCTGTATGGTTGTCACTGATGCTGTATTGCAAGCAAAACTGAGGAATATGGCTCTGGTCTTCCTGATTTATTTTATATTCCTTTGTGAATGTTTTTATTTCCTCAGAGCAATGACTGTACATTACTCAGTATCTGGTTCACAGAGTCATGAACAAATGTGTGTTACAGAGTACTATATGTTAGGAGTAAGAGAATTCATGACAGCATGGGTGCAGTATGGCAGTGATTATATTATAAACCATGTGTCCATGGGGTAGGTGACATTATCCACACACAAAAGATCATTGTCTTGTATACCCCTAGGTGGCTATGACTTTACTATGCAGCCCTGGCTGCCTGGAACTTACACAGAGATCCATCTCTGGCTGTGAGTTCTAGGTCTACAGCAAGGGACAGAACACCCGAATAAGGAAGATGGCCTGAAGAGTCACTATTTGCAAATCAAGTTTTATTCATAAGAAATAGAATTTCTAAAATCAAGGTTTCAAAAGTTCAATCAATATAGAGTTAAAAACAGAAACAAAAATGAAAAACAAGACCAAGAAAATACAACTTCTCAATAACATAGCAACAACTCAAAGAACAAAAACCAAAACTTCAACCAAAACTCTAACACAAAATTATTGTTAAGCGGCTTGCACTTTCTGCACTTTCAGCAGCAAAGACCTACAGCCTGTTACTCCTCTTGGACACTTGGAGGCAGTGCAGTCACCTCAGTTCTCTGGCAAGGGGAGTTGTCTGAAGAGAAAAGGGAATAACACCCTGAATCAGCCATGGCTGCCTAGTTAGGGCCGATTCACCCCAAGGAAATGAACTCTATGGAAGAAGATTCATCGAAGGAAGATTGTGAATGCTGGGGGTGGTGCTCAGCAGGAGGCTTCTGGGGTGGCAACTCCTTCTGCAGGATGCTCTCTTCTTGGGCTGTGGCCAGTCCCAGCTCTCTTGCAGTTTTTTGAGACCTGCAAGAGGAAGGCAGTTACTAAGACACAGGAATGGTGGGGACAGGCATGGCAGCTGTCAGGCTGCTGCCTCCCACCAGCTCAACTGTACTTGAAAGTCACCATTAGTATTTTAACTGAAATAATTGATGTTAAATCTGCAGACAGGCAAATTATTCAACAACAGTCACAAAAGCATGGATTGACAAAGATCAACTCAGGCTTCTATCAGTTCCAACCAAGAACATGGCAAAGGAAGAGACCTCAATGGATTACAAGAAGAAAGGAGAAGGCCACAGGCCACTCAGATCAGTGATAATGAGAAGCACTCATTTGACATTTGTACTTAGCTCTAATCCCTCCAAGGTGCATGCACCTGGGATGTCACATGACCTCTGCCTGACTCCTGTGTAAGGACCCAGGACTCACTCAAACCTCTGCATAGCATTCCACTTATCATGAGGACATGCAAGAATGTAACATGTTATTCACCTGTCACCCTTAGTGGACTGAAGATTAAATCAGAGTTAAAGGTACACTTGCCAGTGGTAACAGTGTCTCAAAAGAAGCTAATTCAGTGTCTCAAGAGAGGCTAACTTCCCAGAATACTTTTGTGAAGACAGAGCAATGCATAGCTACATTCCATGAGATGGGTGGTGCTTGGGAGTTTGGATTAGAAAGGTGGGGGGGGGGAAGCAAAGATAGATCTAATGTGCAAATGATATCAGACAGTCATAGCATGACCGAATTGTTTGTCCCTACCTGATACTCTTGAGTCTCAAGGTTGCTGGTGTTCTCCTGTTCGTCTTTACCACTCAGGTTCAAGTCCACCAAATATTGATGACTGGTGGGCCAATCAGCCTGTACTTCCTTGCTCTCCTGCTGCAATATCACCAACTTCTTCTTTATAAGATTCATCTCCATCAGGATCCGGCTGTGTAGGTTACTGGAAACACACTCTGCATAGTAAGATCCTGCAGCCTCCTCCTCCCATTTCTACTTACAGGTCCCATTAACCTGAACTGCACCCTGGTTCCCATGAAGACCTAATACAATCCATCTCTATATATATATATGACAACTGTACAAATAGCAAACAGCCATTTCAAGGAAGAAGAAATTTTTGCTGCAGTCTAAACACCAAAAAGGGTCCATGTTTCTCCAAAAGAAAGAGGGATTTCCACCTGCACATGACAGCCCATGCATTGAGGCAACACCAATTAGTAGGGTGCCAATACAATCAGGGTAGTCAGTAGAAACAAAGGGAGGGCATTCTCTCCGTGTGTTACATCACACTCAGCTCTGTAAAACCCTGCCTGAGCCCCATAGGCCCAATGCTGCATAATAACCCTCTCATGGTCTGAATCACTTTTCTATCTAGAGGCTTCTGAGAATGCCTGGGCAACACTAGGAGGGGTATCTTAGAGACTTAGGGAAACTGAGTCCAAAAGATCCAAGGCACACTGATGGCTAAAAGGCAGAAAGGATAGAACCAGACCTGCAGACATTCCAGTCCAGAAACAAAGGAAGGTAGAAATGGCCATTTCACATGTGGTGGTCTCCCTGACAAGATCTTACCAATAGAAATTTATCTCCTTCTTGAGCTCCTGGTTGTTCTCTTGGAAAGCAATGTTATCCATCTCTAAGTTGTGCAGAAATGTCATGATCTCCTTCTCTTTAGACTTCCATTCTTCATATAGTGGATTTTGCCGATGGTAGGGCCTGGCCCCAGGAAGAGAGAACTCCATGAACATAGGCTTTTAGTAACACATGAACTCAGGCTAGGTCCTGGACTACTCCAGCCATGGAAACCATACTTTGCATTCTAAGTGCTGTGATTCTCTTCACCTTGGGAAACATGCTATCCTGGCCCCAGAACACCAGAAGCTAGGCATCCAGATGGAGGGTGCCCTGGCTCCCTGTGTTCACTCAGTAGGGCTGCAAGAGCAGACTAACCAGGTATGTTCTCAGGAGCCTAGGCTACAGGTCTTTGCCCACCAGACACCTGTGATTGTATTTCCCCTGTTTTCATAAAAGGGATTCTAAATCCTGGATAACTAATAATATAAAGACAGGTATTACACATAATTCTGGAGATGAGGCCTGACATCACAACAGATTTATAATCTGCCCAAGGGATACAAATGTATGAATAATTGTGACCATATACTCAAAGTGCAGTGCTATTTTAAGTGAGGACTGTCAAACCTCAGGACCAATATCACCTGGAAATTGCATACAAAATGTATTCACAGGTCTTTACATGTACACGCACATAGGCTCACAGACTTAGACCTATACACAAGATGGAGAAACAGAAAGAGTGAGAAAATAGAGACAGAGACAAAGAGAACACAATGAGAGGTAGAAGAAATTTATGCAACATTACTCTCTCAGTGTATAAGTCACACAGACAAAGAGGAACACGCATGAACCTCAGGTCTTCTAATGAAGCACTAAGAAGAACCATGTGGGACCGGGCCCATCCAGCTGCTACCTGGAGCTTTCAGCACTGTCACCTGCCAGGCAAGTAAAAAACTCACCATAAACTCACAACACCTAGAAACCTCCTCTCAATGAATTTCCAAATGAACTCTGGGAACTCACTCATCACTGCCTCTATCCCTGAGTTCTTCACTCAGACTACAAGTCCCTCTTTTCAAGTGGAGGGAGCAGAAGAGTCCATTTCCCATCTCAGTCCTGACCAAGCTTCAGGTTCTGCCTCTCCTCTAAGAAG
>NC_034591.1:10662657-10664470 GCF_900095145.1 Mus pahari
TTCTCTCCCTGGCACTAACGTCAGATAACTACTGGAGCTNAAAGAAGCGATGGTCTGAAGTGCAGGGTTTCCCTCCCCCAAATCGGCATAGCTTACACCTGCTGTCACTCATGATGGTCTCATTCTTTCTGTAACACCCACAGTACCGAGTGGAAGTAAAGACTTGAATTTCACAGCATAACAGCTTTGACCTTGCCAACTCCTTCCTTAAGGGATGGAGAAAGTAATGTTCTGAAATCCTTGATGTTCAAGAATTGTGATAATCATGGAAATTTTTTTGCTACCCAGAGTCTCCAGTTCCACATTACTGGAAAGGCCAGCTCAGGCTACCCCTACCAGGAAACTTAACATCCACTTCCCAGGACTTACCCCACATTCTCCAAGACCACCTCCTTAGTCCTTCATTATTCTCAGATGGAAGGCCAGCATCCTTCCTCCCCTCTCTGGTCTCTCTCCCATCCACACTGGCTCTCCGAAAACTTTTGCTGAGTCGGGCAAACATGGCCATCAAGAAAACGTCCACTGACTGAGAAATCTCAGTGAGCTTGTTGTCACTTCAAAACGGGTGACATCAAAGAGGTTGCTAAAACTCTCCAAGAGACAATAGAATGTCCAAGAAGGGACTGCTGATGTCATGGGCTACAGCCTTTGGATCCCTGCTAGTATTCTTCCTGAACCTACAGGAAGCTGAGATGCCCTTTTCTGGGGCATAGCCATTGAGTACATCCTCCTTCCAAAGCCAGGGTTTGCTCTAGGCTTGATTGGCAACACCTAAGTAATTCCTATGTATCTTACTGAGTATTTCCCTTCCAAACCCTTCTCAGAAATGTTTCATCCTACCTTAAATTTTCCTAAATCAGCAATATGAGGCCTTAAAAACTACTGAGAAATCACACCAGTTTGAATATGCAGCCAAAATCTACTCCTGTCTCATCATGTGCAGGTGCATGAAATCACATCCAGGCAGAGCCTGCAGGGCAGGTTGCAGTGCGGATGTGTGTTAGGGGCCACACTCATTAAGCCTTGTGCTTAGCATTTGAAATTTGCCCCAAGATCCCTTAGGAGGGAGACATGCACTCATCATGGTTCTGACAACAGTCTAGAGATCTGTTGGCAGAGGAAACTGAAATATTGGAGCCACCAATGGAAGGCCCTCAGATTGTGTGGCGCTTTCCTCGGTGCACCAAACTCACCAGTCAGTATTGCTTACAGCCCTCTGTGAGCTATACCAATGAGATTCTGTGTGAATTAAATAAAATATTCAACAGAGGTGCAGATGTGCAGGCAGAAGGCATAGGGAAATACAGTAGACATAGGTTAGTTGACAGAGCAAGGGCCTAGCATCTTGTATATGGGTTCATGATTGGCCCCACAAACCACACAAAAAACAGTCTCAGTCAAACATGAATGATTCATTAAATGCAGACCCTAATGCTGATTGATCAGCACCATAGCTCAGGTTTTAGGGGCTGAGCCACGGCCCCAAAAATCTATCTTTCTTAACTTATAAAGGCAAAAAAACAACATCAAAAACCAAAAAAACAAAATAAAAACAAAAACAAAAACAAATGAGAAAAGCACAATTAGTTCATTTAAAGTTAGGGAAGTGTCCAGTGGTCAGTTCTGATCAGGCCATTTCAGATATAACAGTGCATATTCACCCTTTATTTGACTGGTCCCATGGAAAGGTTTATGGACCATTGTAAGATTAACAAACAGAACATAACAGGATGTGGACACCATGACCTTGCTCTGAGTCAAGTTGTATTTCTATGTTGATGATTGGCAGTCATATGACAGCTACAATCTGAAA
>NC_034591.1:10664856-10666795 GCF_900095145.1 Mus pahari
TGTTGCTGCCCAAGCAGGGAGTATTAAGTGCTGAGGCCAAAGCTCAGAGAACCTTTCAAGGGGCTGGACAGAAGCCATCAGAGACACTCCACTTCCTTGTCCTGAGATGAAATCCAGCAACACAATTTGAACTTGGTGGCTAATTAAACATACATCATACTTCTACCTCCACCTTTCTGTGTTCAGTACAGGAAAGTGTTCATGCACCTCCATGCCAATTTATCTTGATATATGTCCCAGGGCACAGATTTTTTAGAGAATTGGGTGTGGTCAAGCAATTGCTGCCCTAGGTAAGATGTGAAGTGTATCAATAACAAGTGACCACACTGTATTTGTTTAAACAAGTTGAAAATTGAGCATTACTGAGGAGTGGGACACTAGCACTGTGTCCTGGCGTTTTTGTGGCTAGACCTGGCTCAAAGGTTATTTGGGAGGACACCTTGGGTTCCTCTGAAGGGACAGAGTGAGGTAAAATGGGCACTGACCAAGCTGAGAAACACTGCTGAGGCCCAGTATTTCAGGTAACATACACATTCTCTGTCCTCCTTCAAAAGAGCTCCGCTTGAGGCCATGAACCTTGTCTAAACATGGTAAAGGCATCTTTCCCGATGATACAAAGTTCTCTCTGGTAAGACTTGCTCCTTACCATATCTGTAGCAAATGTGTAACAAGGCAGCAGTCCGGTTCCTGCTGCCGCTGTAATATGCTTCCTAGGTGTGATGGTTTATATATTCTTGCACCAGGGAGTGATACCATTGGAGGTGTGGCCTTGTTGGAGTAGGTGTGTCACTGTGGGTGTGGGGTTAATGCTCTCACCCTAGGTGCCTGGAAGTCAGTCTTCCACTAAGCAGCCTTTGGATGAAGAAGTAGAACTCTCAGCTCTGCTCGTGCCATGCCTGCCTGGGTACGGCCATGCTCCCACCTTGATGAAAATGGACTGAACCTCTGAACCTGTTATTCCAGCCCCAATGAAATATTGTTTTTATAAGACTTGCCTTGATCATGGTGTCTGTTCACAGCAGTAAAACCCTAAGACACCAGTTATGCATGTAAAACAAAACAAAACAAAACAAAACAAAACAAAACAAAACAAAAATCTTGACTCAGAGCAGGGTTATGCTGACCATGTACCCTGTTATTTTCTATGTTATGAGGTTTATTAATCTTATGAAATTCCAAATCTATATATTTCACATAAGACCTTTCATATTCAAAAGGTCAATATAAACTATTATGTCTAAAACAACTTGAGACAGGGCAGCATTTCCAGCCCTTGTGCATGAGCTCTTTGTGTGTGTGTGTGTGTGTGTGTGTGTGTGTGTGTGTTTGTGTTTTCATGGAGCTGGCCCTAAGGAATGTCAAGCATACAGATTTTAGCTGTTGCTCTGGTTGTTTTGTCATGGGGTTGCATTCATTAAATCATCCCTGTTTAACTGAATTCAGTGTTTCAGTGGTTTGTTTGGTGGCTCATGGACAGCAACACTTCCATTCAGCATCACATAGGACACTGAGCCAATGTCAAGAATGGTGACATCTTGCCATAAATTATGTGACAAAGCAGAAGGGGAATTTATCCCTTATGATAAGGACCAGGGGTGGCTTGGTGCTTTTTAGGTTTCTGTTTGCCATNTGCAACAGCTTCAAGAGCCCATTTCTGATGTCCTTGGAATCACTGTGTTTCCATGATGATGCACGCAGACATAGATGGAAACAACGAGAACACTTGTCAAAGAGCTGATTTCTATAAGGAAGGGAACATTGCTAATTTGTGCTGCAGGATATTTGGTCACATTGTAAACCCAAGATTGGGTTAATTCCTGAAAGAAAAAAAAAAAAAAACACCTTTTTATGGTGTTGCTCAGCCCTAGGACAGGCCTTTAACACAAGAGCTTTCTGTTCAGTGCACCATTTTGTCCTGTGGCTCAGCCCTAGCGCACAC
>NC_034591.1:10667854-10669690 GCF_900095145.1 Mus pahari
TACAATGTATCTGGAGCTATAGATCCCTCCTTATACAATCCTGGGTTTGTGGTCTAGCTTCTGGGAGCACTGTGTGGTCTTGCCAGCAGATGTTGTTTTTCAATGGAATTGCAATCCCCTCTGCATCTCCAGCTTTTCTGCAAGCTCCTGCAATGAGTTCCCCGAACTCAGTCTAATGGTTCGCTCCAACGGTCAGTTGTTGGCCATACCTCCCAAAGAACCGTCACTCGAGGTTCCTGTCTGCAAGCGCCTCTTGACCACAGGAACAGTGTCTGGTTTGGTGTCTGAAGACAGGATGGATCCCCAGGTAGGGCAGTCCCTGGATGGCCCTTCCTTCAGTCTCTGCTCCATTTCTTGTTCCTGTTCTTACTTTGCTCAGGAATGTTTCTTGTTTAAAATCTTTGAGATGGTTGGGTGGCACCATTCCTTGACAGAGAGCATTGGCACGCGGTAGCGGTGGGGGTGGGGTGAGGTGGGGGAGGCACATCTATCCACTGGAGGTGGTCTCTACAGGTTCTATCTCCCCCTTCTCTGTGCATTTCGACTAAATTCATCCCCTTTGGATCTTGGGAGCCTCATGTTTCCGTGATGTCTGTGACCTTCAAGAGTCTATCCCCCAGTTCCTCATCCTCCCACCCCTTCCTTATTTTTTTTTTTTTGATTTCCTGACCTCCTGCACCTCTTTCCCATCACTTCCAGTACCTGATACTGCCCCCCCCCTTATTTTCTCCCCCTCTTCTCTTCCTCCCAGGTCCCCCTCTACCTCTACCTCCCAAGATCATCCTGTTCTCCCCATAATGCAGGATAGGGTAATGCCAGGACTAGGAATGGGAGTGGGTAGGTTGTGGAGCAGAGGGAGGGTTGGAGGGAATAGCGGATTTTCAGAGGGGAAACTAGGAAAGGGAATAACATTTGAAATGTAAATAAAGAAAATATAAAATAAATAAGTAAATAAATAAAAATACAGAACATGACACCAGAGCCAACTGATGAGGACCCATGGAGAATCCCAGAGAGCAGAGGCCCAGTGCGGGTCTGACCTAGGTCCTCTGCATTTATGTTATGATTGTATAGGCTGGCGTTCTTGTGAGATTCCTAAAAGTGGGGGCAAAGGCTCTCTCTGGATCTTTTGCTTACCTTTTGGACCCTTTTCCTCCACTGAGCTGCCTTGTCTTGTCACAAAGCCTTGATGTGAAACATGTGTTGAATTTTGTTGTCACCTGTTACACAGTATTTGTTTGATGTTCCTGGGAGTCCTGGGCTTTTCTGAGAGGAGGGGATGGAGGGTAGATCTGGGAGAAAGGGGAGGTGGAGTGGAGAGGCTTGGGGGAAGGAAAGGGACAATGTACTATGAGAGAAAAATAAGTAAGAAGTTGCCCTTCTTTTAAAAGTGATTGAAGGAACACCCAAGGTCATTCTCTAGACACACACACACACACACACACACACACACAAATATACAGAGAGAGAGAGAGAAATGAAAACCACAAAGAGTCAATGGTATAGTTTTTCTAAAACCCTGCTATGTGATGTCTCCTGCGAGTCCAGCTGTCAATGTGGGGCTAGTAATCTCTCCTTGACTGTTGTAGGCTGTTTCCTAGTCACTGCTTTAATAAAATTTGCATTCTTTGGTGGNTTAATTCTACAGAATTTTCAGTGCCAGTGTGATTTCTACTTTGTTTTTCTCAATTTGGAAAATGGTATTTTCTAGAAACAAATGGAAAACTGTACATTTATTTTGCTTGTTATGCCAAGAATAGGCACTAGAGGGCACCAAAACCTGAATTTCTGAGTTACTAGACAGGGAAAAAATATTCAGAAGGGTTGGGCACAAAG
>NC_034591.1:10670344-10703889 GCF_900095145.1 Mus pahari
TAGTTAATGATCAACAGGAAACGGAGACATGAGGTCAGAGATCACATGACCACGGTCTGCTGCTCATTGGAAAGCAGCTTGGAGCTAGAAGATGCTCTTTCCTGTCTCATAAGAAATGAGTCAGGGCACAGAAGAGAAAAAACAAATCTGGGGAAACAAAGGAAAAAAGATCTACTGAACCTGTTAGTAGCTGTGCAGAATTTATAAAAGGTGCCTTTAATAAGTATTTTGTTTAATAATGCAAACATATATTTGGTTATTTTTTTGTTTGATTTTTCTGATGCTCTGGATTGAAAGATAATGAAAGGCATATATATCTGCAGAGCTTTATATTATTTACCTCAGTTTTACTGTCCAAAATATTTGCAATAGAAATTACAACCAAATTTTTTTAATTAGCCAAATAGTTGCCAAACTTATATATAGATTTACAAATAATGACATGAATATGTAAATAGCATCAATATCCTCCTACCTGTGGATGTCAACACTGTAGATTTGGGATTTGGACCATGTTTTCTGTTCCAGACTCTGAATTATATTAATCTTTCAATAATAACAGTAATAATAAGAAAAATGATAATAGTAATAATAATAATGATGATAAGTAATTTTCAAACCCTATGTGGTGGTTTGAATATGCTTAGCCCATGCAGTGGCACTACTAGGAGATATGGCCTTGTTGGAGTACGGTGTAGTCTTGTTGGAGGAAGNGAGATCCCTGTGGGTGTGGGCTTTGGGACCCTCTTCCTAGCTGCCTGGAAATCAGCCTTCTCCTGATTGCCTATGGAGTAACATGTGGAACTCTCAGCATCTCCTGTGCCATGCCTGCCTGGATGCTACCCTGTACCCGCCTTGATGATAATGGGCTGAAAGTCTGAACATGTGAGCCAGCCTTAATTAACATCTGTTATAAAAGTTGCTTTGGTCGTGGTGTCTGTTCACAGCAATGGAAAACCTAAAACCCTTTATATATTCCCTTTCATCAAGTTGTTTTTTTTTCAGTGATCTTTTTGATTCACAATCTGTGCAATAACCCAGTTAAGAGTCCTGGTCGGAGCTCTCCCTGTATGTCTGTCTTCTGTCTTTAACTCCTGTTACTTGTGGTTTAAGATTTAGGAGAGCTTTGTTCCTAGCATTTCAATGATTTTCCAGGAATGGCCCTTTTCTCCCTTACAGCACCGTGTGATGACTCCTCTGTCAGACCCTGTCCTGTCTGCCCCAATGTGCTTTGGCTCTAATCCTCCAGTTACTGGTCTTTCTTTCTTTCTTCTAAGAAAAGTATGCAAAAATTGTGTTATGAAAAATTATAGGAAGCCATAATTCCAGCTTAAGCTCATGTACTGGAGCTCAAAATCGAGGATAAAAATCAGTTTCAGTCACAAAATTAAGACTAAGTTGCCATCTGACCCTCCTAAGATCTGGAAAATGGATACGTAATAAATAATTTTTTAAAAATCAGGAAAACTGAAAAAGGGTCAAATTTTCAAAACTGACAACACCTGTTCCCACTGCTTGATTTTGGATGCTTTACTTCTTACTAAAACAACTTGGATGAACCAGGCTGAAGAGATGTGACATTAGCCGACCATCTTCGTTCTATTTATGAACTCTTGACTTTGTTTTCTACTGCTGTTCACAGAGTATCTGATGAGAGAATTTCAGCAGGAAAGGCTGACTCACCTACCCTCATCGGTTTTCTCAGCACTGTGACCAAATATCTGACCAAGAGCAACTCAAGGCTGGAAGAGTTCATTTTGTTTCAAAGTTTGAAATGACTCAAATCTGTCACTGTGGGCACAGCATGGTGGCAGGAGTTTGACATGATGGATTGCATTGTGTCCGCAGTCAAGGCAGAGGTGAATAGTAATGCAGAGCTACTTCCTCCTTGAAATGATGCTGTACACACTGTGGTATACAGGCCTCATATAAGCCATTCTGGGAGCACCTCACAGGCATCCATAGGTGGATCTCCCAAGTGACTGATTCCAAGCCCAGTCGGGCTGAGGGTAAAAACTACCATCAGAATTTGTTCAACTTAGGGTTTTCTTGTCTGGTTTTAGTTAGGATCTTATCATATTGCCCAGGCTAACCTCAATTTCCCAGCCTCCCAAGAGTTAGGTCCTCGGGTACACACCACTATACTTGGCAATCCATTCTTTTTCTGTAGTTCTATCTCCCTCTACTCACCCTGAAGGAATGATGGGGCTCCAGTAACTGACTTAATTAATTCCATTTTGGCCTTTCTCTGGCTCTGTTTTGTCTCTTTAAAATATTTTCTTTCCTAAATAACTCCCTTATGAAGTTACCTTGGATTCTAGGAATGTCAGGACTGATTGTTAAACATCTTTATAGCTGGGAATTAAGCCTGGAAGGACAAATAACCACATAATGATATCACATACCCAAGTGGGAGCAATTAATGTCTAATGGAAACAGAGGCTGCTCCTATCATAAAGCCAGCACATTAGCGAGGCGGCTTTGTCCCTCTCAAATCTTAACAGCAGTAGAGCTTTCTCCAGAATCTGGTTTAGCACCAGAACAGTGACCATGATTGACTAGACCACCAGCCTCACTTTTAAACCAGCTGGTCTGTCAGCTAACCACAGGCACATGTGCAGGGATACCCACCTGCTACTAAGACCATCGCTGCTGCTTCCATTTCACTTGCATGATACGTTTCTTGCATTTTATCAACTTGACAAAGACCCAGTTGTACCTCAGAAGAGGAATTCTCTGTTAAGGAATTGACATCACCAGATTGGCCCATGAACCTTTGTGGGGCATTTTCTTAATTGATGTGATAGGACCAATTAATTGATGTGATAAGCCAAGGCATAGCTCAACCTGGGCATTTACATCCTGGGTGGCTGTGCCTGGATTAAAAAAAAAAAAAAAATCTATCTGAGAACTATCCAATTAAGTGGAATCTCTCGAGGGTCTCTTTTTCAGTTCCTGTCACATAAATTCTTTCCTGTGTCAATATGCTTTGGGTCCATGTCTTAGCAGAACACGAGAGACAAAGGGCATCCCTAAGGAACCTCAGGCTTACTGAGCTCCCTGAAAACACACCTAAGGTCACTAAGTGTCAGCATCTACTCTTCCCAGTTAAGCTGCCTTGAATAAAACTTTCTTACTCCACACCTTTAGTCATCAGTCTGGGATGCGTAGACAAGTTCAGTCCACTGGGGTACCCTGTGCTGGAATTTTAGTCATAGCATCATGGTAACAACTTTACAGAGAAAGAGAATTTTGAAATTATTTCTATTTTGTTCTCCTGGTTTGGTTTGGTTTGGTTTGGTTTGGTTTGGTTTGAGACAATGTCTCACACTGTAATCTAAGCTGGAGCTCATTGTATAGCTAAAAAGGGCCTCAAACTGACCACAATCTTCACACCACAGCCTCCCGACTGCTTAGATTATAGGTGTGAACCCATACCTGGTGATCAATCTGTTTCATACTCTTTGATTCTGTTTTATCCATTCTTTCACCGTCTATAAAATTCAACTCCTGCTCATGCCATAAGAAGACTGATTTTGCTTTATAGAATAAAGCCTTACCCAATTCAAAAGTGTAAAAATGAAACCAACTAAGATCTTTAAACTGAACTAGCTATAATTATTATTATTGTTGTTATCATTATGATGATGATGATGATCCTTGGTAAATAAGCGAAAGGGATCACTCTGCTTGAATGTTTTTTTCCTTGAATATTGTCACGCTTAACTGTAAAGGGGCCATAAGAAGCAAGACTCCCTACAGGAAATATCACACTGTGAGTGAAAATGACCCACCCAAAGGGCATCATCTCTGGCTCTGGAGGAAAACGGCCATCTCCCATCTCCTGGAAACGGGGCTCACAGCTGACACTGAAGTGTGTATTTTTTCTATCTTCCACCCTTCTATTTGGTGTGAGAATGCTTTGGGCCTGGTGAGAATTTCTCTTTCTCCAGTTATGGCCAAAACTATAAGTAAATGTGTCCGTTCATTTCCAATTACACCATGTTGTCTCTTAATGAGAGTGAGCATTTAGATGAGATAGCAAACCAGGGCAAGAGACTCTGGTAAGAGTGTGCAAGACCCTGGAGAAAGCTTCCTGTGTCACCACGTAGATGTGACCCTCCCAGAGTTTCTGCTGCCAGTTCATCAACATTGGTCACAAGTGGGAATGCAGTTCTTGCAACAGAAAGACCCTGTGTTCTTCCTGGCACATCCTTTCCTTCCTTTAGCCAGCACCCATGGCCTTTTGCCATCATTGACAAAATGGAAAAGTGACTAGTTTGGAGTCAGACTCAGAGCTCCTCTCCCTGGTGAACTCCTGCTGGCGGTAGACAGCCAGCCTGTTTTTTGTTTTGTTTTCCAATTTGTGGTTTTTGGCCCATTTGTGGTTTCTCTTTTGTTTTCTGGAGTTGTCTTTTGAACAAAAAGTGGTGCTCCTTTCCAACTCTTTGGCAAGGCAATTAAGATGCTTTATGATTTGTTTTTCAATTTGGGAGGATGTCTTAAGAGTCAGAGAAAAACAGATGGAGCTCAGTGCTGTGGTTTGCTTGGGAACAGAAAGCCCCGACTCAGTGTGGAGTTCCGTAGAAGCATTTTGATTATGACTTAGTAAGAGGTGACTTTCCACAGCCATCCGGCATGGCACCCAGTGTGCATGAAGTGCATCCTGAATCCATGCAGTGCATGAAGTGCATCCTGAATCCATGCAGTGCATGAAGTGCATCTTGAATCCATGCAGCTGCTTTTCCAGGGGTAACTGGCTAGTGCACCCATGAACACTTCTCCTCTGCCCTTTGAGCTCTTGTTCTTTCCTGGTGAATTCACATTTTCTTTCTGTAAGACATATATGCTGTAGCATTCATACATACATACATACATACATACATACATACATACATGTATACATACACACACACACACACACACACACAATTGGTATGTCTGTTTAGTTTTGGTTGGGTTTGAGGAGGGGTTGTTGTTGTTTTGTTTTTGAAACAGCGTCTGTCTATGTAGCCCTAGCTGTCATGAATTTTGCTTTGTAGACCAGGCTGGCCTCAAATTCAGAGATTCACCTTCTTCTGTCTTCCGAGAACTAGTAGTGAAGTTACATCTCCACATCCAGTAGTTTGAATTGTTGGATTAAAGCTTTTGGACATTTGTCTACTTTAGCTTTTCTGTAAAGATAGAAAAAAAAAGATAGCCTATTATTCAAATTTACTCAGAAAATTATTTTATAGTCAATCATGGCTAGAATGCAGATATAAAAAAATCAGATTGTTTGGAACTGAAAAAAAAAAGATAAAAAGTTTAAGAAGCTCTTTAAAAATGTCCCTTTTCAGAACTGGCTGGCCATTCATATAGCTCATGAATCTTAAGGTTTAACAATGTAAGTGAGTAGCCTCGGTTTATTTCAATTTGTCTTTAATTTAGGTTTAATCATGTGTCTATAGACCTGTACTTTTATCATCCTGTTATTTTTTCTTATAACTTAAATCCACTGAGCCTCAGAGCCACTCACAAGCTAGCTAATACAGAAAGCATCTCCTCAACAGAGGCCCCCAAAAAGTGTAAGAGAGGATACACCACACTACTCCTGGCTCAATTAAGTGTGTTTCATAATTGTTGACAACAAAAATTTGCTTTCATTGACAATCAAGAGATACATAATATTGTAAGTTTGAGAAAAACCAATTTAGAGGGAAAGTAAGTACCAGAAATAAGGACTTTACTTAAAGTACACTTTTATCTAATATAAGCCAGTCCTTTAGAGGAAATAAGCTTTAAGCAGTAAAGCTCTGAGCTGTTTAAAGGTCATAATTGTCTATCAATTTAATTCTATAATTTATAAAAGGGCAACTCATTTCATATTTCAGTTATGAACAAGTCACCATCTATTGCCTTAGAGATTCATTTTTTCTATCTAGAAAGACCTGTTAATAAAGATGGTTTTGGATAGAGTTAATAACTTCAACTTACTTATTAACAAGAAAAGCTTAGTCGTCTGTCCTGATGCCAGCAGGTTTTCAATGAAGGTCCACAGACCGGTCCCTTTCTGAAATGGGTCGGCTGAAGTTTCCCCTGGATGGGCTTCCTTTAGGTTCTTAGAAATGTGGTATTTTGGATGTTTTTGCAGTTAAACTTGACAAGATTTTGAACTAAAAATCTCAAGCAGTTCACATACCAAATACAGTACATTTTTAGTGACTGTACAATGCACAGGTATGAGTGATGTCCCTCCTGTGTCTGAATATAAAATCAAAGTTAATCCACAAAAACTTGGAAATCCATAAATGAGACTCTGCACTAACTAGAGACAAATTGAATTTTAAGGAGATGTTATGAGAATCTTTAAAGTCAAGAAATATGACTTTATTTCAGTTTTTGTTTTTGTTAGTTTTGGTTTTTTTGTTTGTTTGGTTGGGGTTTTTTGTTTGCTTGGCTTTGATTTTTGTTGTTGTTATTGTTTTTGTTTCCTAATTTTAAAAAGGATGGGATAAGACCTCGGGCCCCCTTTCCGGGCTCAGAGCTGGAACTCTACCTGGCTTAGAACCTGTGCAGGCCCTGAGTGTGCTTCCATGTCTCTGTGAGCTAGTTCCTCTGTGCTTCAGTCCTGTCCTGTCTGGAAGACACTGTTGCCTTGGTGTCAGCATTCCTGCAGGCTGCTACACACTTCCTTCTGCCTCTTCTCCAGAGCTTCCTAAGCCCCGAGGCAAGGGGTCTGATGAAGGCATCTCATTTAGGGCCGAGTGTTCCAAGTTCTTTCACTCTCGGCACACCATCCAGCTGTGGGTACTGCACTAGAATCCTCTGCAAGAGGAAGGTTCTCTAATGATGGCTGAGCAAGTCATTGAACCAAGGATGCAGCAGGATGTTGTCCAATCATTTTATTTTACTAAGTTCCTTTAGCAGAACAATAGCATTTGGCTTTACCCTAGCTTTATCTAGTCTCAGGGTTTTGGCTACCCAAGCATTGTCTGGCATGGATCCTATCTCATAGAGCAAGCCTTAAATCAAATCAGACAGTGGATGGATCCACTGGCATATCATGCAGGCCGGTCATCACTGTAGAATGAATGGTTAGTAGCTGGGTTGATGTTTGCCTTTCTGCTCTGGTAGCAAGCAAAGTACCTTACAGATCATGAAGGTGCTAATTAGACACCAGCATGACTTCTCCAGTATGTAGGTGTTGTCTTTAGCAATAGGGCTTTACTGTCTAGATTAACTAATATTTCTTAAAATATTGATCTGTGCTTAGTAAAATTTACAAAATAGCATGCTTTAAATTACAAGTTTGTATATAAAGATAATATATTCTTTTTATTGTTTTTTGTAGTTTAAATTCCCTAACAAAATTAAAATTTACTTTTTAAATGAATAATGATTAATCTATAACAATCTCAATGAGCTACTGTTCTTTTGCAATTGTATATTTTATACATACAAGCTTTTTTTTTACATTTAAAGAAGCATGACAGTGCTAATATAATACTATCATGATTGTTGTCTTGACAGTCTATAAAAATAACTGAAGATGAGTTGCTAAGTTATGACCATCTCTGTGTACATCCTGACAGTCACGTGTGTTAGCACAAACAACAGTGTTATAACACAGTAAGGAATCGTTGGGGTTTATTCATCTTCATTTCAAAGCAATTGTAAAAGTAATGTTTTAATGTAGAGCATATAAAGCTGTCAATTTCCAGGTTTCCTCAAGCATACTGTTCATAAACACCCGAAACCTAGGTTGTATCACAAAACACATTCAAAACGTGATCATTAATGTATATATGTTCTTACTTCTTAATCAACAAATAAGCAATAGTTCTTACCACCCACGTTCTGTTAGTGGTGTCATGTGATGAGCCTAAGGAATTCTAGAGGTTCTTTCTCTAGGTACAGAACGGACACAAATGCTGTCTATTTATTAGACGCTCTTCTTGAAACTATGTATAATTAAAATACCAGATCAGTTAACTTGTGGAGAAAAATAACTCAGAACTTTGCTATAGACGTTATAACTTACATTGAATGTATGTGTGCATGTTCATTGTGCCTGAGAGCATGTGTGTGCATGCGTGCATGGGTAAGTTCTCTGGTGGAAGTCTTGATTTTTCCAAGACTTTTACCATGAAGGGGTTAAATTTTATCAGGTGATTTCTCAGCGTGTAACGAGAGGGCCGTGTGTGTTTTGGTTTTCATTTTGTTTTGTTTTGTTTGAGTTGCTATATCTAGTGGATTACGTTGGTGGATTTCTGTGTGTTGAAGCATCTCTGCATCCCTGGGATGAAGCCTACATGATCATGATGAATGATCGTTTTGATGTGTTCTTGGATTCGGTTTGTGAGGATTTTATTGAGTTTTTTTGCATTGACATTCATAAGCAAAACTGGTCTGAAGTTCCTTTTCCTTGTTGAGTCTTTGTGTGGTTTAGGTGTAAGTGCAATTGTGGCTTCATAGACCGAATTGGGTAGTGTTCTTTCTGTTTCTATTTTGTGGAATAGTTTGAAGAGGTCCTCTTTGAAGGTCTGATAGAATCCTACACTAAACTCATCTGGTCCTGGGCTTTGTTTGGTGGGGAGACTTCTAATACTGCTTCTATTTCTTTGGGGGTTAAGGAACTGTTAGACCATTTATCTGATCCTGATTTAATTTTGGTACATAGTGTCTGTCTAGAAAATTGTCCATTTCATCCAAATTTTCTAGTATTGTTGAGTATGGTCTATTGTAGTAGGGACTCATGATTTTTTTCTGTTTATTCTGTTGTATTTCTCCCTTTTAATTTCTGATTTTGTTAATGTAGATACTGTCTTTGTGCCTTCTGGTTAGTCTGGCTAAGAGTTTATCTATTTTGTTGATTTTTCTCAAAGAACTAGCTCCTGGCTTTGATGATTCTTTGTATAGTTCTTCTGTTTCTACTTGGTTATTTCAGCTCTACCTTGGATTATTTCCTGCTGTCTACTCCTCTTGGGTGTATTTGCTTCTTTTTGTTCTAGAGCTTTCAGGTGTGCTGTTAACCTGCTAGTGTATGCTCACTCCAGTTTCTTTTTACAGGCACTCAGAGCTACCAGTTTTCCTCTTAGCACTGCTTTCATTGTGTTCCATTCATTTGGGTACGTTGTGCCTTCATTTTCATTGAATTATAAAAAGTCCCAGTTATGCTTGGTGTTGGAAAAGGCCTCAATTGTGATCTTGAGTGTATCAGAGCTCCACTGATCCTGGGTGTGTCCGATCTCCTGGGAGTCGAGCTTCCTCTATGATCCTCATTGTTTCAGAGCACCTGGGAGTTGGGCTCCTGCTGGGTGCTGTGGGAGTGGGTGCAGAGCCAGTGCCCCAGGTCTGCTCTGGGTGCAGGTTCAAACTGTGATCCTGGACATGTTAGAGCATCTGGAAGTCGGGCTCCCTCTGGCTGTTGTAGGAGTGGGTGCAGAGCTAGCATCCTGGGCCTGCTCTGGTTACAGGTTCAGACCAGACAAAACCTGTGCCACTGGCTAGGCAGGTGTTCCTTTGTCCCTTGATCCCAGGGGTTCCAGTTACTCAGGGTGTTGGGGCAGATGTTGTGGCCTTTCATCTTTTCTATATGTGACCCATTGTTATGGGAGAGGATGAAACAGATTCAAATTTTCTTGCCCCAATTTTGACCAGAACAGTAAATAAATTTCTTGTTGTATGTTTCTCTTAATATTTCTAGTATTTGGATTCAATATGGCCTGAGCATCTGATAACACATTAGGAGTATTTAATTGCTAAGAATATGTAATTTTGTTTAACTTCCTTCTTTATTACTGAAATAGATAATTTGAAGATCTGTAAAAACAAACATTATTGGAAAATATAAATAATTCCTATAGCAGCTAGTTTTATTTTCTCAAATGAAATACTCCATGAGAAACATTTACAGTTTAGGAATTAGGAAAGGGAAAGCAAGTTTTCCATCTATATTCAATGTGTCAAAGAAATAGGATGTGTGAACTAAAGTTCCCCAGGGGGTGGGGTGGGGGGGCCGTAAGGGCCACATGGACTGATTCTACAGGGCTGATTGGTAGATTCAAAATGTCCTGGTTGTATTGCTGTCCCTTGAAAGGCTCTGTCAGAGCCCAACCAATGAAGATGCTGATGTTTGCAGCCAACCATCAAACTGAACACAGCAGGGGGGGGCAGGAGAGGAGGGGAGGCAATGGAGGAGTTAGGAGAATGACTGAAGGAGCTGAAGGGGTTTGAAACCACATAGAAGAACAGCAATATCAACCAACCAGACCCCTACCCCCACCCCCACACAGAGCTCCTAAGGACTAAACCACCAACCAAAGAGTATACATGGAGGGACCCATGGTCCCAGCTACATGTGTAGCAGAGGATTGCCTTATCTGGCATCAATGGGAGGGGAGCCCTGTGGTCTTGTGGAGGTTTGATGACCCACAGGTGAATGCTAGGGTACTGAGGCATGAGTGGGTGGGCAAGTGGAGGAGCACGTTCACAGAGGTAGGTAGGAGGGGGTAAGGAATGGGGGTGGTGTGGAGGGGAAACTTGGAAGGAGGATAACATTTGAAATGTAAATAAATAAAATAACCAAGAAAAAAGAAGAAAAACAAACAAACAAACAAAAACAAAATGCCCTTGTGGTGCAGAGTTAAAGTGCTGAGGATCTGAAGATAAATTACTTTGAGCTATCTGAGCCCCCAGTAGCCATCCATTGTCCACAAATCTTGTTTCATGTAACAGCCTAGTAACTACTAGGTGAATCTCTTTGAAATGTACTGACAGACCACTAGCTTTGACGAATTCAAAGTCATGAATGTCTTCAGACAACCTGTGAGGCCTATGGGAGACATCACTCCACTTTGCTATAAGCAGTTTTCTGGATGTATTTCAAAAGAACCTTGATTTTTACTTTCATCTGTTTTGTTTGTATTACATTCTCATGAAACTGTTACCACAAGGAACATGAGATTTTCAGTATTCTGAGTCTATCTGATTCCTGGGCACATACAGTTAGCTCAAAATAAACTACCACTTATTCTCTTTGAGGTGAGTGCTATGTTTTGGAATGACAGATTTTGACCCCTGAATGTAGGACAACATGGTAGACCCACTCACCAGTCTAGTCATCTGGATTAGCACATTTACCAGCACAAGCTCCTTGAACCCATCCGTCCTATCTGTTGAGAAGTCTCAAGGCTGCAGCTTGAAAGACAACCAATGTTGCCAAGGTATATTATATTAGACAGGGACTAGAAGAGAACACAACTGCCTTCATTGAGAGAGTCATAGAAGCATTTAGACGGTGCACTTCTGTGGATTCCAAGTCTCAGGAAGCAAAGGCAGCAGTGGTCATGTCTTTTATTAACCAGTCTGCTCCAGATATTAGCAGAAAAATTCAGAGTCTCGGAGAAGAGTCTCAAGGTTTTCATGGTAGTGGCAGAAAAGGCTTTTTAAACAATGGGGATAGTGCTGAGGAAGAACGGGTAAGGACCAAGAATTGGGAGAATCAGAACCTATCTAATACCATGTTAGCAGCAACGGACAAGCCAGATGATCTGAGGAGACGCCTCAAACAGCTGACTAAAGATGAAGGTAAGGGAGGATCTAGAAAGGGGGATACCTACCCACAGCAAGGCAGAAACCAATGTGCCTGTTGTAAAGAAGAGGGCCACTGGGTCAAAGAATGTCCCAAGAAGGGAAAGGTAACAGAAAGAGTACCAGATATGACAATTAAGGAAAACAGTGACTAGGGAGAATGAGGCTCGGTTCCCATCCCCAAGCCCAGGGTAACCCTTAAGGTGGAGGGGAAGCCCACCCAATTTATGGTGGACACAGGAGCCCAGCACTCAATCTTTCTACAAGTAGCTTTAACCTTGTCCACAAAGACATCTTGGGTACAGGAAACTACAGGGATTAAACAATGTATGCATGGACACTGGAAGAAAAGTGGACCTTGGTATGGCTCGAGTTTCCCACTCCTTTAATGTAATCCCTAACTGTCCAGACCCACTGTTGGGGCATGATTTATTAACCAAGATAGGGGTGCAGATTCATTTAACCCCTGAAGGTACCAAAGTATTAAATGGAACAGGACATCCCATTCTAGTGCTGACTATGGGACTAACTAATGAATACAGATTTCTCAAGACTCCCTGAGAGCCAAGCCATGACATCAAAGTCTGGCTTTGGCAATTCCCTTCTTCATGAGCTGAAATAGGTGGGGTGGGACTAGCCAAACTCCAACCCCTGTGTTTGTTGAGATTAAACCAGGGGCAGATCAAGTGCAGGTCCCTCAGTACCCCATGTCTGAGGAAGCCCATTAAGGGATCATTCCTCACCTCAGTTGACTATTAGATCTAGAGGTCTTTCATGTCTGCCAGTCATGCTGGCATACATACCCCTCTTACCTGATCCACAAGCCTAATATCGATGACTACCGTCAAGTGCAAGATCTGAGAGAAGTCAACAAATAGGTGATGGACATTCATCCCACAGTCTCTAACCCATATACGCTGTTGAGTTCTCTACCTCCAGACCCTCTTCTTATATAGTACTGGACTTAAAAGATGCTTGTTTTCTTTAGTCCCACAAAAATTTTCAAAGGGTACAATCCTGACAAAGGAATTAACGGACAACTAACCTGACCCAACTCCTCCAAGGCTTCAAGAAATCTCCAACCATCTTTGGTGAGGCCTTGCACGAGGACTTGGGTGAGTTTCTCTTCCTGAACTCACAAATAACACTTTTACAATATGTAGATGGATTGCTCATCACAGCTAGCACACAGGAAGTAGGCCTGAAATGCACTGAACAACTTATACAGAACCTAGGGAAATTAAGGTACCAAGCATTGACCAAGAAGTCCCAGATTTGCAAAAAGGAGATAGAATATTAGGGCTATATCTTCAGAGGAGGTAAGAGATGGCTATCCCAAGCCAGAAAAGAAATAGTTCTGAAAATCTCCTTCCTAAAAATGCAAAGGAAGTGATAGAATTCCTGGGATGGTAGGCTTCAGTTCCTATGGGTCCCTGGGATTGGCAATTTGGTCAAGCCACTATATAAAGGCCCCAAGGAACAGCCAGGCTTCACATGAACTGAGAGCCATCAGATGGCTCTGGTTGCACTGAAACAATCCCTACTGTCAGCCCCTGGCTTAGGGCTGCCAGATGTAACTAAGCAATCCCATCTGTTCATAGATGAACATAAAGAAATACCCAAAGAGGTCCTAACCCAACATCTGGGACTGTGGTGGTGCCCAATAGCTTATCTGTCCAAAAAGCTTGATCCAGTAGCTTCAGGCTGACCACCCTGCCTTCAAATGGTCTTCACAGTGGCTCTCCTGGTAAGGGAATTTATTGTTCCAGCAATTGCTCCCAAAGCAGAGGCAGCAACCTCAGGCAGCCCATTCAGCCAGTTTTTATACAGTTTTCAGAGGTAGAAGAGAGCAACAGCCACTAGGCACAAAGTGATTGTTAGAACAGCGTGACTTTTAACTCATTGATCCTTAGGGGATGAGGTGGCAAGGACTTCCCTTGTCTGTAGGTGGCCAACAGTCCATCTGCCCTGTGGTTTTCCTCAGGAATGTAATCCAGGAAGGATAGGGTTCCTACATGCTCCATCAACCTCCTCTCCCTTCCAGGAAGAGAGGGGTCTTTATACTCTGGGGTCTGGTGGAATTCTCTAAATACCCGGAGCTGACCTCTTCACAGCCAAGGGATGGTTTGAATCATGGTTTAATAATTTCCCCTGGTTGACTACCCTGATTTCTACCCTGCTTGATTCCTTACTCATACTCTTGTTGCTATTAAGCTTTAGTCCCTGTATATTAAACAGAGTAATGCAGTTTATCAAAGAAAGAGTAGGGACAATAAGGCTCATGGTACTTAGATCCCGATTTATAGAACTAACACCTGAAGGACAGGAGAAACAGCATGAAATTATCCCCCTGACCCTGTTGGGAGGCCCATGATAAGGCCTCCTCAGGACATAGAAGAAAGTGGAAATTGTAAAGCCCAACCGACACCATTTTTGAAGAAACTACATTTTATGAGAGACCAGGAGCTAAACTCCAATTCCAGAAAGAAAGTCACAAAGTTTACCTGAACCAACATCCTATGACAACCCCCACCCTGACAGCCAGGCCATAATAGCAGGATCAATGTACATAGAGATAACCTAAGACGTCCAGCAGAGAATAGATAATTAAGCCATCTTGTTTGTCAGGTGGTTTTGCCCCTATGTTCTATTCCTGCAGATTATGCCACAAATGCAATTTCAAAAATATTAATTTGCTGACCTGTATGGAAATTCCCCCAAGCTTGCTGTAACCTCAATAAAACCCCACACCCCTAGAGGGGCTTTCACTCTGACTAGCTGCAACAGGGACAGTGGGAGACTTTGCTCTCAAGCTCATAATAAAGACCCTTATGTGTTTGCATTGAATTGGCACTTTGGTGGTCTTTGGGGTCCCTGTAACTTGGCCATAACAATCACAAATGTCCTTAAGATGACCCCAGTATGGTGGAAGTGTTGAGAAAATACCCCATGTACTACATAATCTATAGGGAAGCCCAAAGAATGGTTCCTGGATTGTAGGAATATCTTTGGCTTAGTTGGAAAAAGAAAATAAGAGTTGGTAGATCACCTGGAGTCTTGAGCCCACCTATGTTTCTCTAAACAAGCTAAATAACCCCGAGACAGAATAGACAGAGTATCTTGGGGTGGGACTTGAGGGAGCCACTGACAAAAGCCAGGCAGACTTCTGACCCAAAACACAGAGCCCTGGAAATCATGGAGTACCTTGCTCCTTTAAGGCAAAGATGGGAAACAAGAGTTTAAAGAGGAAGAAATATTTGTAGAAAATTGTTATTGTGCATGTGACCTGGTCTTGTGCTATAGTGTCATTTTAATCTGAAAGTGCAACTGAACTATAATTGTGGTCTTGTGAGGCCTACCAGAGAGATTACCCCAACCATAAAGATAGCAATGTTTTCCTCTAGGGGGAACATTTGAAAGCCCTAAATTGATTTTTTTTCTTGTTGACATAGTTTTCTTTCTTCTTTCTTTCCTTCCTTCCTTCCTTCCTTCCTTCCTTCCTTCCTTCCTTCCTTCCTTCCTTCCTTCCTTCCTTTCTTCCATTATTTTTTGTTTTTGTTTGTTTGTTTGTTTTGTTTTATAATCTGAAAATATTAGTCAATGGAATCAAAGGTCATGAATGGGCACCATGTTTTAATTGGTACCAAAAGAAACATAATAAAGTTAATAAATTTTTAAAAATCTAGTAACATTTAGAAACTACATATAGGTTAAAAAAGAGGTGTGTAAAATTAAGAAGAGGGACTAAAGAGATGGGTCAGTGTGTAAGAACATTTTCCTCCAAGCATGAGGACCTGAGTTCAAATCCCAAGCACCATAGGAAAGGTCAGACATAGTTATGTGTGCCTGTAACCACAACATCAGTGGGACCTAGGAACTCAAAAGCCAAATGTAGCCGATGTGACGAGCCCCTTACACAATGAAAGACCCTGCCGCAAGCTAGTGAGGCAGAACAATAGAGGAAGATACTCAAGGTCCTGCTTTGACTTCTGCATGTGCACATGCAGTACACACATTTGCACACACATGTAAAACACACTATATATTACAACTACATCACATACACTGAATAATCAAGTAAGATATCTTAGAAGTTGTCTCAGAACTAAAGATAGGGTCTGAGAGTTCTGATTTTTCTTAGCACACACTCTCACCCATGTTTTCCTGACCTTGCCTTGTCTTCCATTATAATCCCCAAAGAATACCAAGTTCTGTTTCAAAACAGAATATTAGCAAATCCCCTTTTAGGCTACAGGAAACGGTGATCTGTTACCTACACTCACTGGGCAGAAACTGCTGAAATCTTTGGATGTGGTGTCTCCTAAGGGATATCAGGGTCTCCAAGGCTTGAGAATAAACTGATACCTTATTGACTTATAACACAGGATGCTTCTTAAACCCTCCGTATATAATGGCGTGTCCCTCTGCATGTTAGCTCTTAAACAAGTAAAGATAATAATACAAATTTTCATCCTTTCGTTTTCTGTTTTCACTGGGCCTTCCTTGCATATCAGAAGTACAGAAATGTATACTTTTCTACAAACAAATACATATAGTCTGATTTACAGTAATAATATATGGCCTTGGTCACTGTTTTAATATAACTCTTTTTTTGTATGCATGTCATTTTGAGTGAAAAACAAGCATGAGCCAATACTAAATCTGCTTCTTATAATTCCTGAAAGGAATTAAATGAGTTAGTACCCAAGGGTGCTCCCCTTCTCTGAGGAGAAGAGGAGGGGCAATGGGGGAGGGACTTATAAGAGTGGGGCTGGAAGGAGAGTGCACAGGAGGGCCATGATCAGATATAAAGTGAATAAAAAAGAAATAGAAATTTAAAAATCAGGCAAAAAATGTGTAGACACTTCATTTTACATTATAAACCAGCTGTGTGCTAAAATTACTATCTTTGGCATGCCTAAGTTTTATGTGTATGGTGGACATAAATATTTTTAGGGTGAGGTTAGAGACCCTACCCATACTTTGGCCCCCAACTCTAGTTTGCAATTTGAAATAGGGTATACACCCCCATACTTTGACCCCCAACTCTGGAAGCTGTTAGAGATAAGAAGTACCTCTGAAACTTTTCGGCCCCTTCTTGGGGCTTCCTGAGAGATCAGAGGATTAGTCTAGAACCTGGCCCCACAGCCAGTTTCCAGCCATGTCTTGTTTCCCTCTGCCACAATTCCTTTTATTTGTATATAATGCGCAGGGACAGTGGAAAGACGATCTTGGTTCCTAACTACCCATGCCATTTTCTCCCTTGCCCTTCTCCATATCCTTTCATCTTTCTTTTTTCCTCTTCCAAAAAACATAGGCTACCCTAATGCATATTTTACTGAGATATTCCAGCCTAAAAAGCAAAACCTACTTTACAGATCCTAGAGAGAACATTTCAGAATTGTGTGTTTAACTTTGCATGGTAATAAAGGTCAGAAAGATAGGCATGGACATTTAGTAGGGGAAATCAAAGAGGCCTAAGAGGAAGAAGAGATAGTAGAATATAGGGGGCATTGTTTTAGTTAGGGTTTTAGCGCTGTGAACAGACACCGTGAACAAGGCAACTCTTATAAAGGACAACATTTAGTTGGGTCTCGCTTACAGGTTCAGAAGTTCAGTCTATTATCATCAAAGTGGGAACATGGCAGTGTCCGGGCAGCCCAGGAGGGCCTGATTTTGTATCTTCATCTAAAGGAAGCAAAGAGCAGACTGTCCTCAGGCAAGTAGGAAAAGGGTCTCAAAGTCCACCCCATTTCCTTCAACGAGGCCATATCTCCTCCAACAAGGCCACACCTCTTACTACTGCCACTCTCTGTGCCAAAAATATCCAAACCAACACAGACATGAATGTGGGTTTGGAATATTAGAATTAGAAATGCTAGTTTAAACAGAGAAGGGCTGGAAGAGAAGCCAAAAGGAAGAGGGTGGTTGAGGAGAAAAAAATGACCAAAACTAATGGCATGAAAATCCACGTGGAAGCCTGCTCTCTTATTGCTTTATTAAAAGCTATAATGAAAGGAAAGAGAACTTGAATGGAAAGACCCCCACAGGAGGAAAAGTGACAAACAAACTGTTAGCACGTTTGAACATGAAATTTGGAGAGCTAGCATGTAGTTCTCTGGCCAATTGCTTTTCATATCTGGCTCTAAAATAAATTCCATCCCCTTCAAGGAGGTAGCTGGCTTTGTGCATCCATAGGAAGGAGCATGTTCTGATTAAGCATCCTTTCAGCTACTTAGTCCATCTTTATTTTGTTTTTGAGTCATGTTTTTGAGTCAGTTTTACCATCTGTTAAAGTTTTCTTGCTATGAAGAGATACCATGATCATGGTAACTCTTAAAAAGCAAAACTTTTATTTAGAGCTGTCTTACATTTCAGAGGTTTAGTCAATATTTGTCATGGCAGGAAGCATGGTGGCATGTAGGCAGACATGTTGCTTGAGAGGTAACTGAGAGTCCTATACTGGTCAGTGGGGAACAGGAAAAGAAAAGACACACTAGGTCTGGCTTGAACTTTTGACACCTCAAAGCCCACACCCCAGTGATACACTTCCTCCAATAATGCCCCACCTACTCCATCAAAGACACACCTACTCCATCAAAGACACACCTACTCTATCAAGGCCATACCTCCTAATAGTGCCACTCCTTATGAGCATTTGGGGCCACTTTCATTCAAACTACACAGCATCTTACAGGTTTGATTATCATTTAGATGTTCTCTATGAAATTTATTTTATGTTCACATGACAATTACATATTAAGATTTTAAAAATGCTACCCACTCATCACTATTCTCTTAGAATCTGTCTTTCAACACTACACTCATGGTCTTGAGATTACAAGAAGGTCTCTTGTCAATGCTTACTGAGTGAACTGGATACCACAAAACAAACAAACAAACAAACAAACAAAAAACTAGATGTAGGGAATGACGTACTTATATTCATATAGTCTCTAATGTTATGTGAAAGTCAACTGAAGACATAGGTTTTAAAGTTTCTAGTCCAAGGGCATTTCTAATGAAACATGACAGCTTGAAGCCCATATACATGACTAGATATTCAAATAGTACTGTTACCACATGCTTGGAACAAAATATTTTGTTACCTGAAATAAACTGAAAAATGTCATTAACTGCGTTAAACTTTATTATAATATTCAATCACCTTTATAGGTGTCAAAAATTATGTATAACAGTAAAGTGAAGGAGGTAGTTAACATAACAATATTGCCCATTACATATTTAGTGAACAAGTTTATTACTGTAATACCCAGATATTAAAATTTCAATAAGAAATTGTAATAAATATGAATTATGTTGTGCAAAAATGAACACAGCAGGTCAAATACTGCCATCTTTATGAATCAAAGTATTTATAGAACACATATAGTATGCATTTTTAGAACTAGAGAGAATATCACATAATCTAGCATGAACCTACATTTTTTTTTCTGAAGACAGGCATAAAATCTGCCCAAGAGACAAGAGAGATGACTCAGTGGTTAAGAGTATTGCTACTCTTCCAGATGACCTGAGTTTGATTCCTAGCCCTGACATGACAACAGTCTGAAACTACAGTTCCAGAGAATCTGAGTCATCTGGCTTCCACAGACATCAGGCATGCATGTGGTTCAATTCCCAGCAACCACACAGAGACTCACAACCATCTATAATGGGATCCAATGTCCTCCTCTTCTGATGTGTCTGATGACGTCGACCATGTACTCACATACATAAAATAAATAAATAGATAAATATAAAACAAAATGTCAATATTCTCTCTGTCACTGGTGTGCCCCTTTTAAGAAATGAGTTTTATTCATTGAGAAAAGGAAGAGACTCTGGTGTTTAAATCTCCTCTTTGAGGGGGAAGGGAAAGCTATTCTGAGATGCTAGCGTTTACAAGAAGAAAGTGGGTGGGAGATCCCCGTGATGGGGTGGGGTATTTCTCTAAAGTTTCTCCTTTCTTTTGGAATGGACCCAGCTCTGATCCCGAGACCTCCAGAGGCCAGGTTCCTTTTTAGGCAAATGTCACTGTTGTGGAACTCATCTCATGCGAATTGAATGGGGGAGAGTTTTCACAGATGCCTGTATTGACAATTTAGAATATTGGGTGAAAGGGGTGTGTGTGGAAAGGCTGGGGAAGAGACTAGTAGGAAAGGGTGAGGTGGCCCTTTCTGCAGCTTCCATGCTGTATGGCAAAGCAGACCCAAGCAGAGGCTGTGACATCTTTCTCAAAACTTATTCTCATGATGGCTCATGTATGACACAGTCTGGAGACATTGGGAGGAGATACATTTTTCCCTCCTTTCACAGTGTTCTGCAGTAGGCTCCCCAGCCTGCACAGCCTCAAGCTGAATAAACCTTCATATTTTATATACTTTCTGATCTATCATATCATTACAGAAGAAAACTGATTCTTTCTAGTGTTATTTTCAATAAGCACTAAGGGCCTGGAGACAAAATTCAAATCATGAATCTTTGACCAAAGCTCATAGATCTACTTTTAGGTATCTGGAAAACTCTTTATTCTATAACAGTTATTCTTGTTTTAGTTTGTGAAAAGATCAAATAATAGTGAATTAGATAGAATTCGGTGACTAAGAAACATTTGGCAGAAGGATAAATCACTTTCTAATTTACATATGCAAAATACTGCCTAAAAATTAAAACCCCTTGAGATTTCATAACATTTTTGCTAGGAGAAAAAGTGATAATCAAGAGAAATAAAAACTATTTGGAAACTCTCTGATGTGTATATATTTTTATTAAATCTCTATTCACAAGATTGTTGAGAAACATGAAACTTGTATTTAATTTGAAAGACAGGAAATTTTGGAGAAGAGATTTTGTATCATGACAAATTCATAAAATTACCATGTATATCAATGTACTATTATAAAGATTATTAATTCACTTTGAATGTTAGATAATGGTTAACGTTTTTCATGGAGACTTTGGGACACTGTAGATTGGAACTGTACCAATGATAATTGTCCAGGAATTATTCTTGAGCGTTATTAGTGTATTTTCATTTGTTTTTATAAATGTGTTCAGTGACTCCATGATGTTTGCTCACAAAACTTTGAGAACAATCACAAATAACAAAAATTCCAACAAAACTATGATAAATGATATTTATTTATGGAGACAAACTCATTTTCCAAAGTGCACTTTAGATGTTTATTTCATTAGCAGAAGGTTAAAATGAAATTGAATTTAGAATATGAGTAAGAAAAATCTCAAAGAGGGTGGCAAAATATAAATGTTCATGAACTCAGTCACTATTTGAAGGAATACTGAAGTCAGATGAACATACAAATAATAATGCAAGAGTCAAAAAGAAGAAGAAAAAGCAAATAAATATATGCAGAATGGCTTTTGAGATTTTCATTCTGTGTTTATGTAAATATTTTCAAGTTCATGTCAGGTGGCTTTGAAAATAGCATTTTTTCTAAAAGTGATTCTGGCTACTGATCTTCGTCTTATCTCATCAGAGTATGGCCTTTTTCTGTTTTCCCACACTGTATAATCCACCAGTTTCCTGTAGTAATTTAAGAATTTACTTACTGGTGTGTTCCATATCAATAGGACAGACACTGCCTTTGAAATTAACTTCTGTCTCCCAGAATTCATCCTCACATAAAGAAACGTATCACCAACAGCTTTTGGACTCCTCCATATGTTCTGTGTTCTAACAGTTGCCAAACCTTTCTGAGTCTCATTGCACACACATGAAAATGGGCACATTTTTAAGGCCAGAACTGACTGAACTAATCATTAAATTGAGGTTATGTCATTAAACATATTTTGGAAACTATAATATTCCATATAAACATAGGTTCTTATACAACCTATTTTTTTAGACTCATTCCAGTCTATAAAGTATGCCACTTAAGTTAAAAATATATACACTAAATAATTTTCCAAGGCTCTAATTTGACTTATGGTACATTGACAATTAAGGCCTTATTGACAGCAATTAGGGATCAACAAAGTATATTTAATACAAGAGGCTTGCATTCCAACCAGTGGGTAACTATATAGATCTCGTACTTTTGGCAGTGACAAGAATACTTGACCAACTCTACCCTGGGCTGCCACTCTAAGTGGTTTGCATTCTTCACACAGATCTTCACCCAAACAAAACCAGATTCCCAGTTTTGATGCAGTAAAGAATTTTAAGGTGAACCCGTGAGAACCGGTATGAAATGGAGATGAAGTTTATAAAATACATCAAGGAAAGTACTAAGGAAAGAGCAGAGCACACCAGGAGCATATGTGCGGACCTCTCCAAGAGGAGCTGAAGTAGAGATGAGGACTGGGAAGCTGACTTGCGTTGTTCTCAATCACGATCCAGTGCCGAGAGTGTAACTTACAATAAGGTCTAAAAACGAAAGAGGTTATGTTTGTAAACAAAGGTATAAGGTACATTTTTGAGGTGTTATTGTGGCTTTGGGGATGAGAGGAAAGTGCTAGAAAGTCAACATTTTGTATGATTTTGGCCCTCAGTAAGCAGTCTGTTCTTTGGCTCTGTAAACATTTTGCTCTATCAGTGTGCTACCTGAATTGCACCTACACCAACAAAAAAGACAGGTAGATTCTTGGAAGAAACTCCTTTCCCTTCCAATGCTTTCCTTCCCATAATGGCATGTTTTTCTTGCCATTTTCTCCTATCTCAGGAATAAAAATATTTTAAACAAAAAAAAAATCTGAATAAGACTTACTTGGTGAGATTAATTTTCATAAAATTTCTGAAATGTATTTATTAAAGAAGTCAGGTGTAGTCTCCATGGAAGCCTACAAGAGACAGATAATAAACATAACACACCACATTCTTGCTAAGTCTTCTAGGAGGAAGTTTTAAAGTGGGCAGCGTATGGGGAGGATGACCATCTCTGTGGTTGGCAAACCCTCTTAGAGGAACTGATGAAATCAAGACATTTGAGTTGGCTCATATTTGGTAGTACTGTTAATCCAAGGACTCTAGATGCTGAAGCAAGAGGACAACAAGTATGAGCGCAACTGGACCCCTTATTGTTACAAAACCAAGGCACTTTTAAAGTACAGATGCAAACATAGCAAAAAACAAGTAAAACAAGATTGTTGAGTGGTGGAAACTTACTGTGAAAACATCAAAATGGAGCCTGAGTTTGGAGCCAATACTTACAAAGTGAAAGCAATTTCAAAATGATTTTATGTCCTATATGAAGACTGTGATGACCCACTTGTCAACTACATTTCTTACTGTAAATAATATAGTAGAAAGGGAGAGAGCAAGATCTGAATTTTATTACTATCAGCCAACCTCAAAGTCTAGGAGCTTGGTAGAATATAAAGGGAAATCTACATGTAGACAAATTGGATCTCAATAAGATATCCAAAAATGAAACTGGTCACAATTAGGAAATTTTAACAAGCATGATCCAGAAATCCCAAGCTGATATGGCAAAATACAATATCCTTAAACCCTTCAGCTACAGTCCAGGACTCTTGGATCTAAGTCTTTGACCAAAACTGAAGTTTGATCAACCAGGATTGCCCTTATGTACATGGCAGAGATGGCATTATGAGAAATTATATGCACAGCAACTCTTGTTAAAGTCTATAAACTGTACCTTGACCAGTCTGGACTACATCCCTTCTCATGATAAAACTCCATGCTAAGAACTGCATACGGTGAAACTGACTCTAAGCAGACATCATTTCTTCATACTGGAGACTCCACCTCACGCTCCTTAGGATACCAGCAGTATGCTAGCTGGGGCCCAAACCTCTAATCTCCTGTAGTTACCTTATGAGGCTGTTCTATTTGTATCTAAATGGTGATAACAGAGCCTGTCACCATACTTCCCTGCTACCATACTGTCCTAGGCACTACTGCTAGATAATACATCTAGATTTAGTGACAAACATGACACTTCTGAAGTACATGCTAAAAGACACAATGTGAGCTATGGATAGGGAAGCAATATAGCAGATACACATAATATGATATGAAAACATCATTTTTGTGCCAGGGTTCAATATTTCTAGAACTATCAGAAAATTTTATTAACTGTTCTCTAATCTATGATCCTTAACATTTTAGTATGACTACATTGAATGCAAAAAGTTAATGTAGTATTTAATCAATACTTGATAGCTGAGTATACTAATTGTCATCTAAATGCTTGAAACACAATAACTATAACACCAAAGCAATAACTCCAGTCCATCTCAAAATTGTTACCAGTTATTGACATGTTACATTGTAGAATATTGAACTTATTTTACAATGGATAGAAAGACACCATGAAATTTGGGGCACCTCTAAATGTATATATGATACTGGGAGTTTGAGCTAAATTTACATAGCATAATAAAAATAATCTATTGTTGTGAGGGGAAATGTGGGTTACTAATATTGTAAACGATTGTTTACTTTGAGAGCCATTGAACGTGTAACCATTCATTTAATCTCTAGTTAAGTCATCTCATACAACATAAAAGCTCTTTTTCCTCTGCAGCTCAAGGCTAGCTAAGTGCAGCATGTACTTAGCATTCCCATAAGACTCAATGGCTCCTCTATTGCTTTTATTGGACCCATTTATACATGATTATTGCAGTGATTAATTGCCCCTTACTTCCTCTTTGTTCAGTTAAGAATGTTTGCCCAGCTGTTCAAATATTTTATAAGCTCACCAAGAACATAGGCTCATAAATTACCCTTTGCAAAACTAGTGTTTACTACAACCAGCTAAGTCAAATAGACCAGCACACTTACCTATGTTACAAGTAGAAACCTGTTAAAATAATGCCCTGAGAATGACCAAGAATGTTGCCACAGCCTTTAACCTTTTCCACATAGAACTTCTGACTTCCAGCAGGCATGGGCAACATAATGAGAGAGAGAGAAGCAGAGAGGCAGAGAGGAGACCAGGAACCACTGTATACTCCCAGTTCTGGACTTTGCCCTGCCTCTTTCTGGCAGCGTGCTAGTGGAGCCCAGGTGCCCCTGGGAGAGAGGAAGACTGCAGTACAACAGGCCCTGGTCATTATTATGTTTGGTGGTCTGAGTCATCTTGCCATCCCTGAACTACTCTCTGAAATGTTTTATTCTGACATTCACTCTACACTACTAAATCTTTCTTACCTATATCTAGTTTATGATATGATTACAATGGATTATTTTAAGCTTGTGTTGTCAAGTTTAAAATGGAGGAAGACTAATTCTGCACATTAAGATTGTATCAGGGGTGGGAGTCACTGTTAAATTTAGTCACAGGTGCATTGACACTATTCTCTGTTGCTCTGTCTCTGTCTTTGTCTCAATGTCTCTGTCTCACTCTCCTCTTGCTCACATGCTCTCTCTCTCTCTCTCTCTCTCTCTCTCCCCCCCCCCGTGTGTGTGTGTGTGTGTGTGTGTGTGTGTGTGTGTGTGTTCGTGTGTGTACATGCACATAAGAAAGCCAGAAGTCATGCCTGGCGTCGTTCCTCTGCGCTTTCTTTTTTGAGACAGCATCTCTTACTGAACCTGGAAGCAAGCTTATTTATTGCTTAGACTTCCTGTCCAGAAAGTCTCAGGGATCCACCTATTTCTATACACCTACTAAGTATTTGCCTTCCTACCTCTAACCTTCCTCACACCAAATCGGTATGAACTCTCCTTTGGATGGAATCACGCAATCTGATCTACAGATCCTAAATTGTTCTTAATTTCCCCTGCTATTCTTCACTGTCTTTTTTACAAAACACTTTAAACTTTGCCACCAACCAGTCATAATGTGTAACTAGCGTGTAACATAACATCCATCCCAGGCCTTCCTGTGTGGTTTCAATTGTAAGTATAGCTGCCATCCTGCATAACCCTCAGAGAACATTTTTAAGACTGCTTGGATCTTTGTTTTCTATGTTTGCAATCTTAACTTTAAGTTAATATAATTTTTAATGTTCTAAACTAGGTTGATTTTAGTCTCAGACAACAGTTGTCATTTATTTTTATTCTTATGATTATTTTCGCTCAATTTCAATAAATTGCACATCATTTTTCTTACTGTCCTGCTTCCACCAGATGTCTTGAAGCCCTTTACTTCCGTGGATGGTTTTGATATAATATTTTCACAGGCTGACTCTCACGATTTCACTCTCTCAGGCACTTATTGAGCTGTTTATGCTATTGATTTTTTTTGTTGCTTCTCCCTTATGAGACCGATTTGTATTCTGGTTCTACTTTCTTATGTTTTTAGTATTTATTTATTTTTTTATTTATAAAGATTTGTTTATTTTATGTATGTGAGTACACCATTGATCTCTTCGAACACACCATAAGAAGGCATCAGATCCCATTACAGAGATGGTTGTGAGCCACCATGTGGTTGCTGGGAATTGAACTCAGGACCTCTGGAAGAGCAGTCGGTGCTCTTAACCGCTGAGCCATCTCTCTAGTCCCCTAATAATTATTTACTTAATATAAATTCTGGTACTGGAGGGAAGGTGTCTCCATGCCATGGTGTTCACCTGTATAGATGAGATTTCACTTTGCTGGAGTCAGTTTATTTCTCTTCTTCTACCATGTGGGTTTGGGAGATTGAACTCAGGTTTAGGGTTTGGTAGCAAGGACCTTTACCTTCTGAGTGGACAACTTTTCAGTTCCTTCTTGAATTTTTATTTCATTTGACCTAAAAGTTTATATAAATAAATCAATGGAAGGCTACTTTGTGTTAATAAGGCACTTCTCTTCTTTGTGCTGTGTATGTGAAATTATGATCAATTTCAACTAAAACAATTTCCTCAAGATATATTTCCATGCTTTCTGCTTTGTTGTAAGCTCTAAGACAGTATGCTCCAGAGATTGTTTCTTCTTAGATGTAAATAACTCATTGTGTTTGTCATGAGCCCTTGAGATTCATGTAGACATGACCTTAAGTGATCTACCACTGACTACAGTGCTTATTTTGTACTACTAAACCATCTGGAATAGTTTGATTTTTTTAAGAATATAGATCAAATTATTTTTATTTACTTTACATCAGAAATTCAGTTCCATTAAGGAGAAGAATCCCAATGTAATTCTTTTAAAAATTAAGCAGTGTCTAAATATCCTAAGTTCTACTGACAGTGTATATCCTGATAAGTATACTTTATATTTCAAGATTCATTTATTAATTTAAGTACCCATCTGTCTGCATTTCTATTTTTGAAAAAATTAGAAGATGATGGGTACATCAAAAAAGGATTAGAATAGGAAATACTGCTTACAGCTCTGAGGCAAATACCTCCTGTGGGCACATTTAATACTGCCTGAACTATAAGTCTGAAAATCATAGAGAAAAACTAAACACTAATATTAAAAGATACAATTCTTTTAAACGATTTAGGTTCTTGATGTCATTTAACAACCAGTGGACCGTAGCAAGATATCTTTCAAATTTAGGAGATGGTAACTTCAAAAGTACGTTCCTAGAGAGTAGAAAGATGTGAGAAAGAAAAGTTGGTGTCCTTACAAAGACCAAAGCTAATCAGTAACGATTCCTGCTCCATGTAACCGCACCAATCACTATTACTAGATCTGTCTCTTCCCTTGAGCCCATTTTATCTACATAATTAAAGCAGAGAATTAAAACTAAAATTAGAACATGATAAGTCCAATTTCTGATATGCCTTTTCAAGAACTCAAGAGCCCAAAGCATAAACAATAATATCTATGCCCTACTTTCCCTATGGAGCTGTCTTCGTGAACTGTAATTTTGGTGTTCTCATTTAGGCACAGTTTTTAAGAGAAGCCTGACTGTAAGGTAGGTACTGGTCACTTGTTACATCAAGAGTCAACTAATAGAAGGAAAGAAGGGTGTGAAACAGAAAATGAATCCTTTGTGGCACGGTCATGCAGAGAGGACAGCTTCTTGATGCTGAGGGTAGATCAAGGACCATACATAATAACAAATGGAAGATCAAGAGGTAACAGAACACAGTCAGTCTGGTTGTGGTCAAGTTCTGTTGTGTTTTGCTGGTGTCCTGTCATCCTGTCAGAGATGTCTTGGGGGTAGGTGAGAGAATATACCTAGTGCACAAGATGTATAAGACTTTCTTGGGACTTAAGATAGAGCCATGGCACAACAGAAATGACAGAGCTGGTTAGAAGAACAAACTAGAAAAAGTTTTAAAAAAAAAGGTAAAGGTCAGGTCCTCAGGATGGCAGGGGTGGGGGGAGATAGAAGAGCAGTTTCAAAGTAGTCTTTCACACAGAGTCATTCACAGGCAGCTTATATATCCATGTGACTTCATTGAAGAGGGCTTTTCCCCATAGTTCATTCTAATGAAACTAGACAATATGTGACGTTCTCTCACTAAAGGAAGCACTTCAATAAACTCACATGTAAATAACCATCCCTACTTGAATATGGTAGATTTGAGGTTTTGCTTTTTTTTTTTTTTTTTTTTTTTCTCTGTATAGCCCTGGCTACCCTAAGCATAGTATAGGTTATACTGAAGGAGAAATGGGTATCTCTTATCACAGAATATGAGGGTAAGACATAATTTCAGCAGAAATGTAATTCTTTAAGTCCAAGGCACATCCTCCATTTTAGGAACAGTGAGAAAATATTCATAGTAGCTGGGTTATATATGGAGACTGAAACTGAGGATCATTTATACTTTTTCTTGGATACATGAATACTACCCATTCTACTTCCTAGGGTTAAAATTTTTAGTTCTTTACAGTTTAAAAGGGTTGGTCTTTAAAATATAGGAGGAAATCTGGAACTCAGTAATTTTCAGGAAAAGCTTTAATGATTCCTAATAACTCACTGGGACTAAAAAGAAATTTGCTGGCAATGGATTGAACTAGAATAGATTATCCCAAGCGAGATAACCCACACTCAGAAAGACAAACATGCCATATAATCACTTATAAGAGGACAATAGCCATAAAGTATAGGATACCCATGCTGCAATTCACAGACCAAAGAAGCTAAGTAACAAGTGGGGCCCAAGGGAGGATGCTTGAGTCTCACTAAGAAGGAGAAATAAAATAGACAAGGAGGTGGTTGGAGGGAAGGAACTAGGTGGGAGAGGGTATGGGTAGTGGAGCATGAGGGATCAAGTGTGGGTTGAATGGAGGGAGAGAGGGGGGGAGGGAGGGAGGACTGGGATAGAGGACAAGAATCAGTGTGTCAATGCAGGTAGGAATCATCTCTGGGATCAGCTAGAAACCTAGGATAATGAAAACTCCCCAGGAATCTTTGAGGGTGACCCTAGTTAAGACTCCCAGAAAAATGACTATGGAACCTGAGATGGTAACCTCTTATCAGTGGACAAATGGGGACACCAACCCAGCCACAAAACCATAGACCCACTGTTTGTACTACCTATAAGATATGCAAGGATAAAATTTCAGCAAAAATTGAAGAAATGGCTAATCAATGACTGGCCCAATTTGAGAACCATACCATGAGAAATAGCCCACTCCTGACACTATTAATTATATTCTGTTATACAGACAGGAGCCAAGCATAACTATCATCAGAGACACCCCACCCAGCAGTTGAGGGAAACAGATGCAGAGACCCACAGCCAAACATTTGGTAGAACTAGCGTAATCTTGTGGAAGAGGGGGATAAAGTGTTGAAGGAACCAGGGATGTCAAGGATACCACAAGAAAACTTACAGAGTCAACTAACTTGGGCCTATAGGGGCTTACAGAGACTGAACCACTAACCAGAGAGCATTCATGAAATGGAGCTAGGCCTTCTACACATATGTAATAGATTATAGCTTGGTCTTCATGTGGGAATCCTACCAGTAGGAACAGGGGTTATCTCTTATTCTGTTGCCTGTCTTTGGATCCCTTTTCCCTACCTGGGTGCCTTGTCTAGCCTCTATAGGAGATGCCCCTAATCCTACTGAAACTTGGTAGGCCAAGGAGGATTGATATCCATGGGAGGCCTCCCCTTCTCTGAGGAGAAAGGGAGGGGGTATAAAGAGAGGGGAGGTGAGAGGTAAGGACTGGGAGGAGAAGATAAAGGGGAAACTGCAATCAGGATGCAAAACAAATTAATTAACTAATTAATTAATTTTAAAAAACTGTAAGAGGATCTAGACCTTTAAGGATGATCAGAGCCTCTTCATGATTACTCCAGGGAAGTCAGAGTGCCACTTCTCATTTTAATGTAAATCGTGTGGTGATCTCTTTTTCCTGCACAGTTTTAGCCAGATCTTGGTCAGGGCCTAAGAATTTGCCTTTCCAGCAAGCTCTCAGACTTTGTGTAAGTCTTTGGTCCTTGTTCTACACTGTTAGTCAAGGACACAAGGAATACCTGCAAGGCATCCCTAGAGACTGTGATGTCTAACAACATCAGTGGTGTCAGGAAGGATAACTCTACCATTAACTGGTCAGACTCTATCTAGGTTTTCTAAAGATCTGTGATGTATGTGTATAGTCTAGGCACTCAAGAGGTTGAGCTTAGGGTGAGGGGATGGCAAATTCAAGGTCAGTCTGAGCTGTATAGTAAGACCCCCTCTCAAAAGACCAAAGACAGATAGAGAAAGAAAGAAAGAAAGAAAGAAAGAAAGAAAGAAAGAAAGAAAGAAAGAAAGAAAGAAAGAAAGAAAGAAAGAAAGTAGATATAAAATAAGAATTTTAAAAAGTATTTTCTAAAGATCTTTGGTGCCTTTAGCGGGAAGAATCAATGAGAGTTTAAGGCCAATATGAGCTACCTATGAGTTCCTGATCATTCTTAGCTATACAATGAAGCTCTCATTTTAAAACAAAAACAATGGAAAACAAATAGAATGAAATAAAACAAAATGTTAATTTTCTTCAGTGAGAACAAAATTTCTAGCATTAGCAGGCAGCAAATAGAAATATCTAAAGGTCTTCCCCATGTGTATAAACACTTGAATTTATTTATTTATCATTATTTATGTGTATGTCTGTGTGACTTTGTGCACATGAATACAGTGCCTGTGGAAGCCAGAAAAGGGTGTGGGATTCTCAGTGTAAACTCTTCCTAATGATGCTAGGAACTTTGAAAGTACTCTTAACTGCTGAGCCAAAGACTGAATAATGGATTATCTGTGTTAGGTTGCTCTCTGGACATGTCTGTGCAGGATTGTCTTAATTAACTTAAATTTTTGGTGTGGGAACATCCAAACCACTATGGGTGGCACCATTCCCCAGCCAAGTCATTGTTGTGAATTGTAAAGATTGGAGAAATCAATAGACCAAGCAAGTGGCAGGTCTGCATCCATTTTGTTGTGCACTTGACTGTGAGTGTGATATTGCAAGGTGCTTTAAGGTACTAGTTTGTCTTTTCTATAATGGATGCAAGCATGCAGTCACCACCACTGTGGCTCTCCTGATGTCATGATTATGAACTGGAATTGTAGTATGAAAAAACCTTTTTCTTCTCTAACTTGCTTTTTTGTCAGTATTTTATTACAGCAACAAAAATGAAACTACAACACTGGGAAAAACAAGTTCCTATTTATTGCTAGGATTTTGTCCTTTGTCAACCTTTCCACAGAGAAGTAGGAGACCTCCTATTGTGTGGTTCTCTCATTTCCCTAGATGCTTGCTGCTAAAGTTATAAGTGCTTAACTAAGAACCATGAAGAAACCAAAGCCATCTTGTTTTGGTGAAGCAGAATAGAAATTCTTCTCTAATGGAAATCTTGACTTTCAATTTCAAAGAACCTTCTGAGTTAATAAGAGGAAATGGCTAGCTAGCCTGTTAATATTAAAGCCCATTTAGAAAACAGTCATTCGACGGTTAAAATATAATTTTTAATGTTTTAAATGAAGGAGTTTTATGTTTTTATAATTCTGGTGTATTTTGCTAAAAGTCCCCTATAAATTAAAAATTCATTTAATCATGATCTTTCAATGAATGTTATTGGGAAAGTTCAGATGGAATCAAAGCTAACTGTAATATAGTCATGCCCATAAGTTAGATCCAACACTAAAGCATTACTTTTCCTGAGCAAAGCAAGTACTGGTACTAAAAATTCACTACATTATTGAATTTCTGTCCACCTGAACCTCTTCATAGAAAATTATAAACTAGCCTGCCTTCACCATAAGCTTAAAAGCCACCATACTGTAAAGACAAACTAGATTCATCCCTGTTTATGATTAAATCCATTTGTCAAGGATTGGGCTATGTCCCCCCTGTAACCCTAACTACAAATGGTCTGTACTAACTGCTCCAAGAAATGGCAACCATGTCTTTGTTTGAAAATGTTATTATAACTACTTTGTTGTTATAACTTTCGTTTTATGCCCACTTTGCAACCATCTCTCTTTTTTTTTTTCTGCTTCTGTAAACCCTCCTATTTGTCTACCTCATTTGTAAACCTTCCTATTAGTCAACTATAAAAACCTTCATCTCACCCATGTTTGATGCTGAACTCTTAAATCCAAATTTTAGGAAGAGACAGTCTGTGGAAGAGACAGTCTGTGTACATTACAAAGAAAGAAAGAAAGAAAGAAAGAAAGAAAGAAAGAAAGAAAGAAAGAAAGAAAGAAAGAAAGAAAGAAAGAAAGAAAGAAAGAAAGCTTGCTGCTTTAATTAATTTTGGACATGATTATTTGGGTCAAAGATCTTTTCCCTTCTATCTGTGGGATAACAAAAACTTTGGCTAAAACCTGAATTATTAAACAAAACTCTAAGTGATAGTTATGAGATAACTCCTAAGAGTTGTTGACTAAGAAAGCCCTAGAGTTATCATCATTATATTGGTTTTCCCACCAGCCAGGGATAGTAAGAAACTGTTGATGAAGACATGGCATACTGTGGTTGCCAAAATCAGAGAAACAATAGTAGAGTTGAACTGGAAGCTTCGTCCTTCATGGCTAGCTTTCATAATGCCAGGAGACATTTTTAAGCAGGCAGCTGAAAGAGAAAAGTGAGCAAGGGCATTTACAGTTTGGGATCTTGCATCCTATTTTAACAACTGGCCAGTCAAGATGTGTCTACAGATACAAAGAGGCATGGCTGTTCTGGAGGTAGCCCATTGACTGGAAAACTCATTTTACTCCTAAGTGAAGCTCAGGGAACACCAGACAAAAGAGTGTAAGAGCTGGACCATAGTGAGGAGAGCCTTGATATGCTATCTAATGGATAGTTGTGATTTTCAGCTTAGGATCAAATTGATTTCTTTTTGTTAATGCAAAATACACAGAGAAGCAATTTAATGAAGGCAAGGATTATTTATTTATTTATTTAACTTATTTTATTAAATATGTTCTTCATTTACATTTCAAATGCTATCCTGAATGTCCCCTATACCCTCCCCCCACCCTGCTCCCCTGCACACCCACTCCCAATTCTTGGCCCTGGCATTCCCCTGTATGGGGCATATAAAGTTTGCAAGACCAAGGGGCATCTCTTCCCAACCATGGCTGACTAGGCCATCTTCTGCTACATAAGCAGCTAGAGACACGAGCTCTGGGGGTGCTGGTTAGTTCATATTGTTGCTCCACCTATAGGGTTGCAGACCCCTTAATTTCTCTAGCTCCTCCTTTGGGGTCTCTGTGTTCTATGCTATAGATGACTCTGGGCATCCACTTCTATATTTGCCAGGCATTGGCATACCCTCACAGAGATAGCTATATCACTGTCCTTTCAGCAAGATCTTGTTGGCATATACAATAGTGTCTGCATTTGGTGGCTGATTATGGGATGGACCCTGGGTGGGGCAGTCTCTGGATGGGCCATCCTTTCGTCTCAGCTCCAAACTTTGTCTCTGCCACTTCTCTCATGGGTATTTTATTCCCTATTTTAGGGAGGAATGAAGTATCGACGTGTTGGTCTTCCTTATTCTTGATTTTCTTATGTTTTGGAGATTGTACCTTGGATATTCTAGGTTTCTGGGCTAATATCCACTTATCAGTGAGTGCATATCAAGTGATTTCTTTTGTGATTGGGTTACCTCACTAAGGTTGATATCCTCCAGGTACATCCATTTGCCTAAGAATTTCATAAATTC
>NC_034591.1:10703900-10713938 GCF_900095145.1 Mus pahari
AAATCTCTGGTGTTAATTTTCAAGCTGTCTCTGGCTGGAGTTTGATCCNCCTGTGATTCTGTTAGCCCCTGTCAGCACTCCTGGGAATCCAACTCTCCCCTGAGTCCCCTTGGTCAGAGCACTCTCTGCAGGCAAGCCCTCCTCTTGCAAGGGAAGTGTCCAGAAGTCTGGAGCTCTGATCCTCCTTCTGAGTCCTGGGGTTAGAGCCCTCCCTGTAGGTTGACTCTCCCTGTGTGATCCAGAGGATCCGTGATCTCGAGGATCTGTTGTGTGGAGAGTCCTCTGGAGCACTCAGCTGCCTCCACTGGGGTTCAGAAGAGAGATGGCAGGAGTTGCCCTGACCAGACCAGAACCCTGCCTCTGGGTGGGCAGTGTTCCTTGTCTCTGTTCCTGCTGGCACAAGCTCCTGCTGGATTCTCTGGAGTTGATTGTGTTTCACTCACCCGTGATCCCGAGGATCTGTGGTGTGAAGAGTCCTCCAGAGCGCTCAGCTCCCTCAGCTGGGGTTCAGAAGAGAGATGGCAAGGTTTATTTTAATGTTTTGGTTAGAGTCAATCATAATGGGGAAGTCTAGGTAGCAGTAGCATGAAGCAATTGGCTACATCATACCCATCATCTGAAGCCAAAAGGGATGAGTGAATGCATGCCACTATTCACTTTCCTTTCTTCATTCATACAATCTAGGATTCTAGTAGGAAAATAGCATTACCCATCATGAGTCCTCCCAGGTTGATGGGTCTTCCCACATCAATAAATATAGTAAACATAATCTGTTCCCAATGCACGCCTAGAAGGAAATCCATGTCCCAAGTATGTCTAGGCTTCATCACTTTTACAACAGAGATCAGCAAAGATTTGCACAAGACTGAGCCTCTAGGCAATTAGTTATAGATGGGCAAGAGGCTCATGCAGGGCAGTTAGGCACCTAATACAATTATTGGCAGTTACGGTATGCTGAGGTAGAGGAAGTATTGATCTCAGTGGTGTAATTGATAGTGCCACACCCCTGTCCATTCAGATAGCCCTGGTTATATCTAGTAGGTCATAAGGCAAAAACATACAAAAAAAAAAATCTTCAAAGATACTAAAGTGGAGTAAGAACTGACTTAGTTGCTTTTCTACTACTGCCATAAGGTGCTGTGACCAAGAGAGCTCAAAGAAAAATTCAATTTTGGCTTAAAGTTTCAGAGAGTTAGAATCCATCACCATTATGGTGAGAAATACGGCAGCAAGCAGGCAGAAACAGCACTGAAACAGTAACCAATAGCACATATCGTGAGATACAACCATGAAGTACAGAAAGAACTGGGAATGGTCTAAGTAACCTCAAAGCCCATGCCCAGTGACACACTTTTTCCAACAAGGCCATAAATCCTAATCCTTCCTAAACAGGTTCACCAACTGGTGATCAACTATCCAAACATATAAGACTTTGGGAGCTATCATAGTTCAAATAATCACAGGAATTTGGTGATAGGGGATTTAAAGTAGAGGTAATAAGACTATAAGAAAGACCAGGAGGTGAGTAGGCCAGAGTGCATTTTATAAATGTATCAAATTGTCAAAGCATAAATTATGGGATAGACACATGACCTACTTACTGTACCAAAGCACCCAAAGAATAAATTATTTTAAAAAAATGGGATAGAAACAATCATGTAAAACAGTTTTTAAAATAGTTTTTAAATTAATATTTATTTTCCAGTTATCAGCTCTAGAAAATATGTGGTTCGCAAAATGTTATTAAATATATTTTTTATATTCTTAATTCATATACCTTAATTTTTCTTACAATGGAGATGGACTGTTTTTCATTTATGGCTACAGTATACTTTGCTTTAATTAACTGTATTTAAATATATATTTGTAATTGTTTAAATAATATACTATGCAAATGATGTTTTATATGTTAAGTTGGACAATTAAGGTCTTTTTCAGTTGTCTTTTGACTTTTGTAGTGTTTTTTTTTTTTTTTTTTACTAACTCCAACAGAATTTTCTTCAATGAGCCACATGTGTGCTTGGATCTTCTACTGTATCTAGGTTGGTTGTTACCCTCAAACCTTGCTTAAGAATTATGTTAGATGTAGGCTTCCATTTTAACCACTGTGTCTGGAGACAATCTTCTAAGCCTGCCCATGCATTTTAAAAGGAAGAAAAGTTAACTTTAGTATAGTGTGGTTTTTGTTTCAAGGACAGATGACTTCAAAAAATACATGGAACTTTCCCATTTTATTCTAATTACCCTTTTTAATGATGCTTGATGTTGACACACCCGGTGAGGCCATAAAACACTATACACTGAGGGGCAGTTGTTAATGAGTGCTTCAAAGGATTAGAGTTTAGGGAATGTACAACATTGCAGACAGGAATTTATTTTTCTGTCTCCAAGGGGATTTTTCAGTGCAACAGCATTCAGAGTAAGTGCATTTATGATTTTGCTGAGTTTAACCTCAAAGACATTTTTTGTTTTACCCTTTATTTTTCTAGGCAGCCTTCAAGCAACAAATTTCCATAAGAAAATTAGTATTCTGACTCTTAATTAAAAATTCACACTCAGAACGAATTGGGATTTAATTTAAATGTATAATCGGCACACAGATTTAAATGAAAATAAGAGATGAGGGATATAGAACCAAGTTACTGCATTATGAAAAGACACTGACTTAATTATGGCACGTGCACAGATGGGTCACTGGCCTGACACTTCCTAGAACAGTGGAGTTCTCTTGCTAATAAATAATTCCTCTTATGTACCTTTAAAAATTATTACCAATGTATGTATGCATGTCTATGTCTGTCCAGAAACACATGAGTGTAGATGAGTGCAGACCAGTAGAGCATATAAGATCCTGTGAATTTGAGTTACAAGCTGTGGTGAGTTCTGGGAACCAAATTCCACCCATCTTCTGCAATAATGGAGACAGTCAACCATTGTGTCATCTCTCCAGTAGATTTTATACAAGCATCTAAGACAAAAGGCAGCCAATACCAAATTCACCATCCACTCATTCTTTTGTATTCTCTATCGAGCACAGTAGGCAGTGTCATTGATATAGTTCCCCAGATCTAAAATCCGACCTTCCCCTCCTACCTCTCTCATTGCATCAGAACACTCTGCCTTTGCAGGAGTAATTCTATTAGGCTGTATTATTCTGAATTTCTTTCATTACAGCTTGACCAAAGGTAACTTTCATGTATTTTTGTTCTGCATTAAAGGAATAATACAGTAGCATCTACAGTTTGCTACAATTACTCTCTACTTTCACTTAAATGAGTTGTAATTGTTCTTTTGATCATGTCTTCAATGAGTTTTTAAATCAATTACTGAATGGTGTATGCTCCTTTCTCTGGTTTGCTAAGAATCAGCTAAAAATGACTTATGACAAACCAGGCTAAGTTTGAGAAATTTTCAACCTGGCAGACAGCACCGAGGTGAGTTGGAACTGAAAATAGTTGAAGTATTTACACCCAGGACATCAAAAAAGGCTACAAATCAATTTTTCTTTTCTTTTTTCAGGGCACTGGTTTTAAACATTTACCAGCTTAGGACCAACTGCTCAGTCAACCATCCATGTGTTTCCTGTTTCAAAGAAAAATGATTTCAAACTCCAAATCAAAGTGATCAAATATTTGGCTATGATGTTTTTGCCCAGAAAATGCCCATAGATTTATGAAAAAGCCCAGCATCCTTTGTCCTTTGGAGAAAATAGGAGTATAAATTCTATCTGTCTAACATACAAACAGTAAAACAAAATAAAAAAATAAAAAAGGTTGCCCTGTACTTCCTGTCTCATCTATCATCAAAGGAAAAATCCCAAATAAATCTTCTCAGAAATCCGAATAGAATATTTATAACACTCGATATTGTTGGTTGCAGTCAGCAGTTAAGTTTCAAAAAAATAGATTTTAATCTAAGGAAAAACAAGCATGGTCTCTCCAGGAATATATATTGAAACCATAGAGAAGTTTTTGAATTATCTTGGTAAATATGAATTCAAAATATATTAGCTGTGAATCTCTTCCAAACTGACTGTAAGGTGATTATTAGATGTTCATCTTCTCTTTGTGATACTCAGAGAGAAGCATAGACACAGTTCCTTTTGCTTTATGTTTGATACGAAGAATTTTGATGAATTATAAATAAATGTAATGAAAGTATTTTAATGTTACTAGTGAAACTATTTAGCATTCCCTTTGTATTTGTAGAAACATCAATATAACTGTCCTGAATGTGTACTACGAGTTGAATTTTTTCCCAGATTAGACTTTCCACAGTATCTGAGTTGGTAGTTTGGGAGAGCATTATCAATGAAAACACATAAATTCTGATAACAGCTAACTACATAATTTTATTCTCACATGATAACAAAAGCTATTTGAGCCTATTGGTTTGCAGGAAGTAAGTCATGCCAGCCTAAAGTGAGTTATTTGTTAAGGTAGTTAATATGTACTGTGCACTTTGCAAGCATTACTGAGGTAAGATGAGACCTGGACATCACGAGAAAGAGAGAGAGAGAGAGAGAGAGAGAGAGAGAGAGAGAGAGAGAGAGAGAGAGAGAGAGAGACGCTTTCTCACGTGCTTGGAAATCAGTCTCCAAACTTTGTCTCAGAGACCACTTTGCAATTTGCTCTTGCAAATCTACTTTTTTAAACTTTGGCTAAGTATACAATGTATATAAGGTTTTGCATCTGGATTCAATGATTTTGGAATTCAGTGGTTATCGTGACTGGTGACCGGAGTACTTTGCACTGACAAGCACTGGGCTGTTTTCTTCTGAACTCACTGTGAATACAAGTCTTTAGTTGAACATATGCTTGTAATTTCTTGAGTAAGTGGATACAGGTTTCATGGTCCAGCCTTGCATTACGTTTATGTTTAACTTTATAAAACGCTGCCAAACTTTCTCCCAGAGCAGCTGTTTGATATTTTACTCTTTGAAACAACATGTAAGGTTCCCAATCATTTTCTTTCAGTTCTCACCAATACTCAATATTGTTTACATTTTTGACATTCATTTCTATGTTGATATGTCTACATGGTTTTAATGTACATTTCGCTGATGGCTAGTGATGTTGAACATCTTTTTAGAATTATTAGTAACTTTATTTGTTATACCCTTTGTCTTGAAATTTTTCTTCTACATGTATATATCAGGAGTTAGTGGTGAAGCCGCCTTCAGATGCAAATGAAGTTCAGAGACTTGTTTTGATTGAATAAGTATTTCATTGGAATAAATTAATGTTGAACAATTTAGCTTTTGGCAATGATGAAACCAGAAGACGTTCAGGTGTCCAGTAGTATGAATACAAAGATTTTCTGTTAAATACAGAATTGATACGAAAAACCATTCTAAACCTGAAATATGCCACAGTTCCATATTTTAATTTTTTTCAGGAACCTTGTTACTTCCCCTAGAATTAGAATGTTCTTTTAAAATGTTTCCTTCCTCCTTTCTTTCTTCTCTTTCCTTTCTTTCTTCTTTCTTTCCTTCTGTTTTAAGACAAGGTCTTACATAATCTAGGCTGGCAAAGAACTTACTGTGTGGCAGTGGATAACCTGGTACTTTTGATCCTCTTGCCTCTGCTTTCTGAACGCTTGGATTACAGATGGGTAGTGCGTGTGTGTGTGTGTGTGTGTGTGTGTGTGTACATATATGTGCAGCATATATAATTAAGTAAATTAATTAACAACTTGAGAGTGTGGGAGGCATGGGAGTGGCTGGAAGGGGGAATGGGAAGAGGAAAGTGATATGATTCTATTCAATTAAAAATATTTAAAAATAAAGACGATTAAAAACACTGTTCTCTCATTCCAGAAAAAGTGGACACTGACTACCTGTAGCCATGATAGTGTTCAACTTGTAGGGCAATGTTTGCCTGTGGCTGAAAGAACATTTGAAGCAAGGTTTGGGGAGGAGAAGAAATTCTTACCTAATAATGTTACTGCCTGGGGTTTTTCTGTTTAGAATCAAGAGAGCAGGACTTGAACCCAAGGAGAAAGTAATCTCAGTGAGGACAAGCTGTAGGAACAAGGAGAAAATTTGTCTTCCCTGACAATGTGAACTAGAGACTCCACAGGAGCTCAGAGATGCTCACTGGTGCCTATCTGCCCGCCCCTGTAAACCTTTCTATTATTTTCAGTAGTCTACACTTAGCAAGAGCATTAAATAACTATCAGCACTGCAAATTATTTGGAAAATATTGCTTTAGCAGAATTAGCTGGGGAAATTGGAAAGGACAAGTGTGGCATATCATGCTCTGTTCTGCAGACAGAAGACAGAGGAGCAGACAGCATGACGCCTCATTGACTTCCATTTATTAGTATGACAAACCTTTGATTCTAAGAAAGGACAGGAATATAGACACTCAAGTCAGTTGTTCACATTGTCTTCACTACTTGTCTTGGCATTTTGTTGGCTACACGTGTACTTTATTATTATTCACTTTATCATAAAATATGATTGGTCTTGATAACATCATCAATAGAATTGGGTATAACTGTTTTAGGTACAGCTTCTGAAATACCACATTTTGTTTCATGAAACATCTATATGTTTGTGAAAATAACATAAAAGTAAGTAAATCAACCATCAAAATAGAACTAATTATATAAAATTACAAGTGATTTGAGAACATAACTTTTAGCCAAAACAAAAGCTAGGGGGAGAAAAACAATGTTTTAATGAACTATAGTTTTCTTTCCTATACCTCATACCTAACATATTTAAAACCTTTAAACTTTTTAATCCGTATACTGAGCTTCCTATACAAAGGGGGTGGGGGTCGGGGGACAACTGCAGTTAGAAAAGGGAAACCCTTGTGGAAACCGCCCTGCAGGGTTGATCAGTGCTGGGACGCGACTCCTCCTCTGCACTGGTATTTACTTTCTCTGTGACTCACCACATGGGAATGTGAGAACTAAATGCTAGTGCGTATAAAACCTAAATTTGCAGACATGAGAGTGTTAGCAAGGCTCTCTTAAAAACATATTTGTTGTAGTCCTTTAAGAGTGGGTCTCATGGTATAGCCCAGGCTAGCCTCCTTACTGGTGGTATTGCAGCTGGGTACTCAGATACCAGCCAACATACCATCTTTATTACACTTACTCTGTTCTTTCTGATTCACAGTTATTTCTTCACATTTCAGAATACATATCTTTGTGTATATGAATGACGAGGTTTGTTACCTGGGCGTGTTTATTTTTCTATTCCCACTACTGATTGAGAAATTCCAGAACAAAAGTTCATCTTTGCCTCAGACTTGTCCTAACATAAAACGTAAAGTATCTGTCATTAGTTTGTCATTCAGGTTCTGCTTCCTCACCTGTAGCAATGTGACTGGCCCGACTCTGGGTGGCTGGGGCTGGGGACAACAAGACAGAAAGAGGGGTTGGGGTTTGGCAGTTAGTGAGCCCAACAAGAACAGACTTTTGGAGGCAGGCTTTAAAATGACAGCTCATTTAATTGGGAGAACAAAGGCTGTCTAAACCTTTGGGGAGTGGATGGGGGGGTCTTCAGGGAGAGTGTATATCATCAGCAAGGGCCAGAGTACGGAAGTGTCTCATATGCCTAGGGAGAAATTTCAAATATTGCTGGGCATAACCTTAAAAGGAGAGGGAGTCCATCCTGGTTGCCAGGCTACATGACCCTCACCTAGGGACAAAGGCGGAGGTTCAGGAGTGGATGGGTCAGGATGCACAGGTAGGGAAGCTACTCTACTCCTGATCTCAGGAGGAGATTCCTGGGTTTGAACACACCTCTACCCAACTCTTGCTCCAGGCTGGCTCCCCTGGCCCCACATCACTTGAAAGTTTTGGAAATTCAGCCCACCAACCTATCCCCTTTAGAGAAATGCTTTGTATTTACTGGGTGTTTATATTATAAAATCCTCCTTCCTGGGTGCTATAGTTCTCATGACATCCCTAACAACTCTACACTGTCAATCAACTTGCTCTAGCAAGAAGCCTGACTACAGAGTGGGCAGCAAGCCTCGCACCATTTTCTCATTCTTGGGATAAATATAGACACTACTCATAGATGCATAGCACATATCTGTATAAAATCACAGCTATAGATTTACATACATGCACAGAACTGTAAATTATTCTATTTTCTGTTTGCATTTTTCTCTTAGGAATAGAATTGCTTCCATGTTCTAATGAAAAATCGCCCATTAATTCTATTTACTAATTTACTGTGATTGATTGCTTTCTATATTAAGTTAGATAAAGGTTTTATGTGCAGGTACATAGTTTTCCCAAAAGGTTTGTAAGATTCTCAGCACCAAGATCTGTTCATTCCCTCAATAATACACAAGTGTATGTACGAAAACCGAATAAAATATTACCTGGGTTTCTAAGGAACGGTCTGAATAACAACACACACAAACACACACACATACACACACAAACACACACACATACACACACACATATACACACACATACACACACACATACACACAAACACACACACACATTCACACACACAAACACACACACATACACACACAAACACACACACATACATATACACACACACACACACACACACATACACACATACACACACAAACACATACACATACACACACACCTTCACACACACGTACACATACACACACACATACACACACACACACACACATACACGTACACACACACACTCACACACATACACACACAAACACACGCACACTCACACACACATACACATACACACACATACACATACAAACACACATACACATACACACACAAACACACACACATACACACAAACACACACACACATACACACACACACGTTGATGACTTTTAATCCAGCACTATGTATGCTCTGGCAAGGGATCTGCCCAGAAAGCCGACATGCCCTGGATTACAGTGTGATCTGGCTGGAATGCAGATCTGCCCTTAGTACATACCTTTAATCGCTATCAATGAAGGTTAGCAGCTATGTTTGATGTTTGAGAGTGATGTCTAATCGAGGGGCAGAGAAGGTGATGAATCAGAGAAAGATGTGATAGAAGGAGTCTGAGATAGAATACACCCAGAGCATATGAGAACAGCGCAAGGAAGACAGACTAAAGGGCAAGGAGAAAGAGAGAAAGGTATGTGGTGTGTGGCCTCTGGTGTGTGTTTATGGCAGTTTTACTAAGACAGTTTTACATAGACTGGTTGTTGAGAGAACTAATTAGACACAGGTATACATAGAACAAGCCAGAAAATTAGAAGGAGCCAGAATATTAAAACATATTGCCATAGTTAGTATAAGTCCTGGCAGAGCAATGCTGAGAGAAGCAGGATTGAATCAGTGTAGCTTGGGTACAGCTTTCATCTCATCACTTTATCTGAGGAACAGTGGCATACAAACACACACATACCATATATACGTGTGTATACTAAGTGTGTGTGTGTGTCTATGATTGTTTTCTCTTTTTATTATTTTATTTTTTGTTGTTTAATCTTTTTGTTTTACAGTCCAGTCTTCATTCCCTTCCCCTCCCCAAGTCGTCCTCCAACAGTCCCTCATCCCATTCTTCCTCCCCCACCCCCATTTCCAAGAGGATGTCCCCACCCCACCCTGTGGGGCACCATGCATGGAGAAATAAAGGGGAGCGAACCTATGTCCCACTAGAGCTCCGGGGCTCTGGGCAGGCAGAAGCAGGGAGCTGCAGCACACTCTCTATACCAGGTGGGCATCTGGCTGTGGGAAGCCACGGAACCCCAGTCCGTGGGCATAGAGAGGGAGTAGCCCAGGGTCTCTGGGCCTCACGAAGGCCAGAGAGGACAGGTCCACAGTCTCGGACATCCCAGACGTCCCTGGGTGTTGCTGGGCCCTTGGATGGACTCTGGCCCAGGGACCGAGGGGGAAAAGGGGAGAGCCCTGGCAGTTTACCAAGGTGATGAGAGAGTCTGTCTAGCTCAAGCTGCTAGCTTGGCGGGTGGCCTGGTTAGCTGGAGGTCTTAGCTGGAGGTCATAACTGGAGCTCAGGAAGGCTCCCCCGGGGGCGGGAGGAAGGAGGGGAGGGGAGAGGG
>NC_034591.1:10714209-10762169 GCF_900095145.1 Mus pahari
GAGAGGAGAGGAGAGGAGAGGAGAGGAGGAGAGGAGAGGAGAGGAGAGGAGAGCAAGAGATTAAGCGAAAGGAGAAGCCCAGCAGTCCCTTTTACAGTGGGCTGGGCTACTTGCTGATCCAGGTAAGGAGAAGCATACCTGGCTATTGCCAGGTTAGCTGTGGGGATGGAGTCTAGCCAGAATACTAGGAGCTTGGGACATTGTCTACGAGACTGACAGTCACAGGATTATGGAGTTGAGGGCTCGTGGTATCAGGCGTTTGTGTCTGGAAACATGGCTTACTGTTCTGTCCCTTGTAGAATTTTCCACTAGGTCTCCGGAGTAAGCTTCGCTCAGCCAGAACGCAGACTGCCTTTCAAGGTCCAATGCCACCCCACCGTGCCAGGCATCTTCACTCCCTGGGAACTCAAGTCCCTCACGGGTTAGGTGCTGCACCTTCTCTAAGACCAGGCAGTCCTCTGCTGTGTATGTGGCCTCATACCAGTTATGCTGCCTGATTGGTGGCTCAATGTCTGAGAGATCTCCGGGGTCCACGTGAGTTGGGACTAATGATCTTTCTATCATGTAGCCCTCCTCCAGAAATTCTTCCAGCCTTTCCCTAATTCAACCACAGAGGTAGCCAACTTTCATCCATTGGTTGGGTTTAATTATCTGGGTCTGTGTCGGTCAGCTGTTTATTGGGCGTCTCAGAGGGTAGCCAAGCTAGGCTCCTATCTGTAAGCACATCATAGCATCAGTAACAGTGTCAGGCCTTGGAGCCTCCCCTTGAGCTGGATCCCCATTTTGGTTGATCACCTGACTTCCTTTCCCTCAATCTCTTCTCCATTTTTGTCCCAGCAGTTCTTTTAAACAGGAACAGTTCTGGGTCAGAGTTTTTGACTGTGGTATGTTAACCACATTCCTCCACTTCCCTGCCTTTCTACTGGAAGTAGACTCTAGAAATTCCCTCTCCCACTGTTGGGCATTTCATCTAAGGTCCCTCCCTTGGAGTTCTGAAAGTCTCTTACCTCCCAGGTTTCTAGTACAATCTAGAGGGTCCCTCCCCCCCACTCCCTACCTCTCGAGGTTGCCTGTTTCCATTCCTTCTGCTGGCCCTCAGGGCTTCACTCCTATTCCCTCCCATACCTGATCATGTCCTCCTTTTCCCTTCCCCTGCCCTCCCCCCATGTTGTTTATCAGCTGTAGAAGTTCTCTGGTATAATTTTTGGGGATTGATTATGTATACTATCATATCATCTGCAAATAGTGATATCTTGACTTCTTTGTCAATTTGTATCCCCTTAATCTCCTTTTATTTTCTTATTGCTCTAGCTAGAACTTTGAGTACTATATTGAATAGACATGGGGAGAGTAGGCATCCTTGTCTTGCCCCTGATTTTAGTGGGATTGCTTCAAGTTTCTCTCCATTTATTTTGATATTGGTTGTTGTTTTGCTGTGTATTGCTTTTATTTTATTTAAGTATGTGCTTGGATTCCTCATCTCTCCAATACTTTTAGCATGAAGGGGTGTTGTATTTTGTCAAATGCTTTTTTAGTATCTAATAAGATGATCATGTGATTTTTTTTCTTTGAGTTTGTTAATATAATGGATTGTGTTAATGTACTTTCGTATATTGAACCAACCTTGCATCCCTGGAATGAAGCCTACTTAATCATGGTGAATGATGGTTTTGATGTGTTTTTGGATTCAGTTTGCTAGAATTTTATTGAGTGTTTTGCATCGATATTCATAAGCAAAACTGGTCTGTAGTTTCCTCACTTTGTTGGGTCTTTGTGTGGATTAGGGAGAGTGGTTTGCCTTCATGGAATGATCTGGGTAGAGTTCCTTCAGTTTCTGTTTTATGGAGTAGTTTGAGGAGTGTTGGTGTGAGCTCTTTTCTGAAGGTCTGGTAGAACTCAATACTAAAGCTCTCTGACCAGGACTTTTTGTTGTTTTTGGTTTTGTCTTTGTTTTTGTTGAGAGGATTTTAATGATTTCTATTTTCTTAGGGGATATGGGCCTGATTAGTTAGTTTATCTGCTTTTGTTTTAACTTTGGTATGTGGTATTTGTTGAGAAAATCATCTATTTCATCTAGATTTTCCAGTTTTTTAAGTATAGGATTTTGTAGTAGGATACGATGATTTTTAGAATTTCTTCCATTTCTGTTGTTATATCTCCCTTTTCACCTCTGATTTTGTTAATTTGGATACTGTCTCTGTGCCATTTAGTTAGTCTGGCAAGGGGTTTATCTATTTGTAGATTTTCTCAAAGAACCAGCTTTTGGTTTTGTTGATTCTTTTTATTTTTCTTCTTTTCCATTTGGTTGATTTCAGCCCTGAGTTTAACTATTTCCTGCCTTCTGCTCCTCTTGGATGTGCTTGCTTCTTTTTTGTTTTAGGACTTTCAGGTATGCTGTTAAGTTGCTAGAGTAGGATCTGCCCAATTCATTTATGAGTGCACTTAGAGCTAGGAATTTTCCTCTTAGCAAGGCTTGGATTGTGTCCCATAAGTTTGGGTATATTGTGCCTTCATTTTTATTAAATCCTAAAAAAGTCTTTAATATATTTATTTTTTTCCCTGACCAAGTTCTCATTGAATAGAGAGTTTCAATGGGTACGTGGGTTTTCTGTTGCTTTTGTTGTTACCAAATTCTAGCCTTAGTTCCTAGTGACCTGAAGGATGCATGGGATTATTTCTATTACTCCAGGTTTGTTTTGTAACCAATTATATGGTGAATTTTGTAGAAGGTACCATGAGATGCTGAGAGAGAGTATATTTTTTTGTTTGTTTTATAGTGAAATATACTGTATATATCTATTAAATCCATTTGGTTCATAACCTTTATTAGTTTGACTGTGTCTCTGTTTACTGTTTCTGTTTCAAATATATGTTCATTGGTATTGAAATCTCACACTATCATTGTGTGGGGTTCAATGCGTGTTCTGATCTATAGTAAAGTTTCTTTTATGAATGTGGGTACCATTGCATTTGGGTCATAGAAGTGCAGAATTGAGACTTTTTGCTTGGTGGATTTTTCCTTTAATGAATATTAAATGCCCTGCTCCATCTCACTTGATAACTTTTGGTTGGTAGTCTATTTTATTGGATATTAGGATGACAACTTCCACTTGTTTCTTGGGACCATTTGCTTAGAAAACATTTTTTCTAGCCTTTTACTCTGAGGTAGGGATGTCTTTGTTATTGAGCTGTGTTTCTTGTATGCAGCAAAGTGCTGGATCCTGCTTGTGAAGTGGCACAGGCAGCCTGCTTCTGTGCTCGTTAGCAGAAGGTTTCCTCCTGCTCCTGGCCATTCAGACAGGACACTGTCTTGCACCTTATTATCACTATCCCGTTCCCATAGAGACACCCCCTAATGATCCCCCCTCCCACGTGAGGAGCCTGAGCCTCCATTCAGAGACCAGAAATCCACACCAGCCTTATGACTTGATTTGGACAATCGAGACTCCTGAAACTGGTTACCATGCCCATACTGACTAACACAAGAAAGATGCTTGCTACCCTCTGGTTCCCAGATTTGACCTTTGATCTGTGCTGACTGGCTGATAAGTCATGGCCTAACAACCAAGAGACTTTACAACATTCATAACCCAAATGTAGATGGCAGACTTTTTATATATGTCCTAGAGAGGTGAGAACTGTCACATGTTGGGGACCAGAACAATTCTATTGTGCCTCTTGGGATTGTGAAACATTAGTCACAGAGAATGGGAGAAGGAAGGTATCACAGGAAGACCTTATCACAGTTGCCCCCCAAGGGTACAGCTCTGAAGTTCTACTTAAGTTCACCAACAAAAGGAGACAAACAAAAGAATGGGAGGCTGGGAAGTCATAGGTTCTCCAGCTTCACATTATCAAGGCAGAGGAGCAACCCTGACTCCTTTTTATTGTTAAACTCTTGATAAAAACAATTGTGAGCCCCCTGCTGGTAGCTATAAGGCCAAACCAGATTTTGATAAACCCTAAACCTGTACAAGGATGCCCTGCATAGGGTAAACCTATGCCAATGCCAGTCCTCAGACTAGCAGTTACCATTCTCCCACTGTCCCCTGCACCCTGCCCCCAGCAGTGGTCCCCAGCTCCAGAATCACACAGAGCCAGAATACCCACTCTGGCCAATGATGTTAAAGACCTACCAAATTCTAAATGGCTCCCAGCCAGAGCTAACCACTTCTTGCTGGTTATGCTATAATACTAGACCACCTTTTTATGAAGGCGTCGGATTCATATCCAGATATGAAGAGTCTGAGAAGGACACTGCATGCAGATGGTCCCAGGAAGGTCCAGCTAACTCTACAGACCATATCAGAACAGGGCACCTGCCTAGGGAAAGTTCCTTTGTCACATCAACACCTCTACAATCAAACAATCCCCACTGTTAATTCCAAATAGGTTATCCCCCCTGAACAAGCACGGTGGACTTTTTCAAAGGGTCTGATCCTATGTGTGTATGGAGAGGTCCTTAATTCCCCTATCACAAAGGAGTTCTGGATTCTAGTCCAGTTTGTACCATGCGTAACCTATCATTCAGCAGAAGTAGTACTGAAGAGCCTAGTAGGCCATGTCGAGGGGGATCTCATGAGGGAGAAAAGGGAACCTATTTCCCTAACTTTAGATGTAATTTTGGGGGCAGGACTGGCTGGGGTGGGTACTGGAATAGCCACACTGACATTACAGGAAAAAGAATTATAGCAGCTTAAAAGCAGACATAGATGAAGACATCCAACGCTTGGGGAAAAATAATCCATCTCAAACTTAGATAGACTCTGGCTGCGGTAGGGCTACAGAACAGAGGAAGGTTAGATTTAGTGTGCCTGCAACAGGGAGGATTATGTGCTGCTCTGCATAAAGAATGCTGTTTCTATGTCAACAATTCTGGGGTTATTAGAGAATCACTGGCTAAAGCTAGGGAAAACATAGATAGGTGCCAAAGGGAACAGGAGAACTCCAAAAATTGGTATCATTCACTGTTCAATACTTCTCATTGGCTAACCACCCTTATTTCTACAAACATGGGACCCCTGATAATTATCTTACTGTTACTAACTTTTGGGCTGTGCATAATTAATAAGATTTTGCAGTCTATGAAGCAGAGATTGGGGACCATCCAACTGATGGTGATGAGATCCCAATATCAACTAGCCAACACAGATAATCTAGGACTATAAAGAGTTCATAATTGGCCTCTGTAGTAACTAGCAGAGCGGGGGAGGGATGAAATGACACAGGCAGTCTGCTTCTGCGCTCTCTTGGTGAAGTTCCCCTACCCCCTTGCTCCTTCCTGAAGCAAGTGGGAGATTTCCTCCCCCTCCCTAGCCATTCAGAGAGGACCCTGTCTAGCACTGGAATATTGCTATCCCTAGTTCCATAGAGGTGCCCCCTAATGAATCCCACCCCCCAGGAGCCACAGATGTTGGTTTGAGAATAGACAAAGAGCAACCTCCCTTGCCTCCACATTGCCAAGGCTTGTACTCTCACTGATAAACTAAGCACTTCCCGGGTGCAGCTAGCCTGTCCTTGGGAAAGAAGGCAAAACCAAACATCCTTGGGGAGATTAGCGTCCCATGTTTGCATCATGAAAGGAGGATAATCAGGGGTCACAGGCAGCTGTGACTAGTTGTAAAAACACATTAGTTCCTGATAGTACCATAAAGTTACTCCCCAGGTCAGAAGAGTTCCCCCTTCCAGTAACACTATCCCACCTTGTTTGAAAAAATTACTTGCTTTGTCACCTCCCCCATCACCCTAAAATCCAAAGAATCCCTGACTGTGCTGTATAAAAACTCCAAGCCTTCTAGGGGTTTCATTCCTGTCCTGTGCAGTGGGAAGGTTTTCGATCCAAGTCTGACTCAAATTAATAAAAAGACTCTTTTCAGTTCTTAGGACTCTCCTGGGGGTCCTACGGAATCACAGACACAACACTTGCATATCCAGTCTCTTTCCTTATGTCTTTTTATTGGGGAATTGAGTCTGTTGATATTGAGAGATAGTAAAGACAGATGACTGTTAGTTCCTGCTATGTTTGTCATTGGAGGTGGCATTATGTGCATGTGATTCTCTCCTTTTGGTTTTGTTGTCAGATGATTAATATCTTGTTTTTTCTTTGGAGTAGGAAGCCTCTTTGCATTGGAGTTTTCCTTCTAGAATCCTCTGTAGGGCTAGATTGATAGACTGATAATCTTTAAATTTAGTTTTGATATGAAATATTTCTGTTTCTCCATCTATGATGACTGAGAGTTTTGCTGAGTATAGTAGCCTAGGCTGCCATTTGTGTTCTCTAAGGGTCTGCATGACCTGTGTCCAAGCTCTTCTGGCTTTTACGGTTTCTATTAAAAAGTCTGGTGCAATTTTGACAGATCTGCTTTTATATGTTACTTGGCATTTTTCCCTTACAGCTTTGTTGTACAGTTTGTACAGTTTCTTTGTTCTGTGCACTTAGTCTTTTCTGGTCCAATCTATTTGGTGTTCTATAGGCTTCTTGTACATCTATGGCCATCTCTTTTTAAGGTTGGGGAAGTTTTCTTCTATGATCTTGTGGGAGACTTTTCATGATCCTTTGAGCTGGGAGTGTTTGTTCTCTTCTATTCCTATTATTATTCGGTCTTTTTATTGTGTCCTGGATTTCCTGGATGTTTTTGGGTTAGGATTTTTTTTTATGTTTTGAACTTACTTTGACCATTTCAATATCTTCTAAGATATTTTCTCCACCTGAGATTCTCTCTTCTATCTCTTGTATTCTGTTGTTGATGCTTCTATCTGACCTTCCTGGCCTCTTTCCTAGGTTTTCCATTCCCATGGTTGCCTCCATTTGTGTTTTCTTCATTGTTTCTACTTCCATTTTTAGGTCTTAGACAGCTTTGTCCAATTCCTTCACCTGTTTGCTTATGTTTTCCTGTATTACTTTAAGGGATTTATTTGTTTTCTCTTTAAGGACTTCTACCTGTTTACCTGTGTTTTCCTGTATTTCTTTCAGTGAGTTATTTATATCCTTCTTAAAGGTCTATTATTTCCATGACATAGGATTATTAGGTCAGCATCATCGTTTTCAAGTATGTTGATATATCCAGGGCTTGTTGTGGTGGGAGAACTGGGTTCTGATGATGCCAAAGTAACTTGGCTTCTATTGCTTATGGTCTTGTGTTTCACATCACTATTTGGTTATCTCTTGTATTAACTGGCCTGGGTGTCTCCATCGGGAGCCTGCCTCCTGTGTCCCTGGGTTGCTGCAGGTCTCCTGGGAGGTCTGTGGCCCTAGATATAGCAGATCTCTTGGAAAGCCTTCAGACTTTGGGATCTTCAGAGGAACAGACATGCTGATATCTGTTGCCCTATGTGCAGCAGATCTCCTGAGAGGCCCTTAGACTGTGGGGGCCTTCAGAGTTGCTGAGAAGCTGATGATCTGTCCCAGCTGAGGGCACAGGCTGGAAGGGAGAAGGAGTTTCCTCAGGTTTCCCAGCTGCTGCGGTTTTTGTGTGGGTTCCCTTACCAGTTGCCCTGCGTGCAGGAGATCTACTGGAAGGCCGTCAGACTGTGGGGTCTACAGAGAAGCAGACATGCTGATGATCTGCCCCAGTAGAAGGAGCAGGCAGGTGATTGTTCTCTTAATGTCTCTTAATTACCTTCAACGTACAATTTGCAATGAGCAGACATTAACTCATACAGATTTTGTTTCGCTTTCATGTGACAACTCAGGAGAAACTACACATTCCCGCAATTCCTACTTCTCCTTCTAAGGCCAATTCTGTCCTCCACAGGCCAGACTTTCTGCAAGGCATTCAATCATTTCTCCTGTGAAGCCACAACTCCTTTAGGCCCTAAGTATGATCTTGCTTTCTCTGCCCTATACTCCAATTCCCATTTGCTCTATCTCAATTCACTTGCTCCATAAACTGGAATATATTCTAAGTTCCATAACTTCAAACTGACGTTTCTCATAAATACTAATAAATTTTATTTCCAACCATTTATAATTACTACTGAAAACTTCCATTACTCCAAAATCTTTCTTTGTTTTTCATTTCTTAAACTTTAAAATAAATGGTACAGGCAATTCTAAAAGAGCTAAGCTTGTTTTGACAAGCTCTGCAATATCTTTGGATTTTCATACTCGGGTCATGGAGCTTAATGAAAGAGACTAGTCATCCTTGACATACTAAAAACCACAGAGGAATGCAAAGAAAAACCCGAATGGCCTTCAGTTTGACAGCATCAATGTATCTTAAGGTTATAGCTTTATAACTTCAATTTCTGCTTCCGCATGCAACAAAGAAAGTGAAATCATGCATGGAAACTTGTGACAAAAATGGTTGATGCAGAAAAAATTGCAAGAAAGTTATAATAACTAAACAAAAATGAAAGTCTTAGAAGTAATCCTTATTATTAAATGGTATTTTTCTACTCAGAGTTACATGACATTTTCATTAATATCTTAAGCATGGTTATATGCAGTTCAAAAGCTTCAATGAAAAAGGTGTTAACTATAAAGTTATATTTTGAATATACCATTTATTTTGTGAGCTCATTTATTATACAAATATTAACTATCTATTACATTTACTACCACAGGCATACTGTCATCTGAAAGTTCACAGAAATGCACCAATAACAAGAAAAAAATTACAGAGGCTATAAAGTATTGCTGCAGGAAAATTATATTTGTAGTTGATTGGTTTGGATCTAGTAGCAGAGACCATAAATATTTTATAGCTAAATTTAGTGGCAAGAAGGTTATTATGGTCTCATGGTATAATATAGAAAGCTGAAGACATAGTTCCCATAAAACCAAGCCACTAAGGTTACAACTTTTCAGTGCTCAGTGGCGATTTGCCATAGGGTCATTGGCTACACCAGTGTACTTCTAAGCCAAGGAAGATAACAGTAGGGCCTTTTCAAGAGGATTAGAAAAAGGAAGAGCACACAGAAGGAATGCTTGGTTTTAAATAGACTTGGAGACAGTTACAGAGGCAGTATTTCATTTTCTTCTTTGGCGCTTGAGAAGTTCACTATGCATACATTATAGACCAAATGTCTATGTCATCCCAAAGTTCATGTTGGAAACATCTCTCCACAGTGAGATGGTATTAGGATGGAAGGCCTCTGGTAGGCAATTGGGTGGGGTGATAAGTATGCAACCCGCTGAATTGGGGTCAGTGCCCTCAGAAGAGCTGTGAGTTGAGCTTGCTCTCTCTCTCTCTCTCTCTCTCTCTCTCTCTCTCTCTCTCTCTCTCTCTCCTTTCACTCTGCTCAGCCATGTGCAGAAAAAATACAAGTTGGCATTCTGCCAGCTAGAAGAGGACCCTCATCAAATGGAAAATCTCTGGTCTTGGATTTTCTGTCTCCAGAATGTGACAAATAAACCTCTGTTGTTTATTGTAAACTTTGTTGTGACAACACAAACTGTTAAGACAACTGACAGAAGTAATCTCTCTAATGGGGCACAGGCAGGAATGGCATATGAGTTCCAGAGCTGAGATAAGTTAGTTTTAAGATAGAAGTTGGAGATATTATGAGGTTGAAGGTTAGAACAGAAGTTGAGAACTTAGTTAAATTCACTTTACTAGAAATTATCAAGAAGGAAAGGGTAGGACATGGGAAAGAGACAGTAGGGGAGGGAAGGAAACTTATGGCCAGAAACACTTTTGTATATCCAATGATAAGAGAAGTATCCAGTCAGACTGATGGTGAAATGAACTGTACGCAACAGGAGACTGAACATGATAAATGAAAATTTTTTCTTTTGTTTTAAATAAGTTACTTATATCGATGTTATGTACATTGGTGTTTTGCCTGCATGTATGTCAATGTGAGGGTGTCAGATCATAGAGTTACAGTTGTGAGCTACCATGTGGGTGTTGAGATTTGAACCTGGGTCCTCCAGAAGAGCAGTCAGTGTTCTTTGCTGCCAAGCCATCTTTCCAGCTCGATAAATGAAGTTTTAAAAAATTAAAATGTAGAGGGAGAATGGCAACACTTTGAGCACCACAGAGAGTATAAGTGGATCAGGAAGGAAGATTGTCATTTGCTTTTAGTGTTGGCAAGTCATGTGCTACGATGGGCATAGTCTCCTGGGAGCAGTAATAGAAGAAAATAGACTGTAATGGATTGGGATGTGAGTGGTAGGAAATAAATCAGTTAGGCTGCAAAACTGTCCTCCTCTACAATGCCGACCCTTTAAAGTAAGGAGTACCATGCTCTGAGAGCCACAAGAAAAGAGCAAGGCAGGCAAGTTTTACTTTTGTTTTTTTTATTTAGTAAGAGGGGGAAATGAGGACATTCCCATGCCAAAGAGACCGATCCTGAGAAAGGTAAATGTTGAAGAAAAAGAACAGCTGTGGAGAGCTTCTTTTATTATTATTATTAATTATTCCATTCATTTACACCTCAACTGATATCCCACTTCCCAGTTACCCCTCCACAGATCCCCCATCCCACATTAACCCTCTCCTCCCTCCCCTTTGCCTCTATGAGGGTGCTCTCCTGCCCCACTGCTCCAACATCCCCCTATGCTAGGGCATCAGACCTTGTGGAGAGCTTCTTAATCACTTGAGGGAGGAGACTTGGAGGGAATCTCTGCCTGGCGAAACTAGGAAAGGGTTAGGAAAGGCCTCCTATAGGAACTTAGCTGTGCCAGGTGAAGGCAAGGAGTGTTCACACGACATAGACTGGGGTCTCTGGGGTCTCTGATATCTGGAAATTTCCTGATGATGTTAATTTACCCTTTGGGGCCTTCATAGCTTAAAACACACAATCAAATTAGTCGTCTCCAAAATCCAGACGATAAAACAACTTTTATGCAGAATGAAGTTTAGTGTTGTACTCATGGCACAAACTCAAAAAGTAGACAGTACAGTGACCCTGGCCAGTGGTCACTGAGGGGCACAGCATGGGGATCCATCTGCAGAATTGCCTTTTCCCTCTTTGGGGCTCCCCTGACCAATCTGTAGAGCCTTGCTTATTCCTCAGTTGAGAGTAAACAGGTCAAGTTTAGCTGGTCTGAGGCTCCCCATCTTACAGTCCTTTCTCAGCATGCTTTCTTCCTCTTCTCTGCTCTCCTTATGAACCAGCATTGAAGATGTGTTCTGAGCAGTCTCAGGAACCTGAAAAGGCAAGTTATTTTTATTTGATATCTGGAAATTTCCTGATGATGTTAATTTACCCTTTGGGGCTTTCATAGCTTAAAACACACAATCAAATTAGTCTTCTCCAAAATCCAGATGATAAAACAACTTTTATGCAGAATGAAGTTTAGTGTTGGCACAAACTCAAAAAGTAGACAAAATTAATAAATTTTCTTAATTAATAAATTAAGAAAATCTATTACTGATGATCTCTACAAATACAATTTAGCTTTTCTTGTCACACACAAAAGTAACTGTGAAATTAAAAGGTTGAGCTAGGAGGGTTATAGTGAAAGTAAGGGAGGGAGAGAGGGTGAGGTGGGAGTTGGTGGGAATGAGACTGGGCTGGGAAGGAAGAATACAACTCAGCACTTAACAGATGTAGCTCTGGGATGCACAGTGAAGAACGTCCATGTTCAAGCTTCTGATCTGAGACTGTAACAATCAACTACTCTACTTACTGCTTCAAAGATATTGTCTATTGACACTGTGTCCACTGACAAAGAGGCCATTTCTCCTCGTAATTGTAGAGTGCAGATGCAGTCAAAAGATTATATGCAGATTCATGTAAAACTTACAATTCCTTATTCACATACATGTGCAATATTATAAATACTAAAAAACTGTGGTTGAGAACAGAAACATGAACAGAATCCAGGAAACTAGGATATATTTATGCACAAGCTATCAGGAGGTGACTTTCATGCTATTTCAGTGTTTTGTTCATTCCTGTTTTACCTTATGCTACCATGCATGTAGGATGCAAGTGAGACCACTGTGATCCCTGTTTAACCTGAGCCTGTGCACTTAGACGGATCCTACTGCCTGCCTGGTGAGTCACTGGACTATCACTGCACACCCTGGCTGAACTCTGACCAGATCCAGAAGAGGGGGGAGGGATTAGGTCAAGGACTGAAAACAGGATGTGATTGGGGAGGGGGGAGGAGAATGCTTTGGGAAAAAGCTTTAACAGTTCAGTTGGAGAAGGCAGTTGGAGAAAGCAGTTGAAGAAAGCAGTTGGAGTTAGTTGGAGCCGGGAGAGGGTTAGAGAAAGCTGTTTGTGAGAGGGAGAGGAAAAAGCTGCTCAGAGAGATAAAGAAGAAATCTGTTTGGAACCTTCCTGGCCTTTGTGTCACTTTTCCCTGTCTCTGCCAGTCAGAGTTCGGGAGTTTGCGACACATGCAGCTCCAAACTACATCACTAGAGATAGTTTCCCCGGGAAGACTTATACAAACAAACACACACATGTGTGCATGAACACAGGAACAAAAACACACATCACTCTTTGTATGTATGTGTATATTTGCTTTTATTTAAGATATAAGTATATTTTATTTGACCATATTTAAGATGTTGACTTTTCCCCAAATACAGGAATTTATTTTCTCAGAAGATTTTTTTAATTTAGCATATACTTTAATGAAAATTCGTACCTTTAGAAAATGGTGATATTAAGCTAAGTAGTGTTGGGACTTCTCCATAGGCTTAAGATGCAATTACACAAATTCTCAGTGTTTTGAGGCATGTAGTAGATATGTTCTTCCATTGGAAGTCTTTGTGGCAGACCCACAGGCTGGATTCTTGTCATGTGTTTAATCACTTCTGACTTTATATTCACTGAAGAGTTGTTCTTATGAATTTGAGGGCACATGCTTTTTCTAGCATTTTTACTATATCTTTCTCCAAGTTCTTAGAATGATTTAAAAAAAAAAGTGTAGTTTATAAGGGCCTTGAGCCCCCCAGCATATTTTCATAATCTTTGAGATGGGGCCAAAGCACATTGTCTGGAGTTCTTGGTTTGAAACATCCAGGACAAATCCAATCTGTACCAATGAGTGATTCTATACCTTTTCTTTGCTTGGAGGCCTCTGAATGACAGAAAGCAAAACCCCTTCCATGAGTGTAGCAATCATTCCTTTTAGAAACTGATGAACACTACATCTACCATGTTCAGGCTTTCCTAATACCAATAGTGGCAGAAGTTGATAACATGTAAGCCAAGCTATATCGTAAGAGCTGGGGTCTGCTAAGCATCCTCAAAAGAAACCATAACCAATTCTGCATCTTTTTGTTTTCCATGACAATGCCATTCTATTTAAAAGGTCTTCTCAAATTCACACACAGATTTGTATATCATTATATACCATTATTGAGAAGTCTATCAAAGTATGTACTAAAATGTATCACTCTGGCCCCCTTAACTAATGATTTTTGTTGTTTTCAGCATTTACTCTTAAACATTTCTGTAGTAAATACTAATGCATATACATTGTGAGTACACTGACAGATTTAATTTGTAGCAGTTGCTAAAAGATATAACTATTTTCAGTCTTGATGGATATTGCAAAACTGTCTTCTAGAAAGTATGAGGCAATTTATACTCTCAACAGAGTATGAGAGAATCCACTTATCCAAACCAAGGCCAGAACTAGGAAAATCCAACTATTCTAATTTTGGACAGTTTAATAAGAAAGAAATACAATCCATACACAATTGTAACTGAGCATGAACACCATTTGCATGCATCATTATTGTATTATTGGTAGTTTTTGAGAAATGTCTTGTACTTTGCAGGAATTGATTTGTTCATCTTCCTTTGGCGAATTTACATGCTATGTTAGCAAATTAAGAAAATCACCATTTTGCTAGGTACATAAAACTTCTTTTAAGTTCCTATTCTAGCAAAGACTTATGGGTTAAGAACTTGGTCCTCACCTGTAGTGATGTTGAACAGTGATAGAAACTTATGAGATGACCCTAGTGGGCAATGCTTGATTTTTAGGAGTTGGCCATTAAAGGAATTTCCTCCTCTCTTGCCTGTTGCACCTCAGCCAATAAATGAATCGTTTTCTCACTTGATGCTCACATTATGATGTATTTGCCTTTCCACTGGCACAAAGTAAAGACTCTGCCATTGACTCAAACTGTTAAAAGCAAGAGTATGCAAAAGTATCAGACATTCAGTGAAATCACTGGGTTGTGTGTGTGTGTGTATGTGTGTTTGTGCGCACGCGCACGCGCGCGTGCATGCTTGTGTGTGTCCTGTAATAAAGAATTAGAGTCATATGACATGGATAATTATAAAATAGAGATGATTTACTAAGAAAGAGAAAAACTTTCTTGAGAATAGAAGTAGACTAAAGAGCTAGGAATGAGCCAAGGCATAAAGGCTCTGAAACATCAGAGATCCTCTATAAGCTGTTTATAGAGCCCATGTATTATCCTAAACTTGGAGAGCATAGGTTGTTGTTGTGTTTTGTTTTTGCTTCATTCTGTTTTGTTTGTCCCATGTGCTATTATGCTACATGTAGTCTATGGATAGAAGAGATTCTGGTCTTGCTCTGCCACTGTTTTGAGTTGGTTGGTTTTATAATATTTTTTATCTATTCTTTGAAAATTTTATATGTATATACAATATATTTTGATCATACCTACTGTCCTTTTTTCTTCTCCAGTTCTCCTAGACTCACCCTAATAATCCCTCCAAACTTACATCTTCTTCCTTACTAAAATTTTACTTTTACTATTGTTTATGAACTACTGAGTCCAGTTAGTGTTGCTCACATGCACATTGGAGTGGAGCCATCCATTAGGAGGTAACTTCTTAACATATTTCTAGCTGCTACCAACTGTCATCACTTGCTCAGCTGAGCTGGAACCTCCTGGGCCCCTCCTCTATGCCCCACTGGAATTCTGATTGATTGTTACTGTTTTCTTCTTATGTCAGTAGTGGCATATGATCCTCAAGAACCTCCCTCCCTGCCCTATTCTCTTGCCTCAAAACCTTCAAAACCTTTATTCTAGAAATATATGTCTTGTATTTACATAGGATATTTATAAAACTATAATGTACAGCTCATCAATACACTCTTTCTACACCCAACATTTGACATATAACAGTTATCACCAGTCAGTCTCCCATATGTGATCTGGCAAATCTAAAAATTACTTTCTCGTTCTATTGCCCTGACTCTTAAAATTACTTACTTCCACGTTAAAATTACTTCAATAAGAAAACTTCTAGTGGGTAACTTTGCCTTGAAATACTATATTTACTTATTGATTGATTGATGTATCTAATCAATAAGTTAATAATAATATTTATGACTCCCTAGAGTTAAGAAAAAACAAGTGATATATGGAATTCATTGTGAACCTGTATTTGCTGTTTTATTGAGTTGGTCAATTTATTCAAAATCAGAGTACTTTTATGCCATTATTTAGTATCTAAGATGGAAAATGAAAACTTCAAAGAAGCTAAGTATGCCTGCAAAACCAAATTACTGACAAGGGGCAGAACTGATATTTAAATTTTTATGTGTATCTCCTTAAAGCTTAAGCTTCCTCCCACAAATCTGCATTTGCAACACTCTCTGTTACATGGAAGAAATTACTTCACAAATTGAAAGACAAACAATGTCAGGTCATCCCCCAGCATGAAGCAATTCACACAGATCTTTAGTCTAAGGCAGAGTGCTAAATGTGATAAAAATAGATAAGTTAACAGAAGTGGAATTCTTAAGTCTCATTACATAATAGAAGACTGGCTTGTTTAGGTTTGTGTATGAGGTATGTAAAAGAATCAGAGGAAAAGAGACTGAGACATGAACTTGACTCACATGGCACAATTTTGATCACACAGTTAGAGAGTTTGAGGAGTGTTTAGGGTCTAAGTAGAAGGAAAAACTTCCCATTTACTTCCAGTTGTTGATGTGACTAGATTATGGGTCACCCATAATCACATCAGTTTAATTTTAGTTTCTCTATCTTTCCCTCCCTCAAATCAATTTTCTGGGCAAGAGTCAACCCTTATTTGTTTATAGATTATCTCTGGCTATTTTTATGCTACAATGAAAGGGTAGAAAGATTGCATATGGTTTACAAGGTCCTAAAAAATGTCTACCGTGTTGGTAATGCTTGCATCTATGACTCCTGATCTCAGATTCCACCTCACACCAATTACAATAACTAAGGTCAAAAACTCGGGTGACAGCAGATGCTGGCATGGATGTGGACAAAGAGAAACACTCTTCCATTGCTGGTGGGATTGTAAACTGGTACAACCACTCTGGAAAGCAGTCTGGCAGTTCCTCAGAAAATGGAAATACTTCTGCCTGAGGTCCCAGCTATTCCACTCCTGGGTATATATACGCAAAATATGCTCCAACATAACAAGGACACATGTTCTACTATGTTCACAGCTGCCTTATTTATAATATCTAGAAGTTGGAATGAACCCAGATGTCCTTCAACAGAGGAATTAATACAGAAAAGATGGTATATTTACACAATGCAGTACTACTCAGCTATTAAAAACAATGACTTCATGAAATTGTTAGGCAAATGAATGGAACTAGAAAATATCATCTTGATTGAGGTAACTCAGTCACAAAAGAACGCACACTCACTGATTAGTGGATATTAGCCTAAAAGCTCAGAATACTCAAAATACAATTCACAGACCATGTGACGCTCACGAAGAAGGAAGACCAAAATGAAGGTAGATGCTTCAGTCCTTCTTAGAAGGGGGAACAAAATACTCATGGGAGGAAATACAGAGACAAAGTGTGGAGCAGAGACTGAAGAAAAGGTCATCCAAAGACTGTCCCACCTGGGGATCCATCCAAACCCTGACACTACTGGGATGCCAAGAAGTGCTGCTGACAGGAGCCTGATATAGCTGTCTCCTGAGAGGCTCTGCCAGTGCCTGACAAATACAGAGGTGGATGTTCACAGCCAACCATTGGACTGAGCATGGGATTTTCAACTGAGAGTTAGAGAAAGGACTGAAGGAACTGAAGGGATTTGCAACCCATAAGAAGAACAAAACAATTAACCAACCAGATCCCCCCAAGCTCCCAGGGACTAAACCACCAACCAAAGAGTACACATGGAAGGACCCATTGCTCCAGCCACGTATGTAGCAGAGGATGGCCTTGTCAGACATCAGTGGGAGGAAAGGCCCTTGGTCCTGGGAAGGCTGCATGCCCCAGTGTAGGGGAAAGCAAGGGCAGGGAGGTAGGAGTGGGTGGGCAGGTGGATGAGCACCCTCATAGAAGCAGGGGGAGGGAAGATGAGGAAGCCTGCAAAGGGGACAACATTTGACATGTAAATAAATAAAAAATCCAATAAAAAATCTATTCTGTACAGAGAAAGCTTGCCAAGCCTTATAAAATTGTATTTTTAAAAACATCACTATAATTGACCTATACAAATAGATCAATTTCACTTATAAGAACAAAATGCCATGTAAGGATTTGCAGCATTGATTTAACATCGATTATTTGATTCTCCAAACACTTGCCATTTATTTCAGGCTGTGTTCTGTTGCTACCACAGAATGCTACCCAGTATATAAATTATAAATAATAGAGTAATTTACCTCATAGATCTAGAAACCAAGAAGTCCAGGATTGACGTAGAATCCACCTAAATAGGTACTCCTGTAGAAGCTTCATGGGGCTGGACTGAGTGAGCAAGCTCTCCTCTTCTTAGAGGAATTAGTCAACCAGAGACATGGAATTTTCACTACTTTTTGGAGGCTCTATTTTGACTAATTATTATCATATGGAAATAAACATTCCCACCACATGAGCTTAGAGGAAAGGCAGTCATGCAATAGAGTCATCTGAAAGTGTTTAAAGCATGTTCTCCTAATATTTGGATTTATTTACCCTTGTTACCTAATGATAAACTTTCAGTTATTTGTGATGATTAAAAAGTAAATGCGAAATGGGATTTTGGCTCAGCTAGTAGAGCCTAGCAGATACAAAGTTTTGGCTTAATCTCTAGTACTACATATACTGGGCATAGAAATAACTTGTGCCTGTAATCCCAGCACTCGGGAGCTGGCAGCAGAAGGATCTGTTTAAGATTATCTTCGACTACATAGTGAGTTTGAAGACAATCAGGAACACATGACACTGTCTAAAATTGACAAAAAATAGAAATCTAAAACTGTAATTTTTTTTTAAAAAAATGTAAATTGATCCTAGATACGAGCTAGAAAACACCCTGGAAAACTTTATTTTAAACTTTGTAATAATACAAAGTATTTGGGAAAAAATCATAGACAATCATGGGAAAAAGAAAAGAATCTGGTATAATGAAGAAGCAACTCTGGCTAACATATGCCAATTAGATTATTCTCGCTCAACTCAGAATAAACATTAGTGTTGCTGATTACTTGCTTACATTTTCCTTCTTAAAGCACTTGAGTCATTAGCTAGTTAATATAAAGTGGGTCTGTGGAGCTGAGAAGAAAAATGCCCCAACAGTTCATGGAAACGCACTTTCCATCCAGGAGCTCACTGAGCACCAAGAGCTCCAGAGCTTCAGCTTCTTGACTGGCGATCATATTGCCTTGTGCTCAGAGCCTCCCTACAAAATGTCACATGATGCCATCATCCTCAACAGAGAACACAGGTTATTTGTACACAAATAGTATAGATGTACATGAAAACATCAAACATTTGGAGAAGTTTAAAACTGATATGGGGTAAGAATTTATTATCTCACTCCAATGCAGGCAGGTATCCTATGATAAAGTCATATTGAAAGGTGACCTATATTCTACTAGACCAGGGTTTTTCAATCTTGACATTATTTACATTTGGAACAGCAAAATACTTGGTTGTGGCAGGACCATCCTGGGCTAGTGGGATGTTTGTAGCACACTGGCAACCATCCATTAGATTGCAGTAGCAAACAACCCATCCTCTTAATCCTACGAGTGCTGATAACTGAAAATGTGTTCTACTGTACCTAATGATTGTTGAATTACAGAACTGACCTTGCTTACAGACAACAGCTTTGGGTGTGTGACAGTCCACTTTACCATGTAGCAATAACAAAACCCGTAGCTTCAAACGGCAACCTAGTGCTGCTAGTGGTGGTATTCTGCTCCTTGGCAACAGGATTTAGTAAATCTTCCATGAGGAAAGGGCCATTGCTTAATTTTCAAGTGGCTCTGCAATTTACTGACTGTGGCTGTTTTGACTGTCTGCTTGGCACTGTAAAGAATCATCTTGGCAAAAAGTCTCAATGAAGAACTGCCTAGAGTGGGTTGATTGCTTGGTTGGCATGCTTCTTCATGATTTTCATAATTGGGTTAACGGAAGTGGGGAGACCCACCCTGAACAGGGCCTTCATTGACCTATTTCATACAGTCTATCCCCATCTCCTAATACCTAGTTAAGTATGAACTCATCCATCAATGAACTTTTTTCCCACTGGTGAGGCTCATGTCCTCAGGATCGAATATTCTAAAATGTCACCAAACATGGGAACAAGACCAAACACAAGCCATTTTAGGAGACAATACATGGTTTAAAAACATGAAGAACAATTTTATGATTCAATCATGTCTCTTTGCCCTCTCATATGACCAGTAAAAGCACAAGTAAGGTTGTTCCTTTAGCTTGAGATCATGATTGTGAACGCATGAAATAGAAAACAGCTGACCTGTAATATGCACGTATTTTCTAATAGAAAATAGATTCATTTCTCATACAATATTTCCTAATTATAATTTCTCTACCCTGAAAGGCTCTCCTTCCAGTTCTTCCCACCTCTTCTGCCCTCTAGATCTCCTGTCCTCTGTCATTAGAAAAACTACAAATTTTAAAAATTAAAAAAAAAAAAACAGCTTGTAAGAAATAACAACCAAACATGGCAAAATAAAATATAATAAGATGAAGCAAAAAAAAAAATCATATTAACACTGGGCAATGCAACCCAATGGAAGAGGAAGAGTCCTAAGAGCCAGCATAAGAGTCAGTGACCCAATCACTCTCATGCAAAGGGCCTGGTGGAGACCTATGTACACCTGTATTTGCTGCTTCAGTCTCTGTGAGTTCATATGAGCCTCACTCAGTTGATTCAGTAGGCTTTATTATCCTAATGTCCTCTATTTCCTCTGGCTCTTAAGATCTTTTTTGCCTCCTCTTCTGAGGGATTCCCTGAGCTCTTGGGGGAAGGGATTTAATGGAAACCTCCAATTTAACTCCCTCCACATAATGGCTGGCTGGAGTTCTCTGCATCTGTTAAGGCAGTTAAGACAATAACCCCACTGGCATGCCCACTGGTCAACATGGTCTAGATAGTTTCTCACTGAGACTCTTCCCATTTTTTAGGTTGTATTAAGTTAACAAAACTACCAAAGATAGAGACAGAAAATGCATTATAAGGACACAAGAAAGGACAGGCCATAAATGATTGATGGATTATTTTAAGCCCACTATGTCTGTTGTCACAAACCATTTTTGATATAACAAGTAAACTGAGGTGTGCCACAGACCGGCCTCAGTCAGGGCCCCCCCAATCTGCTGGAGAAAATTGGGGTTCTGGACATGTGGGCAAGGAGTTGGAGAGAAAGGGGTGACAGACAGACACAAATACAAGGGAGTGTGGTATCTGAATGTAATTTGTCTCAAAGCGATCACCAGTCTTATAAGTTACTTTTACACAAAACAGAGGAATGCATACAAAAAACTAACAGGAACCAACTGGGATAAAAAAAAAAAAAAAAAAAAAAAATCAGTGTTAACAACTGGGATCAAAAGCAGCCCCACCTAAGGTCAGCTTATTTTTAGAAGCCAGGGTAAGGGCTTCATGCCCTTGCCATAGTTCCAATTCTAGTCTATTGTATAGTCCACCTTCCCCCTAGGCCATTGTATGTGTATGGGTGTAACTCAGCTATCTATAGTTCTAAGTATCTACTCTGGTTCCTCCCTAGACCACAACCTTCCTTCTTCCTAGATAATTGTAAATTCCTGTGTAGGGCAATGACTTAGCTATCCATGCCCAGGCTCCAGGACTGCCTGGGACTGGTGAAGAATCTACCTTAGCTATATGTCAAAATAAATCCTTAAAGGCACTTATAATAAAGCAATATTAAGGGAAAGCACACAGATTCGTTTACCAACTAAAGCAAGAACAGATTTGGAACATTCATTATTACAGGATGCCATGGTTCCAGGAGACTTAAGTTTCCGTGAACTTTTTTGTTTGGTTGGTTTTTGTTTGCTTGTTTGGGTTTTTTTGTTTTGTTTTTGTTTGTTTTTTTTGTTTTTTTGTTTTTTTTTTTTTGAGACAGAGTTTCTCTGCATAGCCCTGACTGTCCTGGAAATTACTTTGTAGTCCAGGATGGCCTCAAACTCAGAAATCTGCCTGCCTCTACCTCCCAAGTGCTAGGATTAAAGGCTTGTGCCACCAGACCCAGCTTTCTGTGAACTTTTTGGCTTGGGATAGTGTCCAGGTTTTGGGGGACTGTCACATGTGTCACTACTGGAGTGAATGTAGCAGAGGTGGTGTGTAGAATCAGTGATTTTTCACTCAGAAGCTGTTTTATGTTTAATTGTTTGTTTGTTTTTTTTAAGGAACAAAGCTTGATTCTGTAGGGCCAGTGAGAACCTCCATGGGGCCAGTGAGAAACTTTCTGGGGCCAGTGAAGAGTGAGGAAACATACATACTTGGTGGATGAAGCAAACTTCAACAAGCTCCAGCCTCATAACACACACACACACACACACACACACACACACACACACACACACGCATTTGGTGAATGGAACAAAACTACACATACACAAACACATACACAAAGCTCCAACAACCTCACACATACACATTTGAGGGGTGGAGCAAAGCTCTAACAACTTTATATTTTCTCCTACAGCTTCTAAATCTCAGAAAATTCTTTCAAGCAGTATAAAAATTACAATGTGATTACATTCTATTTTATCCCTAATGATTACAGTGAATATGTGTAAGAAAAAACATGTTCCTCAATATCCTCACATGACTAAATGTTTTACCGCTTATGAATTAAACAACAACAAAATTATTCCCAAGAATGGACAAACATTTGTAACTAAACAACTTGTTACAGATTAACAAAGTATAAGCAAGCAAGGTAATTCTCTCAGTCAGTTTTTCTTACTGGCAAGCTACAATTTGCAGTTACAAAGAAAGGATCAATTATTTTATTATTTATCTTTAAAAGTAATCTTATAAAAATATTAAGAGAATCATAAATGAAAACTTTTATATAAGAAACAACTAGTCATTTCTACTTTAAATTCTCAGGTGCATAGTAATCATATCAGGAAGCTGCAGGCAAAAGTGGGTATAAAAATTTAATCATCACCATGATCACTAGCTCAGCTTTAGCAAGAAAGGCACATCAGCTAGTACTAGTTGGGTTGCCATTGTTCTTGTTCCCTGACATTAAAAACATCACTCACTCAATAATCAAAAGTGTGCTTTTCTGAACTCTATATTGTAAGATTTTTCTACGTCAAGGCCACCAGCAAAAACAAGGACTAATTTTCCAACAACCTACATCTCCGAATTCTTTCCAAGACTGATGGTCGTTGCTAACAATATACATCTCTAAGTTCTTTCAAAGGTGGTGGTTGAATCATTATTCTGCTCTGGCAGCAGTGCTTGAAAAAGTTCAATGACTAATATTGTAGGTCCCTATCACATTGCCCAGTGAGGGGCAGGAAGCCCGCTTAGAGTATTCATACAACTCATAAATTAGGATTGACATGAGGGCAAGAAGCAGAGCAAAACTCACAACACCATGAAGTCCTCAAGCCACCTTGGGGCTGCCTCTCTGAGGCACACCCTCAGTGCCTGTGCTAACCAGTGCGCTGCAGTCCATGAGTTCTAAAGACACTGAGGGCCCCAACAGTCTCTGTTCTCAAATTTGAGATTTATGCTCTTAGGCAAAGCATTTCTTGAGTAGCAGAACGACAATGTCCTTAATCATCCATTTTGTCACCAGCTACATAAGCAACACTAGAACTTCATGGCATTGCTGGGATGTACATGTATGTCTGAAAGTCATACATTATCAGTCACACACAAATAATCCATCTTATTCTAGCTAGCCAAGGTTCTACTCTTCATTCATTTTTAAAACTGTAATGAAATCTTATTCTCTTAATTTTTGAAACTTTAATTAAAATATAATTTTATCATTGCTTTCCTTCCCTTTCTTCTCACCACCTCCCGCTACCAGGTCCCCTCAACTAAACTCTCTTACAAATTCATGTCCTTTTGTTATTATTGTTATTGTTACATATATACATAAATTCATAAATACATAAAAATAACCTACTTCACTCATTGAATATTGCTTATAGTGTATGATTTCACATATGTATGTGACTTCAGGTATATGTGTATCTTCAGGTATGTGTATAATTTCAAGTGTGTATATGACTTCAGGTGTATGTATGATAATTTGGTATTGGATAACCAATTATGGGACTAATCCCTAGGTCATTCTGTCTTCCATCTCTCAGCATTACTTAGCTATATGTAATTCTTAGTTTAAGAACGCAGCTCCATGACAATTTCCTCTCCCATGTTAGCATGTCCATTGGTGTTATCTTTGTTTAGGTCCTACTTAGATAGCCATATTGTTAATGTATTATAGGTATAGCTTCCCTGTCCTGTTAGGAGATAAGCTGGATACAAACTTCCTAGACCTCTGACTCTTAAACAGCTTCCCATCTCCTCTTCTGCTGTGTTCCTGAGCTTTGGGCACAGAAGTTGCCTTGTAGATGTATCTAATAGGACACAGCAGCCAATTAGCTGTTCTCTGCATTTTGAACAGTTGTGGTTTTCTATAATGGTCTCTCCTGCAGAAAGAACCACTGCTGATGAGGAGTGGGAACTATTCTATTATGTGGGAATAAAACAAGGTTTTAGAATGTGGTAAGGAATTATGATGGCCTAGTAAAGTGGCTTTAGTAGTTTCTCTTTTAAACCGATGTCCTCAATAGTCCTAAATTTTTGTCTAGGGTTCAAATACCAGGCATAATTGTTCTCCTGTTGAGCTTGTCTTAAGCTTAACTAGACATGAGTGCCCCTGTTGCATCTTTAGGAGTATCTTGCCATGATGGTTATGTTGTGGTTCAAACATTAAAAATGTGTAGGACTATTCATTGCTTCCGGCTCCTGGCAGTTTGCATAGCACCTTCACATATCATGAAAACTAGGCCACAGGGAGGAAGCTAGCAGATAAGATCTAGCTGGAATCTTCCTTGCAGTTCTATGCCTGACGTATATGGTATCTTCAGCAACAGAGACTTATTTTCTATCTCTGTGAGGCAATCAAGAGCAGCAACAATATACTATGTTGTTTTGGGAGTCTCTTGAACTACCCTGACCAACAACTCAAATGGAGATTTCTTATGCCTAGCAGTGAGATTTTTGTTATGTACATGTGTCTCTTCTAGGGAGCACTGTCAGCCCAAGTAGCATGACTTCATTCATAAATATTGTATATGAGTGTAAGTATATGCACTTACAGATATAACATTTGTAATTTTAAGTAAGTATAAAATGATTCCTTAGGCCTTTTCAAGCATCCTTAGCTTTTGTTCCGTCCTCCCTACACTCCTTCTGTAGCAACCTCTCCCATTTAGAGCCACTTCCCATTTTTCCATTTGTCCCTTCCTTTCACCTGTTTCCACATCACCCTTCGTGTCCCCCCTCCTCATACCTGCCTTCTCACGCAAAAGTCCTTCTGCAGCTTTCATTTCACATCCATGTAAGTTTTTGAGTATATACATACTTATATGTATTTAAATCTAGGTTGCACATTTGAGAAGAAAATTTAATATTTATCTTTTTCTTTTCTCATTATCATTTTTATTCTTGCATCCTCAGTGGCTCTATGTTTATTCCTATTCTGGTTTTATCAACTCTAACTGTCATATAACCACACACATTACAAAGGAGACTGAGAAATGAGCCCTGGTTTATAACTTTCTTATCCAGGCTATCTTGTTTAGAACTATAAGCCATACATGAGAACACAGATGTAAGTGCAATTAATTTAAATAAAACAAATTTTGAGTTCCTCAATTCTAGCAAACTATATGAACCCAGTGACGATCATGTTGGATAAGGCATCAAGTATCAAGGAAATGAAATGTATCCTCTGAGTGGTTCCAAATTCAACGTAGTTGACAATTAAAATGAACCATTACGAGTACAGGTGTCTTTCATTTAGGATATTGGGTAATTTTGTTTGTTAGCTACTTGGAGGCACAGTGGATGCTTGGAAGAACACATGTGAGGCACATTCGAACAAAGCATCCTGAGGATGGGAGAACCCACCACAAATATGGATGGCACCATCCCAAAATCTGAAATCCAATACTGAATAAAAAGGAAAAGGAGAAAGCTAGAGAAGCGCCAAAGGCTTCTTCAGTATTGATGGGACTGGCTCTTGTTCTAACCATCATGCCTTCTAAGCATGTTGGCCTCCGAAGTTGAGCCAAAATAAAACAAATAAATTCATTAAGGTGTTTTTCAGGCATTTTGTTACAGCAAAGAGAAAGGGGACTGATATGTTCTTATATAAAAGTCTTTGGGGAAAAAAATCTTTTAAAACAAAATTAGCCCATATTTTATCTTTAGAATGTCAAAGTTCCAAAATTATAGGATAATTTAAAAAAAAAACAAAAACAGCAACTTGTAAATTTGTCTAGACTTCAATAAAATCACATAGAAACACATAGAAACACACATCCCAATTGCTCCTCTAAAATCCAACTAAAGATAACAAATAAACAAGACAGCAACTTTTAGATATTTAATGACACTTCCTGTGCCAGTTATTTTATAAAATATTAATGAGGAAATTTGTGGTAATAAGTGCTAATGCATTTTATCTTGAATGTGTAAGCCCTGGTAGATGATTCTTTATAGTGGCACTCAGTAGTACCAAAGGTATATTAAAACAATATATTAATTGGAGGGGATCTAAAAATAATACTCAAGTTCATATCTACAGTGTTAGTAGTTTCCTACTATTTTTTTAGAATTAAAAGTGATTAATATGTTGTAATAGTAGTAGGAGCTATTATCCTAGATACAGAAGATATATGAATATGTGATCTCAATGGTGACATCTCGGGAGCAATAACAAGTTCCTTGTTAACTATCACATGACCAGGAAGCACACTAATTCATCGCCAGTTACTTAGTGCGCATAGTTTGAAACTCAGTGTCACTCAATTTGAAAAACTAAAATAGTAATGATGCTATAATAAAACCAACTTTTATTTTCATCCTTTTCAATGCCCCCACTTCCAAATCCTCACTTGAATACATTGCTTATGTGCTATTTCTTATCCTACTGAAAAATGAAAGCACGGTTTAGAAATTTATTTTGACCAACCTGCAAATCACTTAAATATTGACATCTGCCCAGCAGTTATGATTTTATGCAAACATTAATTAAATTTGTCTCTGCAAGGTCGAAAATTTTGTATGATAACCCTGCTTATGATTATATTAATGTGTACTTTTCTTTTAGAGGCTAAATAGTAAAAGAAGAGAGATACTTCACAGAATGCCTGAGTAAGATTGAAATTTTCAAACCAGTAAAGTCCCATGAAGGTTCAAAGGCATGGCATGAAGATTTTCATAAAATTTCTGCTTTATATAGCATGACTCACTTATTCAGCAGACTCTTTTGAGAAACTTTCTTTAGGCAAATATGAATCTTAAACTAAGAAAAGTCAAAGACAAAACAAGAAATGATGCATTTGTAAGATAGGTTTAGTAACTCTACCTCCAAATACTTTTAAAATAGGGAGAGAGGAATTCGAAGAATTCTGAGGGAATAAGACCTAGAGGGAATTATTTAATGTTCCTAAGGACAGTCACTGGATCCTTGTGGTATATTTTATATGCACAGAAGAAGACAAAAGAATATAAAAGAGTATCTCGAGGCTCAAGCTTAGGTTTTCCTTAGTTCATTAAAATTTGATTAATCATTTGTCCCAATTATTTATTACTCAATTATCTAGCATAAAACTACAAATTTAACCATTTCTGGTCTTAATTAGTTTATGAAAGTTTTTATATCAAATGAAGCACTTATTAAATAAATTTGTATTTTATGATTTGTAACCACAGCTCTTTTTATTATTTGTTTATTTATTTATTCACTTAATATCACAATATCAGCCCTCTCCTCCCAGTACTCCCTCATGCTGATCCTTTCCCCATTCCCTCCTCTTCTTTTCTGAGGAGAAGCCCCCCTCCATGGTAACACACACACACACACACACACACACACACACACACACACACCACATGAAGTCACTGCAGGACTAGGCATATTCTCTTTCACTGAGGGCAGACAAGGTGGCCCAGTTAGTGGAACAGGATGCACAGGCAGGCAACAGACTCAGGACAGCCTCTGTCCCAGTTGATAAAGGACCCATATGAAGACCAAGGTGCACTTCTGCTACATATGTGTGAGGTCCTAGGTCCAGCCCATGATCATTCTTTGGTTGGTGGTTCAGTCTCTGAGAGCCCTCAAGGGTCTAGATTAGTTGACTCTGTTGGCCCTTCTGTGATTTCTCTGACCTCTTCAGGTCCCTTAATCCTTCCACAACTCTTCCACAGGACACCCAAGTTTCATCTAATGTTTGGATGTAGGTCTCTGCATGTGTTTCCATTGGCTACTGGATGGAGCCTCTCAGAGGACAGTTATGCTGGGCTCCTCTCTGCAAGCATAATAGAGTATCATTAATAGTGTCAGTTCTTGCTCTTGTGCTGGGTGTCACGTTGGGCTAGTCATTGATTGGCTATTTCCTCCATCTCTGCTCTATCATTGTCCCTGCACATCCTGTAGCCAAGACATGTTTTGGGTCGAACGTTTTGTAGGTAGGTTGCTGTTCTTATCCCTCCCCTAGAAGTCCTCCCTGGCTATAGGAAGTGGCCACTTCAGGATCCATATCCCCCACTGCTAGGAGTTTTAGCTAGAGTTGCCCCCATAGACATTGTGGAGTCTCTTCTCTCCTACCCCACCCTCCCTTGATAACTATAGTTCTATATCCATGAAGCCTATTGCCCAACTAGCTTAACCAAATTCCACAAGGTTGAGGTTCAATGAAAGTCCCTGTCTCAAAGAGTAAAAGCAGCCAAGAAAAGATACCCAGTTTCAGACTCTGGCCTTTTTGCCATCATACACACATGAACACATGTTTACATATACCCTCAAGTGCATGTATGATCTCTCTCTCTCTCTCTCTCTCTCTCTCCCTCCCTCCCTCCCTCCCTCCCTTCCCCTTGAAGGAAAATGAAAGTTAAAATGAAAGGCCTGTGATTCATGTAATTTATGTCAAATAAGTACAGAGAAAAATTTGTGGGCTTAGAGGTGGGACAGGCCTAGGCACGCCCAGGCAGGCTTTTGTTTAAAACATTCCTGACATAGTTTCGAGTCATATGTTAACCAGGTGTTCTGTTAACTTACACGTACCACTCTGCAAATGTGTTGGCATTTAAACGGACCAATCATCTGTAACCGCGCCAATTCTCCGGAGCCCCCGACCTCTCTCCCTATAAAAACCCCTAGCTTTTGAGCCACATGGTCCATTTCTTGTTCTCCTGCGTGAGATACGAATCGGCCCGCCCTTAAACTACCTCATGTTTTTACATCAAGATGGTTTATTCGTGGTTTTTGGGCATCACCTTCTCAAGACTAAAGTGGGAAGGGCTCCCCACGAAAGTCTTACACCCTCACTCATAGATGCCCACCGATTCTGAAGCAATACTTAAGGAAATGGAAAGATGTGTCTTGCCATGCCTTCCTTTATCTTCCTTGCTCTGCACATACAATCTGCTCCAGGGACATCGCAATGCTTCTTCGAAGCAGCTGGCCAGGTGTCTCAGATTCCACACTCCCCACCTGTTAGCAGCACCAATAACTGGCCCACTGGTGGGATTCTGTCTAAACTCCACTCCCACACTTCCTGGCAGCAGCCAGGTATGCTCCTCCCCACAGTGACCTGGCAATAGCCAGGTAGGCCTGGCCCACTATAAAAGGAGCTGCTTGCCCCCTCCTCCTACTCTTGTCTCTCTTGCCTTTTGCCCCCTTGCTCTCCCCCCTCTCTCTATTTCCTTCCCCCCTCTCTCCACGTGGTCATGGCCAGCCTCTACTTCTCTACTCTCTCCTTCTCTCTGCCCCTCTCTTTGCCTCTACTGTTCTCTTAACTCCCCTCCCCATGCCCTCAATAAACTATTCTATGCTATACTGTCATGTGGCTGGCCTCTCAGAGGGAAGGGATGTCTGGGCATGGGCCTGCTGAGGCACCCCCTTCCCCCACACCCAGATAGAATGTATATTAATGCTCATTATCTTCTTATGATCACAACACCCATCCCAGGCCTAAGGAAGTGAAGCAGTAGGACTATGCTTGACAATTTTGAATTAAAGCAACTATGCAGGTGACTTTGAAGTAAGTCCCAGGATGAGAATTCACTGTTTTCAAACAACATTTGTAATGGGAATGTGCAACAATTACTACGGAAACAAAGTCACTAGTAAATGCATGAGCAATGGCATGTCATACCAGGATGGCAATAAGCATGTGCACCTTATTTTGTTGAATCTTACCTTTGCCATTCAAAGTATCTGTGAGTGAAAACCATTTTTTAATTTGATGCATTTCAGTTTTTTTCACCAGAAAAATACATCTCAGTTATTCAAAGACTGTTGAATTAACTTTTGTAAAGTGTTTACAACAGTGCTTGACAATCAAACCCTTAAAAACGGTGACTATCTTTAGAACTAGCAGTACATAATGTATAGTTTCATACTGTATTATTAAATCTCCTTAATGCAACTATACTTTCTATTGCCTCTATTTTATATATTAGCTACTGAGTCTGAAGAAATTTAAATTGACAAATGAGTCAGTATCTTGTTAGTATCAAAACATAATTCAAAGCAATTTCAGTTCTAAAAACTACTGATTTGTGTAGCTGAAAATTCCCAAAGCAGAATCCAAATTGCTGTATCAGGCCTTGGATATTTTATACCCTGCCTCAGAAGACAAAAATGACTTCCAGCTCTACCCCATGTATTCTGCTAACTGCTAGCTGGGGGGAAAATACCTCTTTGCCTTTTTTTGACAAACCTTCTGGATTTCTTGAAGGAATGTGTACTTCCATGGTATTGTGGGAATGTGTGACCTTAGAGAACATAAGATGACTGCTGAAAGACCTTGCTAGAATAGCATGCTGGGGACCTTCTGCTAGAAGGATATGATGAACACTCTCTTCCAGGAATGACCCAGCAAAACAAGCTTTACAAGAAAGCCCAGATTGTAATCCCAGCACTTAGAAGGCAGAGGCAGGTGGATTTCTGAGTTCGAGGCCAGCCTGGTCTACAGAGTGAGTTCCAGGACAGCCAGAACTGCACAGAGAAACCCTGTCTCAAAAACCAAAACACCACCCACACACACACACACACACACACACACACACACACACACACACAAAAGCCCCCTATTGCTAGGCAGGTGGAGATAATGACCAAGAACTTTTCAGTTCCCTCTTCTGGTTTCTAAGACCTCCTCTCACCTGGGGTGATCATTGGCTGCTTAAGGAAGGTCATGAAACACTTGCCTCCCCAGAAGAGAGAGGCTAATTACCATTTCTAAAGCAGGGGGAATTAAAAGGTCAGCAATGGGCTTAAACCAACTCTTGTTACCAAGGACTACCCTTAAACTGTATAAAAAGTGAGTGCTTAGGAGATTTAGGATTGCCTCTGCCCTGATTGCAGGACGACCCCAGTGCGCTGGATCAATAAACCTCTTGCTTGTTGCATTGATCTCTGTCTCTGTGTTTCTTTGAGTGGGACATCCTGGACACAAGGCTCTTCTGGTCTTACACTGTTCTAGTCATATTCATCTTCTGATGAGATCACATGACTGACTGTCTTTTCAGTGAGGAAGGAGGTCAGACCCCCTGATGCATACTCTCTTCTCGCAAAAAGGAAGAAAATAAATCACAATCCTCCAATAAGAATAAGGCAAATGGGTAAGAACAAAGCCACCAGATGTTATTTTGTGTAGCTTCCAGCAGTCACGGAGAACTGGGTACACCTGAAAGGGGGGCTGGGAATGAAATAAGATGGGTGGGCAAGAGAAGAATGAAGTCAAGACAAAGATTTCGGATCATGGCTCAAAGTTTAATTGTCAGCTCTGCTTTTATATAGGCAAAACCCAAAGACCCAACCCTTTGTTTTTGTTGGGTTCTGTTGCTTTGTTTCAGCTGGATTGAGTTGCAAAGTAAGCTCAGGAGGCGGTCAACTTCACAGGAAATGCAAATGTGGCAAGGCAAGGCAAGGCACTGACTCCCAGTCAGGTTGCAAAGCCATCTGAGGTTTGTTTAGCCTATTCAAGGCTGGGGGAAGGTCACAATTTTGACTTGTGGTTTCAGAGCACAAACTTAAATAGATCTCAATCCATGGTGGTTGAAATGTATGCTTGATACTTCTCACCACTTGATGGATTTGGAATAAAACCATAGAAGCATGATCTCTGTGAGCCTGCTTTCCCTGCTGAATTCTCCTCTGAATGTGTTCATAACTCTCCAAAATAGAATCACCAGCTGGAGATAAAACATTTAGAACATACCTGTAGAGAATATCTCAGATTGGAACTGTAGCATGCCAGTGACACAAAACAGACTTCAAAAAGAGGTAGAGTCCTATTTATTTAGAGATGTTTGTCCTTTATGACCTCCTAAATAGTGCCTTCTGAAATTAAACTGTTCAGCACGTTTAATTTTGTTTGCTAAGTCCCAGATCTGCAAAGCTACAACCTTGTCCACAAATAGCCCCATTTAAAGTTGGAAGCTGAATCAAAGAGGAAATAACTGTGCTGTGGCAAGTGTTCAGAGAAAATAATTTAGGACTCATCACTAGCAATTAGAAGTACTGTCCTTATTATTACCAATAATCCTAACACACATTACAAGTCGAGGATCTCCACCTTCCTTTGCCAGGCATCAGGGAAGACAATGTGTTAACATATTATTCTCCTAGAAGAAACAGAGACTATCCTGTTATCTTAATGAGGATAAAGAAACAACTGGTAGTAATGCTACATATTAGGGAAGTTACTGTAAGAAACCATAGGAAAGGATAAAAATAAATGCCATGGAAAGAAATTTAAATGTCTACAATGATACATTTGGGGTCTGAAGGATTCCATGATCTTGAAATACCCATATTTTTATTCCTCACATTTTTGCTAATGATTCAGAAAATCACTAACTTTTCTTGGACACCAAAGGTAAAAGTTTTCATTTACTATAGAAATGACATAGTAGGTGAAACCAGTTCTATCTGGATAAACTAGAAAATTGACTGTGAAACCACATTGATCAGTCACCAGAACTCTGCATTTAGCACTCATGCTGTGCTAGGTTTGACAGACAGGGTGAGCAGACAATGCAGATTTCCCTTCCAGGAAGTTCTATTAATTTATAATATAAAACAAACACAAGGTAAGTAACTGTCACTAAGCATCGCTTAGTTACACTGGTGCAAATACAGGAACTCTACTTCAGGTGTCTTGCAGTTAAATTACAGGTAGGAAGATAAATGATCCTGCTAACTTTTTTTTTTTTTTTTTTTTTTGAGAATTAGCTATGTGAGAGGTAATGTTATAAATTCTAAGACTTCTGTTTATTAAACTATTCAAAATGGGTACATTTATCTGTCGAACCAGAAAGTTCTTCAGGAACAGCAGTGCCTGAGCTCACGGCATCCACCTATCCATGGTTACTTTACACAATCTGTCACAGGCATCTGCTGAGCAATTTTTTTTTTTTTTTTGACTAAAAAAAGTATTCAGAACTCAGCTGACTGTGCAAAGAAAAATGAAAGCAGTAAAACTTGAATATGCTCTGGCATACCTTCAGCTTTATTAAAAACTATAACTGTATCTTCTGTTTGCTTGATGTAATTGTAGACTCAGAGACTTACTGCTGAATAAGCTCACCATTTCTAGCTTTTTCTGAACTCTGGCTGGCTGGTTCAACTAAGCTGTTCTGGACCAAACACCTTTCTAAGATGAATAATTCAATCTGGCTTCTATCAGCTTCACACTGAGTTGCTCTACTTGACCTTAGACTAACTCTGGCAATTTGTTCTAAATCTTCTGGATCCTTATTCTCTGGCTTCAACTTCTTCTACTATCACTGCACTGACTCCAAACTGACTCAACTCTCTCTCTCCCTGTGCTTCTTTTAAATAGCTTCTCTTTCCTGTGCTGTTCTTGTGAGAGTTGGGCCTATTCTCTCTCTGATTCATTCTGTCAGATCTTTCTCTGATTCATCACTTTGTTTTCCCCTTAATTAGACGTTACTTTCAAACATAGCTACTTTCTTCTACTAACCAACTTTACTTTAAAGGTTTGTACTAAGGGCATGTCTGCAATCCAGCTGGATCACACAGACATAGGTCTTTGGATGTGATCCCCTGATAGAGCAGCCACGTTGCTGGATTGATGTTCCTCTACAGAAAAACAGTAGCACATATACTTATCACTTAATGTTCAGCTACAAATAGAAGCTTCACATTTGATAGATTTTTCTGAAGCCCCTACAAAGTATCTGTTGATTTTCGTAGTACACTTGGCTTCACTGTTTAACAGTTTAGATGTGGGTAGATACAACAGACCATGAGTACACTTTCCTTATGAAATGTTGAATCCTCAATTCCAGAGTGACTCTCCTAAGAGTAAGAAGTAATTAAGATGAAATTAACTCATAAAGGTGGGCCTTTAACTAATAGGGCTAGTAGCACCCTTACAAAATACACCAGAAAACTGAACTGGTGAGACCTTGAGTTTTCTAGTCTATAGAGCTCTGAGAGGACTGTAGGACTGTTCAGGACAGCTTGTAGGAAGATGGTAAGAAAGGAAAAGAGTGAAGTTGTCTTGAATCCTGTGTTTCTCTCCCTGTGAGTTCTTCTAAGAAGGCTATACTATGAGGTTGCTCTTCTGTTTGACTTATATTTGCACAACTCTTTATATGCATTTCAGGTTCCCTTTTATTTTTCTCTCACTTGGCTCACAGGTGCTGGGTCCCAGCTGATTCCATGTATTTTTGCTCACACCTTTGAGGTGAATTCACGACTGCTTCTTTGCTTCTTGCTGGCTTAAGTGACTCTGACACTCGCGGGCCCTGCTCTTAGCCCAATCTTTCAGACACATTGTAAAATATTAAGCTGATCATGTAGCTCTCCAATCTTAAGTTTCTTCTCCAAGGAGAAACCTACTTTCATGTGGCTCTTAAGATCACATGTGCATGACCCTGTGCCAGAAACTCATGTCTCTCATTTTCCTGAATGAATTCTGTCCTTGTCACACTGAGGAACTATCCAATCGCATAGCAGCCTACTCAGATCCTGTTTGTTCCATAACTTGTCTCCTCTAGGAGAATGCTCACCTTCATCCTAGAAACAAATCCTTTCATTATCCAAGGAGAAGCATCAGTGGTAGGTGGGGTGGGGAGAGAGGTATTTTCCAACCTACCTGAGGCAGGTATTATACTCCTCTAGCAAACTTGTAAGTCACCTTCCTTTCCTATGATAAAATACCCCAGTCAGTGCGCTTTATAATATAGAATGTTTATTTAACTCCCGATTCTTGTAGAGAAAGTACAGCATTGGCACCCTGAGAAGGCCTCCATGCCTATATAACACAGTAAATAACTAAGAAAGAGACAAGACAAGCACTAAAACGGTCAACAGCATAGGGGACTCCCTCATAATAATCCACTAGCATGAGAATTGACACAACCCATGAGACCAGAGTTAATTCATTCATGAGAATGGTGCCTCCTTGACATGATTTCATTCTACTTGACCAAATTTTGTAAAGGTTCCCCACCTTAACTTTGCCACACTGGGCACTAAGGTCTCACCCAGTACATGAACCTTTGGAAGACACGATCAAACCAAGCCCAAACATCTGCTGAGTACATGGACCTCCACTGCAGTGCGTATACTTAATGGTTATCTGGTAAACATCCCTAGGCCTACTAGATTGTGAAAGTCTTAAAGAAACATGATCATTTTAAGCCGTGGCGTCTCTGTGACTCGGTATCTGTCATACAGTATGTTCACTGAATAATAAATACCAGCCTCTTAGTACTCTAGAAAGCTCACATCTAGTTATTATTTCTAGAAGAAATAACTGGGAAGGAATGGATTTATTTCAGGTTACAACTCCAGTTCTATGGTAGTCAGGGCAGAAATTCAAATGGAGCAGAAGCTGATAAAATAACTCTGGAAGAGCAGCTACAAAGTTTGCTTTTTTTTTTTTTTTTTTGGTTTTTTGAGACAGGGTTTCTCTGGAACTCACTTTGTAGACCAGGCTGGCCTCGATCTCAGAAATCCACCTGTCTCTGCCTCCTGAGTGCTGGGATTAAAGGTGTGCGCCACCACGCCCGGCTTCCACAGGCACATCTTATGGAAGCAGTTTCTCAACTGAGAGTCCCTCTTCCCAGGTTATTCTAGCTTGTGTCAAGTTAACATAAAATTAGCTGGAATTTGAGAGATAAAACAGTTGTGATATCTTTAATTCTATTTCTTTATTGCTTCAAATAATGAAGATGATGCTCCTGCCCAAGCAGATGTCCTCATTCTCTCTCAATTACTTACTCCAGAAACATCATTTCCAGAGTGTTAATTTTGTGGAAAAAGCAGATCTGAGCTGAGAATTTTGAATGTTTACACTAAAAATTAAATTTCATAATCATCAGGGATTAACTTTATACCACTTTATACATAGTTCAAATATTTATTTTTCATTTTTCTTAGGAGACATTTATTCAGTTTTAATAATCACTGAAATTTATATTAATATTCACATCTTTTAACTATATTCAATATTTGAAATCTATTGCATAGTTATAATTAAGTGTGATAAAAATTCAGTTCATTCAATTAAAAACCAGGGAATAAAAATATGTATAAATAACATGGACATTTTACATCTGATAATCTAAGTCCTATCCATACTAAATCTAGAATCCTATTAATTTCTTTCACTTAGTGTATTATCTGTACATAACTGTAATTTAATATTTTATTAGCATTTATGAACCTGATTGTCACTCTACTTAGTTAATAAACAAACAAACTAAATGCAATGCTTCCATTTTCATGTCTGAACAGACGAAGCTTTGAAATCAAGTTTGCCACCTTCTGTTAAGCTTTCAGGGAGGCATCTGTGCCTCTGTAACTAAGCAGCTAAGAGGCTAAGCTACATATTTTAATCTGCTAAATCCAGTCTGCATTTCTCCTGCATTTGTCCTGTTTTCTGTAAGTCCACGCAGCCTTGACAACTGTACTCTAGTGATAGAGTAGCTAGTTCTCTCCACTATGACAATAGGTAAGTCACCAAAAATAAAAAGAAAAGGGGGTACACAGTTACAACCTCGGGTCAGCTGGTTCTTGCTTTTGGGCTTGAGTCAAAGCAGCCTGCCATGACAGTTGAAAATTCTTGGAAGAAGCTTTCCCTCAAAGGCAACCAGAAAGATAAAGGAAGAGGAGGAGAGGGAGGTATTAGAAAAAGACACCCGCAAAGCACATGTCACCAGTGATAGCCTTCCTCATGGCCTGGAGTTTCCATCACCATCCAATACTGTCATCAAATTAGTATTGAACCTTTGATTATGCCCGAGCCTTACGACCTAATCCCTCCTCAATGACTGGCATTGTAAACTATGGAGTGATTCCAGCTCAAAAGACCAAGGCGAACGAAACAAAGCCCCAAGTGCTGATGAGTCTGACCATAAAAATAACCCATTGAATGATTTGAATTACTCCCCAAACTACTTCTTTGCACCCACATATCTCAGTATATATAAGAGCTATCCCATCGAAGAAATAAACCATATTTTCCTAACAATTAATATCACATGCACCAGTTTCACTTGCTTTCTACAGAGCTTCCTGGAGAAAAATCAATTATTGCGGAAGCATGTAATTAGATCATATTTTTCTAAATAGAACTATAAATGTTCACATCCAGGAATTAGATTGCTTCATATATGAATCTTTGGAATATTTTGGAGCCTTAGCCCATTTAAACTACTTTTAGGAATATAAACTTGTAAACCAGCGTTGGTAGTTCATGCCTCTAGTCCCAGCACTCTGGAAGCAGAGGCAGATGGATCTCTAAGTTTGAAGCTAACCTGAACAAAAGTAGCTTCCAGAGCAGACAAGGCCTCAGAGAGAAAAACCCTGTCTCAAAAACAAACAAAAAGAAAAATGAACAAAATTGGCACATGTATACAATCCCCGGCTCACCTTTACCCCCATTTTAGAGCTGGCAATACCTGGAAAATAGATTACAACTTCAGATTAGTCAATTCATTTCCAAAATAGTCTACATAGCACAGTTTTGAGAGAAGTATTTTTCAATGTCTTATGATTAATAATTGTTATGGTATATTAAGGAATCTCCTTTAGATTTTTGTATCCTCTCTATATAAAATCAATTCTCTCTACATAGCTTTGAACTTGGAAAACCCTGCCATAACCTGGCAGATGCTGGAATTACAGACATTGGCTATGCTTTCCTAAACTTTTTTTTTTAAATACAGTGAAATCTTTAAAAAGGTTAATTGACAACACTTTGATTTTGTTTTGTCTTCTCAGAATGTTACAACTGCTTCCAAATATGCTCTAATCACTACTGTACATATTATACAATGAACTTGTGAAACCTGTTTGGTTATTTTCACTTGATACTAATATTCAGCAAATGCTAAATCTATGACTGATGAACATAGACACATCATAGATATCAGGAATGGTTCTCACCAATGGATTCTTGGGAAGGGAAAACAAACAGAAGTCCTATAGCAAGGTTCCCACTCTCTCTAGGAAAGCCACAAACAGATGAAGTCCCTGAGTCAACAGGCCTATTTATAGTTCTGCCTGGAGGCACTCATGTGGGGAAAATGCTTTGTTTGCATCTTATGGAGTTATTATTTTGTTAGGAAGTCTATAGCAACTTGGGCACTATGGTAGGTACATGATGCTTTAAGAGTACACAATAACACAAAATTTCTTTGGTCAGAGTATGAATGAAAGAAGGGTTAAGAAAATACAGAAAACCATTATACTAAGACCTCTGATGTTTGCAGAACTATTTTACTTAGAAAATATATACATTAAAAGGACATGCATTGGAAAGCAAAATGGTAGTTATAGACAGGGGATTGAAGATAGGTGAAAAATAATTCTATAATAAAGAGTGTTTTGGGAATACTGAATTCGAGACTTCTGGCTCTTTCCATGGCCATATTCTGGATGGACACCAACTCACTATCTCTGCCTCCTAGCTTTGTTGCAGATTCCAAGACACTTTTATGGGGATTTATATTTTTTCTAAGAACAACTTCACAAATGTCAAGTATTATCTTCCATGGGGTCCGAAATAGATGTATAGACTTAAGTGTGTTGTATAATTATCCTAACTTCTCAGTCACAATGATCTGAAAGTGATCATTGAATCAAATGAATGGAAGGCTGATGGTAGCTATTTTTAAATAGATGTGATAATGGTAAAGCATTTTGGAAAGAAGACAATTATACAGAATAAAAGTATTTAAATCAAACATTACAAAAGGAAACTTGGCAGTTTTGTAAAGAAGAGATTGTTAATCATTTGCATTTTTAACTTGGGTGTAGGCATTTTGCTTTTCCTGTTCTACTCAATGGCTCATTTGATATTATCCCATCAATCTGATGCTATCTGAGCACCTTTGTTCATGCTTTTAAAAATTATTTCTCATGTTAATAGTCTGCATTTCATTCGCTTTGCTATAACTTCATAAACACACACACATACACACACACACTCAAAAGTTTGGAGTATATAGTCTCAGATAACAGGAATGGCCTACTAGAAATTTTAATCTGCCCATACTGAAAAAAGAATAAACATAGAAATTTATTTTGAGCTTTTCCATGTCAAACAGACAGAAAACTACTTGAAAGATTTTTCTCTACAACTTAAAAATCATAAATTGTAAACCAGTTCATGGTAAAAATGAGCTTTCAATAAAAATTAGTGAATAAATCAATACATACAGGCACAAAAGATATTATAAGAGAGAAGAGATAGTTGCTTATTTAGTAATGAACAACCAAGTGGTGACATGCACAAGTTTTAAACAAAGAATATTTAACATTTACCTGGAAAAGTTGAAATCTTTTTCTAACCCATTCCTATAATAAATACCATATAAAGAACATGGCTAAATCAATCAGTTGTATACAAACACAAAAGTAAATTGAGTTAGATACTAGGAATATTTTTTTAAAAATCCTTAAAACAAACTATTCTCTCTTAATTTCTCTTTCTGAGACTCTATTCTAAAAAATAACTTATTTTCCTAAATCAACAAAGTCTTCCTGTGTAGCCTTACCTGCCCTGGAACTTACTATGTAGACCAGTCAAATTCATAGAGCTCCATGTCCAGGAAAATAATCTAATTCTTTAAATTAAAACATATTTGTAAAATGTTGACATTTTAAGGTTTACTAAAACAAATTGTCACCTTAGTGCGTAATCTTGAAGCAAACTACTATACTATTTAGTGAATCACTGGGATAGTCGTAAGTATTTGTTTAGGGAAGATTATAAACATATGATAAATAAATAAAATACCAAGCAAACTATTGAAAGAAAAACATACAATGTGTTAAGACATGCTCATTATATAAATATAAGAAAGACTGAAAAGAAGGTGGCTCAAATTTGGTATATGATGTTGCTACTATAGGCAATTAAACAAATTATCTTCTATTTTTCTCTTAGTTACATTAATGATTCATGTCAGTTACTTTTCTATGACTCTTACTGTACATCTTCTCATTAATGGTTAAGGAATCGTAAGTATTTGCTATGAGTTAAACAGTCTTCTAAGCCCTGTGAATATAGAAGCAAATGTATAAACTGACTCATAACAGTAATAGCAAATGTTTTCATACTATAACCCATTATCTAGACTCATCTTTATAACCCTATTCCATCACTAGTGATATTTCTGGCAAAAAGATACTTGAAAAATTAGTGATAACATATTTTACCGGAAGAGATTAATGTTTCCATAAAACTGTAAAAAAATGCAAATTTCAGTGCTTCCATTATTTTGAGATAGAGTCTGGGAATACTGTCCAGAATTCTCATCCTATGCTGCCTTGGAAATTTTGTTTATGCCACACCTGTTCCTTACTCCAACTATCTCAGATCCTTGAAACTATCCCTCATGGTCACTATGGATGACAGTGGCAAGATGCTGCTAAGGTGAAGATTATGAGGAATAGCAGCACCATGAGCCTTTGATGGACCACTCAGCCACTCCACTGCACTCTGGAGTTTACAGTATTAACAACTTAACGTAATGCCAAAATAGGAATCAAAGGCTACTGGATGAAACTGTGTTTTTGCTTCTCAAACTAAAGTCTTGAATAAATTTCCTAACTGCTCATTTTCAGCCCCTTATTTATCAATAATAAATTTACCTGTAACTATGTCATCAAATTTACTGTAATGATCAACTGACAACACTAGTAAATTGTACTTCAAAAAAGTTTGACTTAAATAAGGATGCTTCTTGTATGGTCATGTCCACAGCTGGTGCTCTGATTGTATAACAAAATTTAGATTTTCAAATAATTGAGGTAAAGAAAGAGTAATTGGAAAATGCCACAGACTACCTCCTTTTTGGGGGTCTCATATCTGCGTGGAATGGGTTTCTGGTGGCAGGCACGCATGGATTCAGCAGATGACAGACCGACACGAGAGAGCGTGTAGAATCTGAGTGTAATTTTCTAAATCGAGCATCAAACTTTTAATACAGAACAAACAAGAAAAGCCAGGCAGGATGCATCCACAGAGTTACAGCGACACAAAACAAAGGATTGTATACATCAAAAGATGGCAGGGCGACCAGGCAGCCTAAGGAGGAAGCCAGGTGTCAATTGTTAACCCCCATCACCAGGGTTTCCCAGTAAATCCTTGATTATGCTGTTCCTTTGGGCCTATTGGGGGGGCATTTTGTGGGGTTTTGCTCTAGCAGACCTTTTCATGAATAATGTAATACTACAACCACCCTATTTCCTAGTCCTTGGTAAATACTTGAATATGAAAGTAACTTCCAGTAAAATACTGTAAGAAAGCATGCAAGACCCTTCACAATATTGCAGGGACAAATCTGGGGCATTCCTAGCTATTAAAATGCAAGGTTCCAGGAGGCTGAGTTTCCTTGAAACTCATTGCCTCAGGACTGCTTCCAGGTTCCTAAACCTGTAATGCGAGTCACTACTGGAGTGGATGTAGCAGGAAAAGATTGAGAAATTGTCAAAAATTATTCTTAGTTTTCAAAAGTAAGTTCAAACTCAAAGTTGATTTATGTATCTTGAGAGGACTGTCTCTATTGTTTATAATATTTTATTTAAAAGAGGTTTTGTTGGTACCATTAGGTGGAGTTTTTATTCAGGAACTTTGTCGGTGCTTCTGGAAGTCAACTCAGAACATGGCACATGTTAAACACGAGCTCTATCTCTGAGAAACACAGCTCCAACCAATAATTAAGCAACTTTCAATTTCAGTGTGTGGGAAGAAATTGGATTCTCCAAGAAAACTGCTTTAGAGGTTTCTTTCCCAATGACATCTATTAAAAGAGCCTAGCTCTATAGACAAGGGATGAAGAAATGATAGAGGAATGGTTACTAACATTCATCATTGCTTAAAGTCTGCATTTAGAATGCTGAGGGATTTAGATTTGTCAGTAAATCTCTATGGGGAAAAAAGCAATTTCAGTATGGCACATCTAATATTTATAGCATATGAGTTGGTACAAAAGATTTTTTTGTGAAATAATTTGCAAAACTATTGATTGATGCACATGTCCCTGACATAAATTTTTTACTCTAGTAAATTCATCATCCTTTCCTTTATAACTTTAGTTAGATGGGCAGAAAGAAGAATTAGCTAAGTCTCTCTCTCTCTCTCTCTCTCTCTCTCTCTCTCTCTCTGTGTGTGTGTGTGTGTGTGTGTATGTGTGTGTGAATATGTATATCTGTTTATTCCTCCAATTAGTGCTCTTTTCTTCTAATTAATTTCAGAAAATATATTTCAAAAGAAATGCAGATATTTTGAGTTACTCAGAATCCACCGCAATGCAGCACAATGCAGTCCTTTGATGTACTTCCTTCTCCAAACATGCATCAAGAAAAGAATCTGAATAAAGATGGTAGACGACATTCTCCAGTTTGTAACCATTGGTTACTACTCCTTCTTCCTCCAGTAATATTTTCCCATAACTGTCGATTCTTGTCAATATCAACTATAACTTATAGGCATTTTCCCTCTTTTTTCAGATCTTCATTTTCTTATTAAGAATATTGTATCACAATAAAATGCTAAATATACATGCTTTTCTTGTGCTCTATTATTAATCTGGTTAAGAAAAAAGTAATTTTTCTTCTTTTCAACTAATCATCTATAAATGGTTTGTGTTCTGTGTGTCTTTGTGTCTTTCTTCAATAATTAAGGAGTATTAAAACATAAAATTCATACAAAGAGATGAAAACAGCTGGGAATAGTACATTTACAAAGTTTCTCTAAGCTAGCTTGAATTCTTCATTTATGCAAGCAGCACTGTACTTCACCCCTGTGTGGCCTTTGTTTGAACATTTTATTAATCCCATATCTTTATAAAGTGTGCTGTGTAAATATCATAAATGCCACTAACAGGAGGAATACCTGAATGAATTGTTCAATAAGGGCCAACTTATACAATGATTGCATTCTACCTTTGGGAAGAAAATCAGAGGGAAGATCACTGCAAAATGATGGATACTTTCAATACTCAGCCTACTTAGAATGCAGACCAATTCAGTACATTTGATTTACAAGTCTCATATACAATTACCTATATTCATAAAATATGGCCTACCAACCAATACACAAGGACCTTTTATCTGTGAACCTACAACACAAGGTAGCAGTGCAGTGCAGCTAACTGTGTTTGTTTCAGATTTTTAGATTAATGGCCAATCCCCTTGGAACAGATGTTAACTCCTCATTTACACCCCTGTGCATCTACTGCTATTTCCGGTGGAATGGGTTTTGCTCTGATCAATAAATGTATCAGCCCAGTTGTTCATCTTGTTAGAGAGGTCAAAGCAGTGACAGAGGTACATCTGTTTTCATGTCAAATAATGTCTGAGGTAATGAATCCTCTCCAGGTAGATAAACAACAGCCCTGCAATTGTCCTTTGGTCCCTCAGCGCAGCGCTGATCATGATTAAGCTGAGGCGCTTGGGAATTGAAGGTGTTGGCACTTTCTAAAGCATTTTGAAGCTGAACTTTTTATTCCTCCATGTAGTTATTTCTATCCTTTCAGCGGTGACCTTGTTGGATGACATGCAGCTAAGAAGCTGATTTTTCTACTATGCCATTAGCCTATGTTGGAAAATGTGGCCAACGAACTTCTAAATGAGAACCTGAGAAAATTGTTCCAATTGTTTACATGTTCATAAAAAAAAATCTCTTTGCAATGATCAAAAGTATGCTAATGTAATCAATTCATAATGAAGATATAATGCAAAGTTTATAGATGCATCTTAACCACACCATTTATCAATGGCACTTGCTAAATGTCATCTGCTATTGATCCTACCTGGTGGACTAAATGAAACAAACATGACTTTACCAGAGGATGAGGCATGAAAGAGTATTTAAACAAATCTAGAAAGTTCTAAGTTTTTTGAAAAAAAAAAAATACACGAGGGTGATGTCTCGTTTGCTTGATGGATAAGGCAGGTTGTTTCTGGGTGGATTAAGTTATTGTATTTCATCAAGCCTATTTCCTATAACAGAATTGGATGTGATAAATAGATTCAGTTACTCTGATTTGTAGTCACTTGCTGGATTGCGAGCATTCATTTAGCTCTCACTTTGGCATTGATTGACCATGGACTCCTGTCACTTGTAGCAAGTCACTTGAGGCCTGTAAGTCATTGGTGTCTAGATTGGTAAAATATAGAAAAAGACCTCTTACCAAACAAATTCCCTGGCGGTAATCCATTCTTCATGCCTTAGGACAAAGCCTAGAGTTGTAAATGCCCTCTCTGAGTAGGGTAACTGGCAACAAGTAGGAATAGAGAGGCTGTCAGTATCTGAGCAATGACAAAGAGGTAACTGCAGTTATACAATCTATCCTCCTTCAGCCCATGACTTTGGAACTTTATGATCAAACAAAATTCCAATGCTTTTGGAGGGCATGATTGCCAAATGACTTTTTCAAGTAAAGACTTCGTTAACTAACAATACCTGTAATTATACTTCATACAGAAAAAGAAATTTCAAGCTGACTATTGGGAAGGATATTACAGCTGAAAAATTGAAATATACTGAACAAGTATTTTCACTTTGTTTATTCTTTCTTTCTCTCTCTGTCTTTCAATTTTAAGTACTAAAAATTTAACTCATTTACTGGGGCTAAGGATGGAAGCATCCTTTCTGAGAAGGGGCCTGTAATACAGAAAGTGACAGTGGCCAGAATAGAGGTCTAGAGGAACAACTGAATGCAGTACCTGGGAGTCTAGGGTAAGCAGCCGTGCCTAAGCTTCAGGCTGAAGCTTATGGAAGCCTCCATGCTGAGGTAAGCAGCCTGACCTGAGAGAATGGAGGAGCTGACCAACTTGCTAAACTCAGAGAACAAGGTTGAGGTTAAACATTCAAGTCAAGGGTAAAAATCTCACTCATGTTTGTACAATGGAGCTGTCAATCAGAATACTGGCACATGAACAGGAGGAATGAAGGAGAAGCCTGACACCGTCTCCTCCACTCCTGGAGTGTAGTAATACTCTTTAAATTACTGAGAATAGAAAAGCAGTGAGGTAGAAGCATCCTTATCTAGTGACCATGTCCCCTGCAGTGTTGATAAGAATTTGTCCTCTTAGAGCTCATTATAGCTCATTATAGTGACTCACATGGAAGAAACCAATCCCACATCACTGAAAGCTTGGTGTTCATTCTTTCTCTGGAAGACTTGGTGAAGTATTTCCACATAAGTTTTTATGTTTAGAGAGTGGTTTAAAAATATTTGTAGGGACATCTGGGTTCTTTCCAGCTTCTGGCTATTGTAAATTAGGCTGCTATGAGCATAGTGGAGCATGTGTGCATATTACATGTTGGATCATCTTCTGGGTATATGCCCAGGAGTGGTATAGCTGGGTCCTCAAATTTTCTGAGGAACCTCCAAACTGATTTCCAGTGTGGTTGTATCAGCTTGTAATCATCAATGGGAGGAGAGGCCTTTGGTCCTGTGAAGGCTCAATGCCCCAATATAGGGGAATACCAGGGACAGGAAGTGGTAGTGGGTGGGTTGGTGAGCAGGGGGAGGGAAAAGGGGAGAGGGGAAAGGGGAGAGGGGACTTTTCGGAGGGGAAACTAGGAAAGGGGATAACATTTGAAATGTAAATAAAGAAAATATCTAATAAAAAAGAAAATAAATATGTATAGGGACAGGAAATATAACTCTATAGCTCTGTGATAGAATATTTGCCTAGAGTACGTGTGGCCCTAGGTTTCTTCTCCAGGGAAAATGTTTATAAAACCTGAGAAGCTGTCAGAGAATCAGGAACAAAAACTCAACTCTTGAGTGAAAACTATGTGCTAGTATATTAGTATATGAATAATATTGTTTCATATCATTCTTCTTTCATGTACCAGCAATCACACACACACACACACACACACACACACACACACACACACACACGGTACAATATATACACCAACCCGGGTAAATCACTAGCTAACAGTACGTTTCACATATATTTCATATATGGACAAGGTATATTGAGATGATTAGTAATTACTAAAATGAAGCAAAATATGAATAAAATTTTAAGGGATTGCTAATTGAAATTTTAAAGACGTTACATATTTCATATTACTTTGTGTAGCTGTGTATGCATATGTACGTATATATGTCTCTCTGTGTGGTTTCACTTTGCCAGTGAATATTATCTGCAGCTCAGCTACCTAGCTATTTTGATGATAACTCTCATCCTAACTACTCTAGATAACAATAGGAACAACCTGCTTATTATGGTAAACTGGTTAAGTCAAAAGTTCTCATTGCCAATAAGTAACAAAATCTAGATTGGAATCCAACCCATCTGAATCTACAAGCAGGGGAAGGTAAACTCCTCTTTTATTTAAAGCACTCATCCTAGCATTGAATAAAGCACAATACAAGATACTGATTGCCTTGCTCCAATCACTAAATCATGTCAATGCAAAAAGAAAGATGAAACCAAAATCTACACATTTTGTTAGGTTTCCTTTCTAAAATAACCATGGCATGATTTGGTTTTGCGTATATTAGTCAACAATGTTAATCTCACTTAATAATGTCTTAATAATAGCTTATAATATATCTCAACATTATGAGAGATCTCTTTCACATTGCTACAAGAATATGGCCCAAAGTCAGCTGTATAAACAAAGGCAAAGAATTCTGTTCTTTCTAAGCTTGTATGTTCATATTAAACAGTCCTTGGGGCTGTTTAATCATGTCCCATGAGTTTTACCATTAATGTTGAATGATGTCTTTAATATTTCTTTCTTCCTCATTCCTGTCAATTTGCCTCAGAGGTCAGACTTGTAGGCATATTTATTTTGTTTTGTTTTGTTGTTTGTTGTTTGTTTTTTGGGTTTTGGTTTGGTTTGGTTTGGTTTTGGTTTTGGTTTTATTTTTGGCAAAAACATCCTTTGGTATGGCTTAAAACTCAATACATCAACCACTAATATTCATATCAAGACATACCCACTGACAGATTATAGCGACATTCCATTCATATCAGAATCTAGTCTTCTTAGATGGTAAAACACAATATGCTTTATATTCATTTTTCCATTGTAATCCTTAAATATGTTCTTGGATGACCATAAATCTTTATCCTATGAAAATCATTTACTTAAGTCTCTATATTTGAAAACAATATATATCTATATAACTTCATTTCACTCTTCACATTGGAAATTTTTCTACACAGCACTTTTAAAATAAACGTAGCCCGACTACACACACACACACACACACACACACACACACACACACACAGCTTATTAGGATAGCGACAGTTGTCCTTTTAAAATTTTTTCATGATGGCCTGGTGCCCATAAAATATAGATGATTAGATTTCACAGCATAGAAGGACCTGCCTTCTTTTATTCTCAAATCATCAGCATCATGTGACCATGTTAAACCTAGTTTCAACTACCATAGTGAAATAAATAACTGAGTTAATTATACAAGTTTATCTCGACTGAAATTTTTTGGGAGTACTAATCCAAGATCAGTTCACAGCCATTGCTATGGACCTCCTGAGGTCATACCAGATGACAATGGCAGTGAGCACATGGCCAACTGCACAAGGAAGCAAAAGAGAAAGAAAATGTGAGAACCAGGGTATTACAATACCCTTTCAGAGTACATCTCTGTTTTCTAAGGACCTCCATAGTAGCCAAGGTTCTCTAGAGAAACCAAACTGATGGAATGATAGCAAAGGGATTTAATAGATCATCTTACAAGCTATGGTCAAGCTAGTCCAAAAATGGTTGTCTATGAACAGAAATCCAGGGATGTAGAAGTTACTCTGTCAGTGAGGTTAGTTACTTCAGCTGGTCTCCACCATATGCTTGAATCCTGAAGAAATGGGATGTAATGGCAGTGAAGGAATGGGCCTGCCAGCCAGAATGAGGATGAACAAGCAGAGAGAGAAAACTTCTTTTTCTTTGCATGTCCTTTATATAGGCTACCGCAAGAGTGTGTGGCCAGATTAAAGGCATATCTTCCCACATCAAGAGATCTGGATTAAGCCGGGCGTGGTGGCGCACGCCTTTAATCCCAGCACTCGGGAGGCAGAGGCAGGCGGATTTCTGAGTTCGAGGCCAGCCTGGTCTA